>NC_138203.1:229241453-229563953 GCF_964194415.1 Vipera berus | reverse complement strand
CCTACCAAAACCAGTGCCATAAAAAACAGAATAGAAATGCAAGTTAAGATAGGCAAGAAAATGGTAAGTGAACACCTATCCAGCCTAGACGAGTTCAAATCACCAGGACCAGATGGATTACATCCCAAAGTTCTCAAAGAACTGGCAGATATGATCTCAGAACCACTGAACTATAGTTTTCAAAGATCCTGGAGCACTGGGGAACTACCAGAGGACTGGAAGAGAGCTGATGTAGTTCCCATCTTCAAAAAAGGGAAAAAATAGATCCAGGAAACTACAGACCTATCAGCCTGACCTCAATACCTGGGAAGATTCTGGAAAAGATAATCAAACAACAAATCAGCGAACACGTTGATGTAAACAAAGTCATCACTAAAAGTCAACATGAGTTTGTCAAAAACAGATCATGCCAGACAAATCTTATTACCGTACATTCTTTGACCAAGTGACAAAATTAGCGGACCAGAGGAATGCTGTAGATATAATTTACTTGGACTTCAGTAAGGCATTTGATAAAGTAGATCACAACCTACTACTTAATAAGATAGAAAAATGTGGGTTAGATAGCCAGACATCCTAGAATGTGAAGTGAAGTGGGCCTTAGAAAAGCTGAGCAACAACAAAGCTAGTGGAGGTGACAGTATTCCAGCTGAGCTATTCAAAATCTTAAAAGACGATGCAGTAAAAGTGCTACACTCAATTTGCCAGCAAATTTGGAAAACTCAACAGTGGCCACAGGATTGGAAAAGATCAGTTTACATTCCAATTCCAAAGAAAGGCAGTGCCAAAGAATGTTCAAACTATCGCACCATTGCACTCATTTCTCATGCTAGTAAAGTTATGCTTAAAATTCTACAAGCTAGACTCCAGCAGTATGTGGATCGAGAACTACCAGAAGTACAGGCAGGATTTCGAAGAGGCAGAGGAACTAGAGATCAAATTGCTAACATATGCTGGATCATGGAGAAAGCTAGAGAGTTCCAGAAAAACATCTACTTCTGCTTCATTGACTATGCTAAAGCCTTTGATTGTGTGGATCATAACAAACTGTGGCAAGTCCTTAAAGAGATGGGCATACCAGACCATCTTATTTGTCTCTTGAGAAACCTATATGTGAGCCAAGAAGCAACAGTGAGAACTGGACACGGAACCACTGATTGGTTCAAAATTGGGAAAGGAGTCCGGCAAGGCTGTATACTGTCGCCTTGCCTATTTAACTTATATGCAGAGCACATCATGAGAAAGGCAGGGCTAGATGAGTCAAAAGTTGGAATTAAGATTGCCGGAAGGAACATCAACAACCTAAGATATGCAGATGATACCACTCTAATAGCAGAAAGCGAAGAGGAACTAAAGAGCCTCTTGTTGCGAGTGAAGAAGGAGAGTGCAAAACTTGGGCTGAAACTAAACATTAAGAAAACCAAGATCATGGCATCCGGCCCTCTCAATTCCTGGCAAATAGATGTGGAAGAAATGGAGGTAGTGACAGATTTTATTTTCCTGGGCTCCAAGATCACTGCAGATGGGGACTGTAGCCAAGAAATTAAAAGACGCTTGCTCCTCGGGAGGAAAGCCATGGCAAATCTAGACAGCACACTAAAAAGCAGAGACATCACCCTGTCAACAAAAGTGCGTATAGTCAAGGCTATGGTCTTCCCAGTTGCAATGTATGGCAATGAAAGCTGGACCATAAGAAAGGCTGAGCGCCAAAGAATTGAAGCCTTTGAACTATGGTGCTGGAGAAGACTCCTGCGAGTTCCTTGGACTGCAAGGCGATCAAACCGGTCAGTCCTAGAGGAGATCAACCCTGACTGCTCTTTAGAAGGCCAGATCCTGAAGCTAAAACTCAAATACTTTGGCCACCTAATGAGAAGGAAGGAGTCACTGGAGAAGAGCCTAATGCTGGGAAAGATTGAGGGCAATAGAAGAAGGGGACGACAGAGAATGAGGTGGCTGGATGGAGTCACTGAAGCAGTAGGTGTGAGCCTAAATGGACTCCAGAAGATGGTAGAGGGCAGGAAGGCCTGGAGGAACATTGTCCATAGGGTTGCGATGGGTCGGACACAACTTCGCAACTAACAACAACAACAACAAGGCATTTGATAAAGTAGATCACAACCTACTACTTAATAAGATAGAAAAATGTGGGTTAGATAGCATCACCACCAGATGGATTCGTAGCTGGCTGACAGGCCATACTCAGCGTGTGGTCCTCAATGGAACTGCATCTACATGGAATGAAGTGTGTAGTGGGGTGCCCCAGGGCTCTGTTGTGGGCCCAGTGCTCTTCAACATCTTCATCAATGATTTGGATGAGGGGATAGATGGGGAACTCATCAAATTTGCAGACAACACCAACCTGGCAGGAATAGCCAATACTCCAGAAGATAGGTTTAAAATACAGGAGGATCTGGACAGACTCGAACACTGGGCGCTATCTAACAAAATGAAATTCAATGGTGAAAAAAGTAAGGTTCTACATTTAGGCAGGAAAAATCAAATGCACAGGTATAGTATAGATGGTACGTAGTAACTGTGAGAGGGATCTCGGAGTCCTAGTAGACAATCACTTCAATATGAGCCAGCAGTGTGCTGCAGCTGCCAAAAAAGCCAACACAGTGATAGGCTGCATTAACAGAGGGATAGAATCAAGATCAAGCGAAGTACTAATACCACTTTACAATGCCTTGGTAAGGCCACACCTGGAATACTGCATCCAGTTTTGGTCACCACGATGTAAAAAAGATGTCGAGACTCTAGAAAGGGTACAGAGAAGAGCAACAAAGATGATTGGTGGACTGGAGGCTAAAACATATAGGGAACGGTTGCTGGAATTGGGTATGTGTAGTTTAACGAAGAGAAGGGTGAGGGGTGACATGATAGCAGTGTTCCAATATCTCAGGGGCTGCCACAAAGAAGAGGGAGTCAAGCTGTTCTCCAGGGCACCTGAGGGCAGGACAAGAAGCAACGGATGGAAACTAGTCAAGGAGAGAAGCAACCTAGAACTAAGGAGAAACTTCCTGACAGTTAGAACAATTAACCAGTGGAACAACCTGCCTCCAGAAGTGGAGAATGCTCCAACACTGGAAGTTTTTAAGAAGAGACTGGCCAGCCATTTGTCTGAAATGGTATAGGGTTTCCTGCCTGAGCAGGGGGTTGGACTAGATGACCTCCAATGTCCCTTCCAACTTATTATTATGAGATTGAAAGAACATTGAACAACATGGCATGTCTGCATCTCATATCAGTAAAAAAGATTTTCTAGGTTATAAATCAAAGTTGAAAGCAATGTTAACAAGTTACAATGTTGTACAACTTTTCTACTGCCATTTTATTTGACCAGGAAACATTTGGGATAAATTTTCATACTATAAAATACAACAGCTTTAAATAATATGTCTAAGGATATTAACCCATGTTGTAGGGCTGTGTTTTATTCTTCTTGTTTTTCCTAGTACATTCTGCTATTGGTATCTTATGATTATATTACTTTGTGGTTTTATGTACACTGAGAACCTATGCACTGGAGATAAATTCCTTCCATGTCCAATCATACTTGGCCAATAAAGAATATTCTAGTCTAGTATAGACTAATATTTGTAAGACTCATGTTGCTAAACCCAAACCATAGTGTGAATTTGCTTTGAGAATCTACATTTCTTAGGAAAAATTCGCACATCTAACTTTGACACAATGCCCTAATCATTCTTTAAAAACATGTCTACATGTCACAGCCTTCTTCTCATTCCCAATCCACAGCTACTTTTAACTAAATATTTTTTCTGATCCAATATGGAAGCAGTGTTTTCTGCCTTCTTCTAGCACAAAGCATGCTATATAAATGCTTGTGTCCCTTTGTAAGCAGCTGCAGCAATGACTTACTGATTCTTTTCAGCTGTTAGTCATGCCCTTTTCTGTGAAATCATTGACTTTCCTAAGCATTTTGGTTAGTGCTGATGGATTGGGATGATATTGGAAGAGCATCATCTGCTTTTTCTAGTGATCACAGGCTACTTTGTCAATACCGTGTTTCCCTGAAAATAAGACCCAGTCTTATATATTTTTTGCCTGCAAAAGAGGCGTTAGGTCTTATTTTGGGGGGATGTCTTTTTTCCCCACTGTCTTGGCTCACTTCTTCTGCGACCGCTCACCCCCACATGCGTGCATCACCCTCTGGCCTCTGTTTTGTCAGAAGACACCTTCAGGAAATGTGTGTCAACTCAGAGCTCTGTTCTGGGCTGCAGAGGCCCTTCCTGAAGGCCGCTGGTGGTGAAATGGAGGCCAGGGGGGCGACGTGTGCATCAACCTGGAGCTTGGTTCTGGGCTGCAGAGGCCTTTCCTGCTGGTGAAATGGAGGCCGGGTGACAACATGCAGGTCAACCCGGAGCTCCATTCTGGGCTGCAGAGGCCTTTCCTGAAGGCCTCTGCCAGTGAAACGGAGGCCAGAGGCAACGTGCGCGAGCAGTGGCAAGTGGCTGCAGAAGAAGTGGGCTGACTGTGGCCATGTGAGCTCTGCTGGATGGGGCTGTTGGTGCCTCCGCACTAGGCAAGGCAGGTGTCGGGGCATGGGAGGCCTAGCTGTGATGGTCCTGAAGTAAGCAGATGTGGGGTGCATGGGGCAGTTCCACTCCCACCCTAGCTTGATTTTTACATGTGCACCTTGCCACACCTCATGCAACCAGATGGTGGGACAGACTGAGAGAGATCCTAATTAGGGCTTATTTGGGGGGTAGTGCTTATATTAGGTGCACACGTAAAAATTAAGCTAGGGCTCATTTTCAGGATAGGTTTTATTTTGGGAGGAATACGGTAGTTAATAGTTTTAGCCTCTCAGTTGACTAAGATACTCCAAGATCACTAGACAGTCATGTAAACCATGATTTCTCTAAATTAACCAACCTGCCAGCCAAGACTTTTTATACTTCCTTTGTTTGACAGGCAGTTTGCACTAAGATTGCTACAGAAGCACTTACCTTTTAAAAAGTTCTGACAAATGGCTACAACTCCTGTGATGGCATATTTAAAATCAATTCACATTCTAAACATAGCACTTTCAAGAGATACAGGAGCTGAATAAGAGATGAGGAGTCCTACCGTAGGAATCTTGAACCTAAACTGAATTCTAAACAGGGAGGACAATCTCATTGCTATGATTTCTCTAATCATATGTCAACCTAGCCTCTTTCATTAAATCATGATAAAAGAAATTCTGAAGGATCTGGCTTTTTATGGAGGTGGACAGCCAAGAAGTTGAATCACATCACAGCCACCTGGCAGAACGTTTGCCTTCCCCAGACCATGTGAAGGAGGAACAATTGGTGAATGTTTTCCCCCACAGTTAGTGACCCCTTTTTATGCTTAATTGCTCCACAGAAAATTGTTAGGATAGCAGTACTCTTCATCTTCATTCCAGAAAGGAGAGAGGGTCTACTTAGAAAAGATAATGATACATTACTTTTGTGCTATCTCCCAGACTGGAGAAAAGCATATTAAGTTGATTGTTCATGTATGCCTATATATTTTGCGCTTGATTGGCTTGATGAAGGCTACGAAGGGCTTTCAAATGATGTTCCCTCTTTCAGGATATTTTGGTTGGTGTAAATAAAAGGATTTGCTTGACATTAGAAGGTAGAGGTAAATTAATTAGGAAATTAATTTATTTTTGGTACAAGTCAGAAAAATGTTCTGTCTTCTCATACCTCTCAGCTCACTATTATTTATTGCAGAATTTTAGGTACAAAGGATATGGGCTGATTGTTCTTTTTATGCAACTTAAAGGATATTTTTTTCTGGCAGACACTTTCATTGATGGATGCCTTCCAGATGTCGATATAAAAATAATTTCTCGTGCTTTTTACTTTGCCACTGTAGCCTGCTGGCTTGCTATTTTAGAAAATTGTTTCCTTTATACAACATTAACAGTAATTTTGATTTAATGGCATTTTGGAAGGCTATGATGTAGAAAAAATATGCATTTGTTAAAAATGTAGTTCTTGAATAATAAGGAAGCCAGAATTGTATCTGAATTTTATTGTGGTAGAAAACGTGATCTGAGTTTTGTCCTGAAAGAGGTCTTAATTCATGAGACCTCTGGCAAAAATTTTGAGAGCTGGAAAGTTGCGGTTAACTCTTGAACCAAATTATGCATGTTAGAAAGAGGGACTACAGCTACCAGACAAGCATGTTGGGATAATGCTCTACAACTTAACAATCTTTATTAGTAGCCATAGCAAGATATCATTATCACAGATATCCACATTTTTTTTAGTGAGGACACTAGAGTAATGGTTAAGGTGTAGTCATCAGGGAGATCCAGGTTCTAGTCTACTCTCAACCATGGAAGCTCATAGGCTGAGTTTGGGCCAGTCTTTCATTCCCAGAGATGTTGTCAGAAAAACCGAGTGAGTGTTTCAGTTTTGGGGAGGAAAAGTAGGATTAAAATCTAACAAATAATCTGGCAAGATATAACATTTCACGTTTTGCTAGCTAACATATTTCCACATTTCCTAAATATGTGTTCTTTTTTTATTTAATCAAGCAAAGGTTTTCCTCTATTTTAATAGTCCTACATGTACTAAACTCTTGTGGCTCTTTCATTTGATTCTGTATGTTTTCTATGCAGGAGAATTACTTTGTGGAGAAAAGCAAATTGGATGTAGTAAATAGGCAAGAGATCATTTCCTATACAGTAAATTATTTGACAAGAACTTTTAGAAAATTATTATTTCAAATGGTGATTCCAATAAAATTTCTCCACAAAAGCTGAATATGAAAATATATGTATGTATAAAAATGTATGTATGTATTTAAATTTAAATTTATTTGTTTGTTTGTTTGTTTGTTTATTAAGATATATATGTTCACCTTATCCAGCATAACCCAGGGTCGCTTCCAACAACATACTAAAAACTAAAAACCCAACACAAACAAAACCATTTCACACAACCAAGGCATCGTAAGGTTTTTATCCCAATTTATACATATTCTGAGTTCAGTTCCCATCCTGCCCCAATGTCTGGGGAAACCACTAGTTCTTAAAAGCCTTCTAGAAGGCCAGGAATGCAGAAGCCCTCTGGATCTTGGGAAGGGGGCTATTTCATAGGGCAGGCAGTGCTATAAAGTTCTAGTATATTCCTTTATTTAATTATAGCAATAAGAGTGGTTAAAAACAAAAGGCAATATATGAAAGAGGTTGGCGGGAATGATTTGAAAGTCTAGAAAGGTATAAAGACGTATAGGAAATGATATTAATGTAAATTATATTTAACTAGATTGTTTTTCTCTTGTCTCCTGGCTTTTGTTTCTTTTACTTATATTTTTCTCTTTGCTTTGTATAATGCTCATTGTCTCAAAAGAAAATGGCTTGATCACTAGGCACGTATGTAGATACAGGCATAGATATAGATATAGAGAAAATCAATGTGACACAGTGTTTAAAGCAATTAGTGCAGGTTCGCATCCCACCAGGCTCAAGGTTGACTCAGCCTTCCATCCTTCCGAGGTAGGTAAAATGAGGACCCAGATTGTTGGGGGCAATTAAGCTGACTTTGTAATAATGCCGCTTGGGGTGTGTGTGAAAGCCCTAATAAGCAGGCATATACATAAAATGAAGGCTACTGCTAAGCTTGTAAGCTGCCCTGAGTCTTCGGAGAAGGGCGGGATATAAATGGAATTAAAATAAAAAAAATAAAGCGTAGTGTCCGAGAGTCCCACGCTCTGCTACAAAGAAAATTTTGTAATTTTAGGCCAGTCATTACCCCTCAGCCAAGCTTTCCTCATACTTTTTGTAAAGTTAAAATCTTTACCATTAGTCCCCATTTTAGCTATAGTGAAAAGTAACACATTGCATCAGAGTTTATCTTGAAGGAAATGTGGACATTTAATGAGTTGATAAGGTACTGGACATTGGGAACTGCATTACCAAAGGAATCTCTTAAATATTATCTGCACAGAAAATTAGGGATGCTTTCCTCTTGCTTTGAAATTTTTGTATGTTCTTTTAGATAACTCATTTTTCCCCCTGACCTCAAGCAGAAAAGTTTGAGACTTCCCTTAGGTAAATTAGACAAAATGAGCAGTGGTGGGATTCAGATACTGTATGTGAACAACCGGTTCTCTGTGTGGATGCTGCTTCCGGAAGTCTATTCTGGGCCTGGGGAACAAAAAAATTAGCTACCAGTTCTGCTGAAGTGGTGTGAACCGGCTGAATCCCACCACTGAAAATGAGAATCAAAATCCTTTGCGGACAAGAAGATACCTCAACAGGAATTATATACAGAGAACCCTTTTCTGATAGGGACTGTAGCCCCCCCCCTCCATTTCGCACACTAGAACCTTTATATCTAAATTGTAACTTTTCATAGGCCATGAACATTTGCCAATAATTAAACTTTCCATTACCATCTAAGGATCATAATCCTGAATGATAAATGACTGAAAGAGTTGAATCATGAGTTCTTACACATATAGAGTTCAGTTTTCATGTCTTCGCTTAATCTGATCTGACACATCCTTTGTTTCTTATTGAATAGCAGCTAAACAGTGAGCCTTCATTGTGGCATTAGGGTTTAATTCATCAATTTTTTCAATTGCACATTTTAATCAATAAAATAAACATGAAAAGAGACAGATTATGCCTTTGTTATCTGCCTGGGTGGACTTTCTTCCTTCATACATGATTCAAAGCCCAGGTAAATAATACATTACACCATGATTTAATTTTATCTTGCATCAGTCCTTGACATGTATGATATGTTCTACATTGCAATTTGAAATGCTGCTCTTAACAGGGGAGATTAAAAGTGAGGCTTAGTAAACCTGGACTCTATCCAGCATTTACATTTCGTTTTATAAAAACTGTATAGCTCAGTACTTAATTATATGGCTGGCTGCTCTCAGGGTTACCAAATTATCACAGTTCAGCATACTTCATATAAACCACAGTGTTAACATTTATAAACAGATGAAAAAAAAGTCAACTGTCTCTTCAGAACAAAAATGAATGTTTTACTATTTTGTTAGAATTAGTATTATTAGTATTATTATCATTATGCTGTATATAAGGTCCTGTTACCCTTATAGGTAAGCCAAAATTGTCATCCTCCCATACCCATTATTTAGAATCCTATTAATTTTTTTTATCTTTCAGTAAAAAAGAAAAGAAATTGGCACAAACATGACACTGGTCAAGCAACAGAAGTAAAGCCTGTCCAGAATGGTAGTCAAGTGTTTATCAAAGAACTTCGAAGTCGTACATTCCCCAGGTAAATTGCTAATGCCATTCTTCTATCATTAATATTAGAAGGAAGGTTTGGGGCAGGTAAGTTTTCCTTGGTAAAATTGTAAGCTTACAGATTTTGGCCTTATAACTTTTTGCATAATTTCCAAGCAAATCCCTCGCTCTGCTTCTTGACAAATACTCAGCCATATTTGATCCTTAAAGCCTGGTACAGCTCCACAATGGGCGGTGGAAACAGCATATATAGTGTACAGTACAATTAAAAGAAATAAGTTGTTAATCACCATGTTAATTTTGTTTCCAACTAACTATGGAGAAGCAGTGCCTCAGAAGTGCTAAATGTCCCAAATAAGTTGTTTCCACAACTTATTGGGACATTTAGCACTTCTGAGGCACTGCTTCTCCATAGTTAGTTGGAAACAAAATTAACATGGTGATTATGTTATTTTATTAATGTATCTAACATTTTATGTTATTCAAGGAGATTTCATTTTATATAATTATGTGAGGATGTCCTATCAATTGCCAAGTTTCTTCTATGATTAATGAAATACAGTGATCTTGCAATATTAAATATCCATGGCCAAGATCCTTCTATATTATTTACTTGCAAAAATATTGTTCAGTAAAATTTCTTGCATCTTTAATTAGATTATTTTGCGTCTCGAAGTGTCTTGTATTCATTGGTAAACAATGGTAAACAAAATACTGCAGTTCAATTCCATAATACTAAAAAGAAAAGGAGGGGAGGAATGGAACTGCAAGTAGTCTCTCATCACGTAGTGAACAGAAACTAAAGGGTATTCATGAAATTCTTCATTATATATGTTGAGCTGAATAAGAAGCAATTAAAGATCAAATGTCAAAGTTTTCATTGGACAGACTGACAGCTGTGAAACAGTGATCCCCAACCTTTCCAGCTTTGTGGACCTGCAGGCAGGGAAGGGAGAGGGAATGGTTATATGCAAGTGGTGGGCAAGCATACTTGCCTATTGCTCACACAAGTGGAGCTGTGCAAGCATGCATACTCACCCACCACTTCTGCGGCCTGGTTCTGAAGGGGCTGTGGCTTGAGGGTTGGGGACACCTGGTGTGAAAGATGACAAATCCAGGCTAAGTGTTTGATAGAAGTATCCCTGGCTATAAAAGCTTTGTTCTCTTTATTTTCACAGTTTTGACCTGGAACTAAAATCAGAAGTATGGATAACAGTGTGGCATTTCTGTAAGCTGAACTGTGGACTTTGCATACATTGGCAACCATAAAAAAATATTCAGCACTTTTTTCTTTCTTTCAACAGCAGTTAGTCAGAACCTATCTGTCGTTACAGGCTCAGGTTGTTAATATTCAACTGCTACTTGCATTAAACACCAAAAAAGACCCTTCTGTCTTGACTATACTTAAATTAAGGAGCTATCGTAGCTCTGAGCTGTTGTAGCTTTGTTAGTGAATGGAGGAAAAGAGAGGAGAATAACACCTCTCCATGTATTTTTTCTTCAATCTAATAGGAACTTATACCTGATCCTTAATTAATTAATGCATTTATTCATCCATCCACCCACATAGTGGACTATATAAAACAAGTGGATTTAGAAATCCATTCATACAGGTTTTCTTATCCTGGAGATCCAAAGTGAGTAAATATCAAGGGCAGGACTGGGCCACTTATAATATTAGGACCTCATTTACTTGAGTAACATATCTTTAAACTATATGAAACTGAAGAAAGGTAGCTATAAAAAGAGAAGAATGAAAGATTTCTCTATTGTCATATATTGATTTAAATGGTACTCTTTAGTAATTAAGATGAATAGCACTAAAGGAATTCCTTTTCTGAATTCTACAAATCATTTTGACAATGTGGTGGTGGTGGGGAAGCCAGAATTAGTCAAAGCAAACCCATTTTCATGACAGGATTAGTAATAAGACATTAAAAAGCTAGTTTTTTTAAAAAAAAATTACTTCCCCAGTTGTAGATGATAATGAATAATTCTGTATCTCTTAAAGTTTAATTTATACTTTCATTTATACCTTTACCCCCTTGACAGCCACTTGTGTGCTTAGAGTAAGAAGTGTAGTTTCGAAGAAGCACAGAAGAGGGCGCCCATGCTTTACCCTAAAAGTATTTTGGAACTTTATGGATGCATGCAGATGGAAAACTTATCATCCCAATGAAATTCTGTGCTTTAGGTGAAAGTACCTAAAGTAATTTAATAAAGTAAAGTTGGCTAAAGTAAAGTAACATGTCTACTTAGAAGAAGGTTTGACCAAAATATTTCAGGTGTTTTTGAGATTCCTTTGATGCTGAGCTGCTGTTTGCAAACTGGCTATTCTGACAGTATCTTACTATTAAGTTGTTTTGCATCATTTCACAAACTGCTGGCTGATTGGAATATTACATCTAACCTTTTGCTAAACATCTGAACAGGATTTAGGTTAGCATTTGTCAAGCTAAAATGGTAGTCTGTATTACAGATTTGGTGACCAAAAGCACATCATCAATCATTGGGTAAACTGTTCCATTGAAGGATTTAGCATCAGTAGCCAAAATGTAATGAGTCTTGATCATATTAGCATACACATCTTTATATAAAGTCTGGTGTTTGGTTATGGATGATGATGATGATGATGATGATGATGATGATAATGATAATAATAATAATAATAATAATAATAATAATAATAATAATAATAATAATAATAAATATAATGATGATGATGGTGATGATGATGATGATGATGTTGGAAGGGACGTTGGAGGTCATCTAGTCCAACCCTATACCATTTTGGACAAATGGCTGTCCAGTCTCGTCTTAAAAACTCCCAGTGTTGGAGCATTCACTGCTTCTGGGGGCAGGCTGTTCCACTGATTACTTGTTCTAACTGTCAGGAAATTTCTCCTTAGTTCTAGGTTGCTTCTCTCCTTGACTAGTTTCCATCCGTTGCTTCTTGTCCTGCCCTCAGGTGCCCTGGAGAATAGCTTCACTCCCTCTTCTTTGTGGCAAACCCTGAGATATTGGAACACTGTTATCATGTCACCCCTAGTCCTTCTCTTTGTTAAACTAGACATACCCAATTCCAGCAATTGTTCCTTATATGTTTTAGCCTCCAGTCCCCTAATCATCTTTGTTGCTCTTCTCTGTACTCTTTCTAGAGTCTTCAACATCTTTTTTACATCGTGGTGACCAAAACTGGATACAGTATTCCAAGTGTGGCCTTACCAAAGCATTATAAAGTGGTATTAATACTTCATGTGATCTTGATTCTATCCCTGTGTTACTGCAGCTCAGCATTGTGTTGGCTTTTTTGGCAGCTGCAGCACACTGCTGGCTCATATTTAAGTGATTGTCCACTAGTATTCCAAGATCCCTCTCACAGTTACTACTTTTGAGCAAGGTACCCCCTGTACTATACCTGTACATTTGGTTTTTCTTGCCTAAATGTAGAACCTTACTTTTTTCACTATTGAATTTCATTTTGTTAGATAGTGCCCAGTGTTCAAGTCTGTCAAGATCCTCCTGTATCTTAAGCCTGTCTTCTGGAATGTTGGCTATTCCTGCCAGCTTGGTGTCATCTGCAAATTTGATGAGTTCCCCATCTATTCCCTTGTCCAAATCGTTGATGAAGATGTTGAAGAGCACTGGGCCCAGAACAGAGCCCTGGGGCACCCCACTACACACTTCCCTCCATGTAGATGCGGTTCCATTGGGGACCACACACTGAGTATGGCCGGTCAGCCAGCTACGAATATTGTTATTTAAAATTTATATTTCTATTATGTGAATTTTGAACATTTTTCAAGAACATTATTTTGGGGTCATTTGAGTCAATTATTAACAGTAGAGCCAGAGCAAAAAGTTGTCTTCATGAAAGACATAGTTGTCTTCTCATTCTTTTTGGATTTCAAGATCCTGTATGGTAGAAAGAATAGAAAGAGAGCTGAGTATTTAATTGCTGTTGCTATAGTCAGACTCTGTGTAATGACTCTTTTTCTTCCAATGATCACCTCAAATGTTTTTTCAAAACACATCTTCATTCCCATTCTCCTTATTTCTTCTTCAATTTATCTTAGATAAATTAGCTTAACTACCTATCCTTCTATTTTCTGTGGTCTTCATTTTGTTTTTAAAGATAATAATTTGATATTTTAAAATTTTAGTTTTTTAAACACATTGATTATTCATTTTTAGTTGGATTAAGGCTTTCTCCTCAACTATGTATTAAACTGTTACATTCACTTCTGATTTTTTGATTCCATAAACAATTATTATAGGTGCATGTGTTTGCCTTATTTCTTTGTCAGTAGCATCTCCCATATTGATCCTATTGATAGGTTTATGCTTTTATCTATTTGACTCTCTTCATCTGTGTTATATCTTGCATCTGTTACTCACACAGGTATCTTTAAGGGTGATTAGTCAGAAGTAGAGGAAGAATGATGTCTGACTTTTCTCATGAGGAGGTGTCATGGTCCCCTCTCCCTAAATTTTAATGGCCGGTATTTGGCTCAATTATTATTCACTTTAAATACAGAAGATTACACTATTCTGGGAATGTGGAAGAAGAATTGGTAGTTTAGTTTAGTTTTAGTTTTATTTGATTTCTATACCGCCCTTCTCCCTAGGGACTCAGGGCGGTTCACAGGGCATGTATAAATAACGATACAAAAGTTAAAAAGAAATTAAACCAGTGCCCAGTTAAAAAACAATAATAAAATACTAAAAAAAACACCAATTTAAAAACCCATATTCCCCATCAGGCCAGACCAGCTAACTCAAATAAGTGGGTCTTCAGCCCGCGGCGGAAGGTTCGGAGGTCTGATGCCATCCGGAGCTCAACCGGCAGTTGGTTCCATAATGCCGGAGCGCCCACAGAGAAGGCCCTCCCCCTGGGGGCCACCAGTCGGCATTCCCTGACCGGAGGCACCCTGAGGAGGCCCTCTCTGTGGGCACGTACTGGGCGGAGGGAAGTTGACGCCGGCAGCAGGTGGTCCCCGAGGTAACCCGGACCCATGCCATGTAAGGACTTAAAGATCATGACCAAGACCTTGAACCTCACCCGGAAGACAACTGGTAGCCAATGCAGCTCGCGGAGCAAAGGTGTAACATGGGAGTACCGGGAAACTCCCAAGACAACTCTCGCGGCCGCATTCTGTACCAGTTGGAGCCTCCGAGTGGTCTTCAAGGGAAGCCCCATGTAGAGAGCATTACAGTAGTCAAGGCGAGAGGTCACGAGCGCATGAGTGACCGTACACAGGGCATCCCGGTCCATGGTAATGGCATGACTAGCAGACTCTCCATCACCAGCTACCCAGGAATAGTTCTATTAATCCATGGCAATAGAAGAGGAGATGGTGATTGAGGAAAATGATGCTGATATTTTTGCTGAAGAAGTGAATGCAGCAAAATGACTTGCAGTCCCACTCTTAATTCCTAATAATTTTAATGTCAAGCTTCATAATTTTAGACAGTATTCCTGTAAAGAGAATTTGGGACCATTTGGAACTATTTGGAAATGTTACTGTTTGCTCTTCTATGTAAAGAAGTCTCAGGAGGCTAAATCAACAGGTTGCCATATATAACACAAACAGGGGCATGTATGGATCTACCCAATGGTGGTTTCCAGTAGTAGCTTCCTCGAACACCTCATTGCTAAACACAAAATTACAAACAAGGGGCTACCGGTTTGCCAGCACAGCATTGGTGGACGCATGGAGGTGAGCTCCGTCTTCAGCATCTGGTTTTATCCTGCTGGGGGACCCTGGAAAGGGTCAAAAGTCGCCCTGTAGGGGCAATGAGCAAGGAGGGACCCCCGCTTGATCCGGGGCAGCTCTTCAAACTGGCGGGAAAAAGACTGGCCATAGTAATATGGCTTATCATTAAGCTGCTGACAGTCGAAGTCAAAACTACAACCAAGCACCTTTAAAGCAATGCGGATGAAACTGGGTGAGATCTGATCTTCTCTTTAAATATTTTTCCTGCAAAAGCTACCCAAAATATTTCTCCCCCTGTGAGGAGAGAGGGAAGGGAATTCTTACGCCACCCTCTAAGGACAGTGGCGATTGACTACCTAGGGGACAAGAGCAATTATAAGAACAATTCTAATCTAATTGGATGTATATACCTTTGAAATTTGGAAACTAAAAATTTTCCTATTGAAGATGGTCAAATATAGAAATTTGTTTTAGAAAATAAAGTAATATAACTGAATAGGTAAGATGTGTAATAAGATTAATAGATTTTTGGTTTAATATGGTGGGGGAAAAAGAGAATTTTTAAAACAGAAGATTATATGCAAATAGATAAGATGTATATTTAGAATATTAGATTTTGTTATAAAAAGGGGAAAATGTAGAAGTTGAGATAAGGGAAACTCTAGTTACCTAAAGCTTAAAAATTATAACATACCAAATGTTAAGTTGAATATTGAGAGGAAATTAAAGCCTGGGGAAAAAGCTGCAACAGGACACTGATGTATATAAGTTTGAATGTAAACACAATTAAGATATGTATAAGTTCAAAATTATTGATAAATGTAACAAAGATGGTTTTACTTAGTTGATAACAGTAAGAATTATATTAATTCAATATGAGATAGAAGATATTAAGGGATAAAGAGAGGAAATATCTGATGTTGTAACTTGAGATTTTTGCTAAAGATTTATGTATGTTAAGGAATCATTGATTACCCAGTCGCCATGTTGCTTTTTAAATGTTTAATTGAAAAATTAGAAAATCAATAAAATATATATAAAAAAGAAAATTACAAACAAGGAATAACAATAACACATGAGCTAAACCCTTCAAGGAAGATATATAGGTATATGAAGGAATGATAGTATAGCTAATATAAATCTAGGGTCCCCAACCCCTGGGCCACAGATCGGAACAGATCTGTGGTTGGTTAGCGACCAGGCTGCATATTTGAAGGTGAGCAGTGAGTGAGTAAATGAAGCTTCATCTGTGCATGCATAGGATCTAGGTTGCATGTGAAATTATCCCTCACCCCAACTTCTGGTTTGTGGAAAAATTGTCTTCCATGAAACTGGACCCTGGTGCCAAAAAGTTTGAGGACTGCTAATATAGATAGTACAGAGCAGGGGTAGGCAACCTTGGCTCTTTTATGACTTGTGGACTTCAACTCTCAGAATTCCTGAGCCAGCCGTGCTGAGGGGAAAGGGAGAGGTGTTCATGCTGAGTCATGCTGGCTTAGGAATTCTGGGAGTTGAAGTCCACGAGTCATAAAAGAGCCAAGATTGCCTACCCCTGGTATAGAGAGTCACAGCAGGATATAATCCTATGATTAATGAATCTTCAAAATCTGCCTCTCCATCATTATCTAGGGCAGGGTTTCCCATGTGAGGTGTGGTTCTATTATTATTATTATTATTATTATTATTATTATTATTATTATTATTATTATTATTATTATTATTATTATTATTATTATTATTTAGACTTATATACCGCCCTTCTCCCGTAGGACCCAGGGCGGTTCACAAGGCGATTAAAACAATATAACTATACAAAAGTTAATAACAAATTAAAATAAATTAAATTATCCTTAATTAAAATCTAAAACCCTTAACTCTAATTAAAAAACCCAATTACAATAGGTTAACAATTAAAAGTTCTCAGTCCTGGCCAGAAAGCTCAAAGAGCCAGGTCTTCAGGTCCCGGCAGAACGAACGAAAATCTGGGGCAGTCCTGAGCTCTACGGGTAACTGGTTCCAAAGGGCAGGTGCGCCCGCAGAGAAGGCCCTCCCCCTGGGTGTCACCCTCCGGCAATCCTTTGCCGGCAGCACCCTGAGAAGGCCCTCCCTGTGGGAGCGCACAGGACGAAGGGAACTTGATGCCGGCAGCAGGTGTTCCCTCTTGGGGAGGTACACAGAGAACCCAGGGCTGTGAAGAATATCTTAGTTGTATATTGTTAAATCCATCTTTCTTAAAGTTCCATTATATTATTTTCATTGTTCATTTGTGTTCTTTTTGGATTACATTAGGATTACACTAAAGGGAGGTGTGGTGGCAAAAAGTTAAGGAGCCGTTGATCTAAGGGCTTCTGGATTGACCACAGGCAAATGACTGGAGAGATTAAAAATCACTGGGGGAGAAATGGGTCTCATTCAAACTGTGCTATAGAAGTGTTCATCAAGAAATTGTCCCCCTAAATATTCAAGATGCCTATGGATCCAGAGTAAAAATTGTGATTCAGTTTGAAAAATGTTGTAAGTCAAGAGGTGCAGCCAGAAAACTGGGAAACGTTTATTACCATCCCTCCTTTCTTTGGCAAATGATCAGCCTGTTCTTCTTTCTAGTAACTTGCTGCTTGTGTGATCTTATGGTGGAATTTGTGCATTTCTCTTTGTCTAGAGAAATTCTTGAGGATCGCCATGGGTGCCTAAGAGAGAGAAAATAAATGTTTAGCTCCTGAGATATTTTCTGAGTCAGAGAAAATAGGAAAGGAAGAAAAAAATGCATAGGGTGGAATATTCAAAATCAAATATTAATGTTAAGGACTTCAAATAATAGACCAGCTCTGTAGTGGGTTAGTTGGACACAGAGCTTACCTTGTGTGATAATTAGTTTCCTAGTATAATGATACAAGCCTAATGAACTTAGGCCATAACAAAAATTATGGATATGGAATATACTGATGAACTTATTTTGAATAAAGTATTATAAAGCTGATAAGGCTTGTCCTGATATTAACATAGTATTCCATTGTATGTAGCACATTTTACAAATTGCTTGTCAAACTAATCTAGAAAAAGTTAAGTTTGTGCTTCATTGATATTAACAGATTTAAGTTTGGCCAATAGTTCTAAATCTGAACACAAGATCAAATTATATATGAAGAAACCATCTGGCATTCCTATTACCACTAATATTTCCCTAGACTTAACTTCCTTAAACTTTTGTTTAAATGCTTAAATTCACTTTGGTGTGAATTTATAGTATAATTTTGTTTTGTTTTGAATTTTTAGTGCTGAAGACGTGGTAATAAAAGTGACTGGAAGCCAACTAACAATTGAATATTTGGAAGAAAACGGATTCACAGAGCCTATTCTCATTCCAAAGAAGGATGGCTTGGGCCTGTCAGTTCCTGCACCAACATTTTATGTCAGTGATGTTGAAAACTATGTTGGTACGTATTGCTGTTGGTGTTTTGCTGTAAATACGAATAATCCCTCCAGCTCTCGACTTGAGTAATTTCCTATGAAATGGTTAGTAGCATGCTACTCAGCGTCGATAGGATCTGTAGTCTGAAAGATATTTGATTGGGAAATTTACATTTCCCATTGTTTCTAATTTCCAATTAAAAATGTATCTTCACGTTTCTCAAGTCATACGGTCATATCGGGCCCTCCTGCAAGAATTGTACATTGCAGCCTGGGTTCGCTCTTCACCACCAGACTTAATTTATGACTTGAAAAGGCAGTCCTGATTTAATGAATCTGAAAGTATACAGCTTTAAATAAAGAGTAACAGACCAGCTGTTTTGCTGACTTTTTGATAAAAGGGATATAGATAGTCCTTATTCATTCTGTGGCTATTTGAAGTTATACAATGCTGGAAAAAAGTGGCTTATGACCAGTTCTTCCACTTACAGCTGTCACAGCATCCCCACGGTCATGTGATCGCAATTTAGATTCTTGGCAACCTACATTTATGATGCTCGCAATATCCCATGGTCACGTAATCACCATTTGCAACCTTCCCAGTCAGCTTCTAACATGTAAACTCAATGGGGAAGCTGGCGGGAGATCGCATTTCACAGTCACAGGGTGTCTTGATGGCTGTGAATGATTCTCTTAACAATGGCAATTGGGACTGCTGGCAGTTGCCATTACTAGTCAGGGTTTTCATGTGACGTTTTGCTTAACAACAGCTCTGTTTAGTGATGGAGTTGTGGTCCCAAGGGAGCAACATCTACATCAAACACAGGACACTTTTTTCATTCTACATATATAGCTACTGTCCTATTGTCATTTTGTTTTGCATCATCTCTGCAATATGCAGTATGATACCTATAACCCCTGAAGTTAAATTAAAATTAAAGAAAAGGATAACACCATTGGGATCACCAAATCTGGAAGATTTTAGTATTTGCTTTATGCCAGTTTCTAGAGATGCAGTTGATAGAATAGTAGAAGGCTATTGCCGCTATTGACAATGTGATAGCTTCTTCTCCTGTATTAATCCAAAATGTTAGTTTGCAAGAATCATCCACATCTTTTTGTATAGTCTGGACAAATTAGTGCCTTGAAATCAGAATTTTTTTTTATTTAATTACGTTTGTATGTAATCTGTATGATATTCTGTTACTATCTACCCTTTGATTTCCATTATTGTCTTTAGGATTCCCAGGTTAACCCAAAATTAATTTGATGACAAGGAACTTAATCATACCTTATTTTTCTTATTATACAAATGTCAGGCATTCAGAAAATTTTTGATTTTTCTTTTTCAAAATTGTAATGTTATAGACAGCATACATGGCATTTAACTAAATCCATGCATTTTATTATTTTATCATGTATTATTATTTCATAAACATACAATAATGTAAGGCAAATACAATATTTACATTTCTCCTTTGTAAAGCTATTGTGCTCGTGTATGCATACAGAATAATTTTATAGCAATTCCCATCCAATTTGTACCTGGTGGGAATATCATGTTTGCTGATACATTTTCTGTCCTTGGCAGATTTTGCTGCATTACTTGGACGCTTTTAGTCTCTGCTGTCTGCATCTTTTTTAAAAAAAACATTATTTATTGTTTTATCATAAAAAATAAAATGGAAAACAAAAAAACAAATAAACAAAATGAAGCAAAACAAAACAAAAGAGCAACAAAGATGATTAGGGAACTGGAGGCTAAAACATATAAGGAAGGGCTGAGGAATTGGGTATGTCTAGTTGAATGAAGAGAAGGACTAGGGGGGAAAGGATAACAGTGTTCCAATATCTCAGGGGTTCTCACAAAGAAGAGGGAGTCAAGCTATTCTCCAAAGCACCTGAAGGCAGGACAAGAAGCAATGGATGGAAACTAACCAAAGAGAGAAGCAACCTGACAGTTAGAACAATTAATCAGTGGAACAACCTACCTCTAGAAGCTGTGAATGCTCCAACACTGGAAGTTTTTAAGAAGAAGCTGGTTAGCTATTTGTCTTAAATGATATAGGGTTTCCTGCCTGAGCAGGTGGTTGGACTAGATGACCTCCAAGGTACCTTCCAACTTTATTATTATTGTTGTTATATATTCAACACTGATGCAGTAAAAGTGCTACACTCAATTTGCCAGCAAATTTGGAAAACTCAACAGTGGCCACAGGATTGGAAAAGATCAGTTTACATTCCAATTCCAAAGAAAGGCAGTGCCAAAGAATGTTCAAACTATCGCACCATTGCACTCATTTCTCATGCTAGTAAAGTTATGCTTAAAATCCTACAAGCTAGACTCCAGCAGTATGTGGATCGAGAACTACCAGAAGTACAGGCAGGTTTTCGAAGAGGCAGAGGAACTAGAGATCAAATTGCCAACATATGCTGGATCATGGAGAAAGCTAGAGAGCTCCAGAAAAACATCTACTTCTGATTCATTGACTATGCTAAAGCCTTTGATTGTGTGGATCATAACAAACTGTGGCAAGTTCTTAAAGAGATGGGCGTACCAGACCATCTTATTTGTCTCTTGAGAAACCTATATGTGAGCCAAGAAGCAACAGTGAGAACTGGACACGGAACCACTGATTGGTTCAAAATTGGGAAAGGAGTCCGGCAAGGCTGTATACTGTCACCCTGCCTATTTAACTTATATGCAGAGCACATCATGAGAAAGGCAGGGCTAGATGAATCAAAAGTTGGAATTAAGATTGCCGGAAGAAATATCAACAACCTAAGATATGCAGATGATACCACTCTAATGGCAGAAAGTGAAGAGGAACTGAAGAGTCTTTTGTTGCGAGTGAAGAAGGAGAGTGCAAAACTTGGGTTGAAACTTAACATTAAGAAAACCAAGATCATGGCATCCGGCCCTCTCAATTCCTGGCAAATAGATGGGGAAGAAATGGAGGTAGTGACAGATTTTATTTTCCTGGGCTCCAAGATCACTGCAGATGGGGACTGTAGCCAAGAAATTAAAAGACGCTTGCTCCTGGGGAGGAAAGCCATGGCAAATCTAGACAGCACACTAAAAAGCAGAGACATCACCCTGTCAACAAAAGTGCGTATAGTCAAGGCTATGGTCTTCCCAGTTGCAATGTATGGCAGTGAAAGCTGGACCATAAAAAAGGCTGAGCACCAAAGAATTGAGGCCTTTGAACTATGGTGCTGGAGAAGACTCCTGCGAGTCCCTTGGACTGCAAGGCGATCAAACCGGTCAGTCCTAGAGGAGATCAACCCTGACTGCTCTTTAGAAGGCCAGATCCTGAAGCTAAAACTCAAATACTTGAGAAGGAAGGACTCACGGGAGAATAGCCTAATGCTGGGAAAGATTGAGGGCAATAGAAGAAGGGGACGACAGAGAATGAGGTGGCTGGATGGAGTCACTGAAGCAGTAGGCGTGAGCTTAAATGGACTCCAGAAGATGGTAGAGGACAGGAAGGTCTGGAGGAACATTGTCCATAGGGTCACGATGGGTCGGACACGACTTCGCAGCTAACAACATTCAACACTAGCAACAACAAAAAAGGAAAAAAAGTATACAAAAAAAGAAAAAAATGATCAAATTTAACATGTAGGATCTGCTTCTCTGTCTATCACCTGAAATAATCCTTTCCTAGCCAAGAAAGGCAGCCATCATAAACAGGAGAACAAAGCAAAGTGTTTATGGATCTATTATTGAGGGGTCTTTGGTGCTCTCTGAACTTGGTTTCTCTTGCAGACGTTTCATTATCCAAACTAGGTAACATCATCATTGCTAGGACTGATGAGAGGCTGATTAAACATTCTAGATTTAGAAACTTTTTCTCATCACTCCTCCATTTAGTGTAATCTTAATGTATACACGCCTTCCTTAAAAAGCCAAGCACCAACATGAACACAAATGAACAATGAAAACAGTGCAGTGAAATTTTGGTGGGTTTATTTTAACAATGTGACTAAAAGATTATTCACACCTCCCCTGGACTCTTATCTGTACTTCCCCAAAGGAGGTTGACCAGAGAGTTTGGGAAATGTTGATTTACAGTAGATACACAGGCAAATGAATTTTACCATCAACATATGTTTTTACAGCATTAATTAAGAAGATGGCAGAGATGCAGATGCCACCAATATTTTACTTGAAAAGATACGTGCCTTTTACTTTTAAATGACCCTCACATATTAACTTAGAAAAATGAATAAAAAATATTTTTTCCTGAAAATAATGATTAATTAGGAAAATATTTTCTGAACCAGCATAATAAAATAAAACAGTTGTTCATTTTCCCAGGATTCCCTAGCTGCTCTCTGCAGTTCTCATACAAACCTGGGAATTGACAGTTGACTTAAGGACAGGTAAATATTTATGCTCCCAGTCAGTTCAAACTTTTTTTTGTGTGTGTGTGGGGTTTCTTCAAATTGAAAGTGCCAGACAGAGCAAACATAAACATAACCATAGGCTTCGGTTGCCAGGTGAGCTATTTCACTTTCTCAATTTTCAAAATAGGGTTCCTTTTCTTAATACCCTTTTGCAAGTCCAGTTCTTTTTGTGCTGAGGAGCAAAGTTTGCATGGGTACGTTTTCATGGTCGCATGAAATGAATTATACTTTGGCTTATAACTTGCATTGTGTCCATGTTTTCATTCCCATTTACTTGGGTTGGTTGTTGTTTTTTAGGACCAGAAAGGAGTGTGGATGTTACAGATGTCACTAAACAGAAGGACTGCAGGATGAAACTAAAAGAATTTGTTGATTACTATTATAGCACAAATCGAAAAAGAGTCCTCAATGTAACTAACTTGGAGTTTTCAGATACAAGGTGAGATAGTACGTGAAGCCACATATTCTAAAGATCTTATTTTCCCCATCATATTTAGAATATTTTTAAGCATAGTAACATCTGTAACCTGTGGAATGATGGAATCTGTTTGACTTTATTCTATAGATTAGAATATGCTTTCCAGATAAATTATTCAAATCTGCACCTCCACCTGCTTAAATTTCGTATTCACAAATGAACAAACTATGTAATTTAATTTTTGTGGAGTAGGAGTTCAGAAAATCCAACAAGCAAACAAAAAGATTGCTAGAGAAAGAATTCCATTTTATTTGTCAAGCGACTGCAGTGATAATTAATGTAGATTACAATAAGGCTGAAGGTTGATAGAAAAATCATTTATTTTGTAGTGTCCATATCTTTCTATTATTTATTGTTTTAATAATGTAATCCCCTTTCCTGCACAGATAAAATATTTGTCCCAAGCAGTATGATTACAGCTTAGGTGTTTCTTTAATCTTTTTTTCAGCCTTCAGAAACAATTGTAAAGAAAGGCGCATTTTTTATTGCAGAGAATTGCTCATATTATGGTATCCTCATATACTACTGATTTAATAATTGGTTAGCAAGTATATTCTTTAGCAAAGAGTATAGCATTTTAACAAGCTCTCAAGTTCTGCCTTGACATGGAGGATAACGAAGAAATAGGTTTACAATGAGAACATTTTACACTTAATACCTCACACAA
Organism: Vipera berus; assembly: GCF_964194415.1. Taxonomy (NCBI): domain Eukaryota; kingdom Metazoa; phylum Chordata; class Lepidosauria; order Squamata; family Viperidae; genus Vipera; species Vipera berus. The sequence continues at coordinate 229,540,041 of NC_138203.1, read as the reverse complement.
AGAGGCATTTCAAAAGTGAGTTCACATCTCCATCTCATTAATTAAGTTGTTTTCTTCACATTTTGAATAACTACCATTCAGAAAGTGCTTTTGCTTGCTTTTCAATTATGTATGCATTTGGGATAATAAATCTTTTGCTAAAACAGTCTTCATTTAATTTCTGTTCTGATTTATTTAGAAAAGATTTGTTGTACTAAAAGACGGCTGTCAGATTTATTTATTTATATTTAGTGCATTTCTGCACTGCCTTCCATTATTGTACACTTGAAGGAAGTTTACAAAACACAAAAATAAAAAAAACAAATTAAAAAGTACAAAACACTATGAAATTGTATATTTAATTGCTGCCTAATGTAATATTTATCTACAATTATTATCTTTTTACATTTTACTCGTACGCCATCCAGAGTTGCTCTGAGAGTGAGTTTATGAATGTGATATGTAGATAAATAAAATAAATTAATTTAAGTAGAATAAACGTGAGTCCCATAAGGAAAAGTTCCACTATAGAGTGTTCTTTTTTAGGATGTGTCACTGTTTAATAATAATAATAATAATAATAATAATATAATAATAATAATAATAATAATAATAATAATAATAATAATAATAATAATAATAATAATAATAATAATAATAATAAAGTTGGAAGGGACCTTGGAGGTCATCTAGTCCAACCCCCTGCTCAGGCAGGAAATCCTATACCATTACAGATAAGTGGCTGGCCAGTTTATTACATTTCCCTGCACCCTTACTTTTCTAGTAGCTAATAGCTGATACGTATGCCTCTGAAACTGAGGTATATTCCCATTCTAAACTTTTATTTTTCTAAAAACAAAAAACAACTTTGTAAATTTCCCAAGCTTACCAATTAGCTCTTTTTTCTATATAGGTACACGAGAAGTACACTAGTAGAATTTAGATTCTTATTGGTGTACGGAAATGAATAAGATTCTATCCACCTCATTTCGTTTATCCCATTTTCCTGAATTTTCATTTGTGTCTCAGAAAATAGAATGCATTTCGGGGTTGTTCCTTCTTCTACCTTCTTCCCATTCTACCTCAAATAGCCCTGTTTGTGTGTGAATGGCACTGGTTTGGATACTTGAGCAACAGCACTTATAACTGGACTATTGTAAACCAAGAGATCCACTATAAGATCTTTCAAGAGTTGTGGTACCCCATTTGAACTCAATGGATTCCTTGCTTGCTTTTCATCTCAAGATGCCCAATTGTAATTCAGATGCAAAATGCAGCCTTTTTGAATCCCATCAATAGATATGAACATTAAAGTTAATAAACAGTTAAATGCTTGGTAAAAGAGATGTATCTTAACAGCAATAACAAATACAACTCCATGGGGAATGCATTACTGGTAGGAGGGCCTCTTCCTGATCTTGCCATTTTCTCAGAAACAGGAGTGTGAATCAAGGAAACTCTTTCAATGTCCTTTAATTGAGTTCAGATGCTTTAACTTTTCTTTCCTGTTTTAAAACAGAATGTCCAGTTTTGTAGAATCTCCTGAAATAGTGAAAAAGCTCTCTTGGGTGGAAAATTTTTGGCCTGATGATGCTCTGCTGGCAAAACCCAAAGTGACCAAATACTGTCTGATTTGTGTGAAGGACAGCTACACAGATTTTCATATTGACTCTGGTGGAGCCTCCGCCTGGTATCATATCTTAAAAGTAAGATGCTTTATTCAGTTAATCATGAGCCATTGCAAGGAACAGTGTAGCCAATTCACGCTAAATTTTGGAGTTTGCAATTCTTGAGGGTAGAAATAAGAAAAATTAAGACTCAGCTTACGTTGACATGCAGTGCTGGCAGTGGTCTTGCTGATAGGATCATCAAAAAAATTATTCAGTATAAAGAGGGCAGCATCATTTAAATATCTAAAATGTGGGTAATTCCAATGTGCAGTTACATGTTTTTGTGATGGGTCAAAAATACATTTGAATAAAATAGCAATAGCACTTAGACTTATATACTGCTCCATAGTGGTTTACATAGCACCCTTCATGTGGTTTACAAATATTAACATATTGCTCCCCAACAATCTGGGTCCTCATTTTACTGACTTTGAAAGAATGGAAGGCTGAGTCAACTTCGATCATGCCAGGATTGAACTCCAGACTGTGGGCAGAGAGGTTGAATAATAAAAAAAACTACTTTCTTGGAATTTGATTGTGCTATTCTTTAGTCTGTTTTCTGGAACAATTCTGAAAATTCTGTCCTGTTTTCTATATAATAACCCTTCAAATACTTGGCAACAGCTATCATGTCTTTATACACTTTCTTTCTCCAGGATAAACATATAGCCAATGTCCTAGCTATTCCTCCTAAAATTTTCCTTCCAATCCCTTAGTTGCTTTCTTCTGGACATACTGTATTTTATCAGTGTCCTTCCTAAAATACAGTGCCTAGAAGTGGATGTAATATTCTAATTGTTCTGACAAATGCAGAATAGAAAGAAACAATCACTACATATATCTGACATAGATGCCTACTTTATGCTGGGTAAAAAGCATAGCCATAGAAGAAGCTTAAGCTATTATTTATTGCCAGTGCTTTTTTTGTAAGGTGCCGGAACTCCGTTCTGAGCGTTCTATGAGAAAAAAAGCCCTGTTTATTGCTGATAAACTAGAATTGATATATATCAGGGGAAATGTGATAAGAATGTGCTTTCTATTCTTGCAATCTGTTGCTGAAAAAAGGAGGGAAGGGGATATTGCAGAAAGAACAACTTTTGGGGACTCCAGATCACTCTAATCTTTGCTTTTCTACTACAGAGAAATGGGTTAAGAGAAAAAAAGATTCTAGGGCTTGGGTTCAAGAGATCAAAAAGCTTACCATTCAGGATTCCATTCTTCAAATACTGCAGGCCAGGGAAGGTTTGAAGATAAAAAACTAAATCTGAATTGATCTAAAACAATTTTTATGTTTCAGGGAGAAAAAATATTTTATCTCATCAAACCAACCTCTGCAAATATCTCCCTTTATGAGCGTTGGCAGTCAGCAGCAAATCACAGTGAGATGTTTTTTGCTGATCAAGTGGATAAATGTTACAAATGTACAGTTAAACAAGGACAAACACTCTTCATTCCATCAGGTAAGCAGGTGGTTGCAATTTAAAATTAAGAGTGAGAGTCTTGCTTTCAACATGTTTGTTGGTTTGAATTCTGGAAGTACAAATCGGAAATGATGAGGGGTAATATAGAGTTATAAGATTTACAGTTAATTTCCCTAGAATATGAATCTATACAATACTCAATTATTTATCTGTGGAGAAACTACATTCCAAGCAAGAAATAAGTAGCACTGTCATGTTAACTTTTAGTAAACCAGATTTAGACTTTTCAAAGGGTGAATCTCAATTAGAAATAGGTGTCCTCTGGCCTTCCAGACATTATTGAACTACATTTCCCAGAATCCCTCACAATTGGCCATATTTGTTCAGCTGATAAGTATTTTAGTTCAGCAATACTGGAAGGGGTGCAGATTCTTGGACTAGAAGTTACAAGAGTCAGAACTTCATATTTGCAACACTAGGCACAATCATGCTATTTTATCCTCCTTCCCACCCATCCCCTCTCTGCTGAAATAATTTCATATATCATGGAAACTTTGAAGATGAAGCACTAGATCTTTCTTCCCTAGGAAGCTTTGAAATTAGCCTACTTTGACTGTCTGAAAGGTCGAAGTATTCCTTATATAGCAAACATAAACCAGTTTCTAAAATCCTCCTGAGCTGAAAGGAGTTCCCAGTGAATTGAAAATATGAACAATGTGGTGATTATATTCAGTGTTTAACAGAAATCTTGTATGCTTCCTTGTTTTTTTTAAAGGATGGATTTATGCAACTTTAACACCTGTTGATTGCCTGGCCTTTGCAGGACATTTTCTACATAGTTTAAGTGTTGAGATGCAGATGAGGTAAGACAATTGTGGATAATTAACTATATTCCTTTAAAAAAAAGATGAGAATTGGTTACAGCTTTAGGTGCATGCCTAAACAAGTACTGTATATTGAAGTAGTTTCCCAACTTGTTCTTCCAATCTGCTGTCATATCGCACTTAACAATTTTCTTAAGCAAAGTTGAAAGGTGTGTAGCATTTTCCCGTATTTTCATTTCATGTGTTACAGCAGGTTTATTAGAACAATTTTATTTTTTAAAAAGAAGCATTATAATTTGGAACATTGTTCAATTACTGTAACTGTCCTCATATAACATTATGAAACTGTTCACTTCCACTGTTCTCTGAATATTTTCCTGTATTTGTTCACAATTAATATTCAAGTCTTCTGAATAAGCATGAGTAAATTTTGTGTTGGGTTTCAGGAGAATAAATGTTTTAGCTAAATTACACTTACTAAATGAGTATGATATATTAAATAACATTTAATTTTGAGGAATTATGTATAGGATTATAGTGCCTCCTGTGTTATAAGTCCAACACTGTATGTGTTGTACAATTTTGCTGTACTTTTGTTTGGAGCCTATTATTCCTTTGGTGATGATTACTGAGTTATATAAATGCTAGCTGTTCACTTAAAATCAGCAAAGATCATGTAAGACACTCTTTGTTTTGAATTTGTGTATTTCTGTAGTAACTGACAATTCCAGATAAGTGCCTGGAAATTAAAACCATACCAGATGTATTCTGGGTAATGATGGTAGAAATATTTTTTTTTTGGGGGGGGAGGAAGACTTTTGTGATCTTTGCAATTGAAACATTTTTTACTGTGTTTCCTAGAGCATATGAAGTTGAAAGACGATTAAAAATTGTCAGCTTAACCCAGTTTCCCAATTTTGAAACAGCATGTTGGTACACAGGAAGACATCTGCTGGAATCATTTAAAGGTAAATAAAAGTGATTTTCCTGCTCCTGTTCTATAACATGGTGTTACTTTCCATTAATATTTAAACTGGTAACCATACCTGGCCATTTGTTGTAATAATCTGCATGCTTTTGGGGAGAGGGGAAACAAACGTCACCAATGAAGTACTAGGATTCAATCCTAATTAGGTATTTATTTATGTGTTCATATCTCAATTTCCTCTAAGATCTAAGTGACATATATAGAGGTGTTCCAAATTTTTATTTCCTTTTAGCAACAATGTGAAGTAGGTTGAGATTGATTCACATATCCCTGTTGATCTTTGTGGTTGAATAGAAATTTCAACCTATATCCCCTTGCTTGAAACCCAACCTTTGAATTGCAGTTCTACAATACACTAGCTCTAAACTGACCTCAATGTTAATAAGTGCCCTTGATCCTGAAGGTGATTTGAGTATAATACGAGCCTGTTTGAAGAAAGGACTGGAATGGTAGCAATCTAGAAGCAAAGATTAACAGGTGAATCCTCTGTATATTTGCCTAACTTCCTTTTAATATTATCACTGTATTTCGTGGTAACAAATTCCATAATTTCACCACCATTGTATCATGACTGGAAAATTAGTGTTGTGGGTCGGGGGGACGCTCACAGTTTGTGTTTCTGTCATTGGAATGATGATTACATAATGACAGTACCATTTTTTCCACACATTTTTTTTTCTTTTAGGGCTTTCTTAAGGGCTGTAATGACATCCATCTTGGAGGCAAACTTCCCCCATTTCTGTCCATCAATCCTCTTTCCCAAATACTTCAAAATTGTGTCTCCAATATTTGGAGACACACTGGGTGCCTTTCACCAAGCTTGTTTGAAGGAACCTAAGACGTGCAAGTGATTAGCCTTGTGGAGGTTTCCAAATCACATTCACGCTTTTATTTTGGAAGAAAATATTGTGTTACCCAAAGTAACATTTTGTTGTCCTATTTTGCCAGTGAACCCGGTAGCTACAAATGGAGTACTGGACTAGCTTGGAGGATACTTGGTGGCCACTCCTGTACTAAACAAATTGTTACTTGGTCTCAAACCAAAGTTTTGGTTTATATTCTTCTGAAGATAACTTTTTAACATCCACTTTCCAAAGCTTCCTAACTTCCCCTAAATTCATCCTGTTTGTTCTTTGTTCTTGTATACTTGGAATTATTGTTTACTTTGGTGACATGCTTTTCATCTTCTTATGATTTTTTTAAAGCACAATATTGAAAGTCTTCATCATTTCTTAACTGTTGTATCAATATAAATGGCCAATTTGGATATTGGTTGCATTTGCCCAAAATGCTAACCATTGCCTTTGTAGGCAAAGAGTATAGCAAAAGCTGAATTTGGGTTGGTATGGCAATTATTGTCTAACTAGTCTGTTGATACACTTTTGAGATGCTTGCATATGAACATATAATAATGAATCAATAGATGAAGACTCACAGATTGGAAATGAATGTTTTGCTTAAATGCTTTACTTTTAAAAATATGAAAGTAAGCATTAAGCATGAGAAGCCAACTTGAGTAATGAATTTCTCAAAATCCACAACTTCCCAGTAGGGAAACACAGTGAGTTGGGAAGGGGAAACTGAAGTGGAATCTCATATTGATAAAGTAGATGGAAGATGTTTGCATGAATCAGATGTTGCTCATGCAAATTTCATTTGCCCAATTTTTAGCCAAGGACTTAGAGAAGGGCGACAAGGAATAGAGAACATGGGAATGGTCTCTCCACTAAGGCAGTGTTGGCTTCAGTTTTGTGTCTTTGAAATACCAGCATCTCCATTTGGGTCAGCACAGAATTTAACAGTTAGAATATTATCACTGAATCTAGCACTTGTAGTCAAATCAGAAATTAGCTAAGCAAAATAGAAATGGGAAGTGCAGGAAATTCAAGCTCAGATTCAAAAATAATCTTCAAGCTTTGGAACTACTGATTTATGATCATAGAAGTTCAATTCACAAGTTTATTGACAGCCAACTTAATCTCTTACATGTATGATTTTAAAAAAACTACATCAATAGACAATTGGTCACATTCATTGAATGGAATTCTATTTTTCCCCTCTCTGTTAAGGATTGCACAAAGCTGGAAAGCAGCCTCCTTCCCATTTAGTCCAGGGAGCAAAAATCCTAAATGGTGCTTTCAGGTCTTGGACTAAAAAGCAGGTAGGGATCTTTCTGCTGTATAAGTTTGCATGGGAATTCAGAAAAAGAAGAAGCGAACAACTTTCTAGGTAAAACAGAATTTTCTCTCTGTAAGAGCAGAACAGTTTTACATCCAGATTTGCGCCGTCACTGAGATGTACTTGTGTCATAGCGCTGAAACAAACGGTTGGAAAATTCTAAGAGGGGTCCTGGCAGAAAGAAACTCAGGAAAGTGGGAGATCACATAAAGGATTTGGGTTGGGAAGGAAACAGATATAAAAAAGACACTTTCTTTCTATAAGTGGGTCTGGACCCTTTCCATATGTAGGATCTTGCTGTGGATGAATAACTGTCTCTTCATAATTCCAAACTGCTAATTTTATCTCATTTGAATGCTCCATAAAGTTAATACTGCATCATTTTAAATAGCATAACCTTATAAGATTTCTTGACATTTTTTTTAACCTTTTGTATTCAACCCAAGGCTTTAGTGGACCATGAAGATGAACTCCCAGAACATTTTAAGCCAGCACAACTGATTAAGGACCTTGCCAAAGAAATAAGATTAAGTGAGGTAAGAATCCTTTATTGAATAAGATACCTTGTGCATTTTCTCATAAAATACCAGAAAAAGTTATTCTCATGTCTGTATGGTCAGTCAAACTCCTTCTCCTTTAATTACAAGTAAAAAGGTAACGGTAAAGGTTTCCCCACACATGCGTGCTAGTCGTTTCCAACTCTAGGGGCCGGTGCTCATCTCCGTTTCAAAGCCGAAGAGCCAGCGCTTGTCCGAGGACGTCTCGGTGGTCATGTGGCCGGCATGACTAGATGCCAAAGGCGCACGGAACGCTGTTACCTTCCCACCGTAGTGGTCCCTATTTTTCTACTTGCATTTTTATATGCTTTTGAACTGCTAGGTTGGCAGAAGCTGGGACAAGTAACAGGCGCTCACTCTGTTACGCGGCACTCGGGATTCAACCTGCCAAACTGCCGACCTTCTGATTGACAAGCTCAGCGTCCTAACCCACTGAGCCACTGCATCCCTTTTTAATTACAAGAGCTATGGCTTATAGTTTAATGTGGGAAAAAAAGAGTATTCATTTTGGGCCACATATCGGTGATTTGTATATTTCATTACAGTTTGCTTTATCTCATACACCTATACAAGTAGTTCTTGACTTATGACCAATCACTTAGAGGCAGTTCATAGTTATAGTGGACCCTCTAAAAACTGCTTAGAACCAGCCTCAAAGTTATGGTTGCTGCAGCATCCCACAATCGTTCATCCTTTTGAGCAGGCTCCATAACAGTCATGAGTGAAGGACTAACTATATAGACAGATACCTGTCTTCTTTTATCTGCACATAAAAGTAACACATAAAACTATTTTCCATGCTGAGTTTGGCAACTTGACAGGGCAACTTGACAGGGCAACAAATGATGAAATAGGAAAGGTTTGCCAACAGATACAGGAACTCCAGGTTGAAGAGATGCTTTGTCATCTTTGATAGTGCAGCCCTCCATGAAGTTCTCAGATGCTTTACTATAAAGGATAGTAGCCACAATCACAATTAAATCATCTCATTTATATTGGTCTTCTACCGATCATTGAAAGCAAAATAAAATTCTCTTTTTAAAAAAATATATTTATTTAGTGTTTTAGCATAGAAAATAAAATGCGAAACAATAAAACAAACAAATCTCTTTCAAATTAATTTGAATTGCACTCCTTTAAAACAGATTAGTGTTTTAAATAAGAGACTGCCTTCATTTCTCTTTTATTTCTATTCTAATAAAAAAGTAAAATGGAAGAAACTAGGATTTTTATAAAACAAATGAATAATAGAAAAGTCAACTTAACAACTGTCTATATTTAAAATAGTTAGGGACGCAGTGGCTTAGTGGGTTAGGACGCTGAGCTTGTCGATCAGAAGGTCGGCAGTTTGGCGGGTCGAATCCCGAGTGCTGCGTAACAGAGTGAGCGCCTTTACTCGTCCCAGCTTCTGCCAACCTAGCAGTTCAAAAGCACGTAAAAATGCAAGTAGAAAAATAGGGACCACTACGGTGGGAAGGTGATAACAGCGTTCCGTGCGCCTTTGGCGTCTAGTCATGCCGGCCACATGACCACGGAGACATCCTCGGACAAGCGCTGGCTCTTCGGCTTTGAAACGGAGATGAGCACCGGCCCCTACAGTTGGAAACGACTAGCACGCATGTGCGGGGGAACCTTTACCTTTACCTTTATATTTAAAATGATAATATTTTGCTGTTATCAAATATTGGTGCTAATGTTTTCTTAATGAAAACAACATTTTTTATAGTGTAAGGCTGTCTAGACACTTCTACACCATGTTTAAGTGAGACTTTTACCATCTATTTATTGAGTGGCTCTTTTTCTATAGAGTCCATTGAAACTATACAACACATATGAAGAAATAATGCCACATTAATGCTCAGAGCCAAAGGATGTAACATTTCATTTGCTGTATAAGGGACATTTTTCTGAAAAACATACCAAAATGGCATTGCTTTATTGCAATATTACATGTAACAAAATAAGAAGAGCACCCGGAGGCTTCAACTGGTGCAAAGTGCAGCCGCACGGGTGCTCATGGGAGTATCTCAGTACTCCCATGTTACACCACTCCTGCGCGAGCTGCATTGGCTTCCGGTTGCCCTCCGGGTGCGATTCAAGGTGCTGGTAATAACCTTTAAAGCCCTGCATGGCTTAGGCTCAGGGTACTTGCGAGATCACCTGCTGCCATTGTCAACATCCCATCGCCCGGTTCGCTCCCACAGAGTCGGCCTCCTCAGGGTACCATCGGCCAGACAATGCCGGCTGGCGACCCCCAGGGGGAGAGCCTTCTCTGTGGGCACGCCGACCCTCTGGAACGAATTACCCCCGGAGCTGCGGCTGACCCCTGACCTTCAGTCCTTCCGCCGTGACCTGAAGACTTGGTTGTTCCAAAAAGCAGGCCTGGACTGACTACGGTTTTTTAATTAGGTTTTATCGGGTTTTTAAATTGTCACATAATTATTGTATTTATTGTTTAATTCTTTTTTAAAAAAAATTCATCCTATGTTTTTTTTATTGTTGTGAGCCACCCTGAGTCCTCAGGGAGAAGGGCGGCATATAAATTTAAACAAACAAACAAACAAACAAACAAACAAATAAAAACACTTTGCAAATTACAGTGGTATAAATGATGTTCCATGAACCACACCATTTGGGTTCAATATTCTCAGTCCCATCATGAAATTTAAGAATAAACTATAGGAGAGTAACCATAGAAAGGCTTATATCCTCAGTTTTCTATAGTTGTCATAGGTGGCACAAGATAAGATAAAATCATGAAGCAACTCTAGTCTGCTCTCTGAGTACTGTCAGTCTTCAGTAGAATCCTCTTTAGGAATTTCTGGGGAAATTCTGAAAATAATGTTGAAGATCAGCTATTTTGTAGCGGCAAAAATATGAAAGTTATATCTGACAATATGCTTATGTTCTTTTTTCCTGAAGAATGCTTTGAAAGTCAACAAACCTGAAGTGGGCGTTAACGTGAATGTTGAGGAAATCACCCCTGCGGAGAAAGAAGAGATACCGTCACCTCCACCACAAACGCCTCCACCACCTCCGCCGCCACCATCGCCGCCTCCACAACCACCACCACCTCCTCCTCCTCCTACTCCACCACCCACCGCTGAAAAAGTCCCTAAGAAAAAGACTCCCAAAGCAATAAAAGCACTGAAACCCACCAAACTATCAAAACCTCCCAAGCCCCCTAAGCCTCCCAAGCCCCCTAAACCCCCGAAGCCCCCCAAAACTCCAAAAGTAAAGGGGGAAGGGAAGAAAAAAGGCAAAAAAGTTAAAGAACCACCTCAACCAGCCATTCCAAACTTAGACCTTCTTGAGGCCCACACAAAAGAGGCCCTAACTAAGATCGAAACACCAAAGAAGGGAAAGGTGAGCAGAGTTAATCTTCAGTAATAAATTAAATTGGGGCCAGAGACCTCTGGGTAGACGCTCTCCTCTTTATCTCATGGGAATGTGTGAGCTTCCGAATTCTTGATATTCAAGCATAATTTATAAGGAGGAGTTTGATTCTGTGACTCCGGAGGAAGTGGACAGGATTATGGGGAGGCTGAGCTCCACCACATGTTTATTGGACCCGTGCCCTTCCTGGCTGGTCTATGCAGCCCGGGAGAGGACACGCAGCTGGTTCCAGGCAGTTATATCGGCTTCTTTGAGTGAGGGTAGCTTCCCTGCCGTCTTGAAAGAGGCGGTGGTGAGGCCCCTCCTCAAGAAGCCTGCCTTGGACCCAGCTGTATTGAACAACTTTCGTCCGGTCTCCAACCTTCGCTTTCTTGCGAAGGTTGTTGAGAGTGTGGTGGCACATCAGCTCCCTCTGGTCCTGGATGAAGCGGATTATCTAGACCCGTACCAATCGGGTTTCAGGCCCGGGTACAGCATGGAGACGGCATTGGTCATGCTGGTGAATGATCTCTGGAGGGTTCGGGACAGGGGACATTCCTTTGTTCTAGTCCTATTAGACCTCTCAGCGGCTTTCGATACCATCGACCATGGTATCTTGCTGCGGCGTCTCAGGGGATTGGGAGTGGGAGGCACGGTTTTACAGTGGTTCTCCTCCTATCTCCAGGGACGTTCGCAGTCGGTGTTGACAGGAGGGCAGAGGTCGACCGTGAGGTCTCTCGTTTGTGGAGTTCCTCAGGGGTTGGTCCTCTCGCCTCTCCTGTTCAACATCTACATGAAACTGCTGGGTGAGATCATTCGTGGCTTTGGAGTTGAGTATCATCAGTACGCTGATGATACCCAGCTTTTTCTTTCGACCCCAAACCACCCCAGTGATGCCCTCAACGTGATGTCCCGTTGCCTGGAGGCGGTTCGGGTCTGGATGGGGAGGAACAGACTTCAACTCAACCCCGACAAGACTGAGTGGCTTTGCATACCTTCATCCCGGACCAATTTGGATATTCCATCTCTCTCCATGGGGGGTGAACTATTACCCCCCGTAGATAGGGCTCGCAACTTGGGAGTCCTCCTAGATTCACGGCTTACTTTGGAAGATCATATAGTGGCTGTGACTAGGGGGGCTTTCGCCCAGGTTCGCCTGGTGCGCCAGTTGCGGCCCTATCTAGGCCGGGATGACTTATGCACGGTCACTCACGCGCTCGTGACCTCTCGTCTGGACTACTGCAACGCTCTCTACATGGGGCTGCCCTTGAGGACCACCCGGAGGCTACAGCTGGTACAGAATGCAGCCGCGAGAGTTGTGTTGGGAGTCTCCCGATACTCCCACATTACACCTCTGCTCCGTGAGCTGCATTGGTTACCAGTTGTCTTCCGGGTGAGATTCAAGGTACTAGTAATGGTGTTTAAAGCCCTACATGGCAGGAGTCCGGAGTACCTCAGGGAACACCTACTGCCGGCATCAACTTCCCTGCGCCCTGTGCGTTCCCACAGAGAGGGACTCCTCAGGGTGCCACCGATCAGAGAATGTCGATTGGTGGCCCCCAGGGGGAGATCCTTCTCTGTGGGCGCTCCGGAACTATGGAATCAGTTACCGGTGGAGCTCCGGATGGCGCCCGATCTTCGCTCCTTTCGCCGCGATCTGAAAACATTTTTATTCGAACAAGCCGGCCTGGCCTGATGGGGGATTGCTGGGGTTTTTATTGCTGTATTTTTGGGGTTTTTATAAACGTATTGTATTAATTGTTTTTTAATGGGCAACTATTTAATCTTCTTTTAATATTTGTAACTTTGCATTTTATTCTTGCCATGTTCACCGCCCTGAGTCCTTCGGGAGAAGGGCGGTATAGAAATATTAATAAAATAAATAAAAATAAACATAATTTCCAAAATTGATATACCCAGCTCAGTCCATGCCCTTGACTTCCTGCTGCCCTGGTTATTTATGGGTTCCCTTCATGAAATTAGATATGGTAGTTTTCTGTCTGTGCTTTTTACTAGGTTGTTGGTTTGTTTTATGGTATAAATCAGTGGATGGATCACACTAGGGTGGGGTCTAATGTGGGAGGCTGTAGTACTTTTTACTAGTGTCACTGGCAATGTGAAGAATTTGAGCAAATTTTTCACAACTTGTGCAACCCATAGAGATCGCCAGCATGTGGACTAATCAAAAACAGAACTTCATTAGTTCATTAAGGATTTCTAGGACTAAATGAAATAATGAAGTTTTGTTTTTGATTAGTTCACCTGTAGGAGATTGCTTTGGATTGCACAGGTTGTGAGAATTGGTTCATGATATGCCAAATAATAGATTAGATTTTTAGATCAACCCATTTTCCTTATTATCTGCACCTTTTAAAATAAAGAAAAACAATTTTTTTGGTTTGATGAAATTTGATGTATCAACTTTTAGTGTCATATTATTTTTGGACACCTCTTAGCTCCCACTATTTTGAAAATTCATACTAGCCCAATTGACATATGGAAATTAGTAGAAGACATATTTTGTTGTCTTTTCATCTGAAATTATCTCCCAATCTCTTTATTGCTTTTAACTAGGCTGCCAAGAACGCTTTGAACACCCCTAATAAAGAACCCATTGATAAGCAAAATGAAGTGGAAAAGTTTGAGATTCGGGAGCAGAATAAATCCAAAACAGAAGCAAAATGGAAATATAAGGTATAGTCTCTCCTATCTTAGACTTCAATAAACATTTTAGTAAGGACCATACTCAGTGCTTTTTTTGTAAAAGAAAAAGGTGCCGGAACTCACACATGTCATACAACCTGCCTTGCCTAACCTACAAGGTTCCATCCAAAAAAGGTACCGGAACTCCGTTCTGAGCGTTCTATGAGAAAAAAAGCCCTGATCATACTTATGTTTAGTGCTCATTATAAAATGTTGTACCATAAAGAAAGGATACAGATTGGAGAAATGTTCTCTGAAAGTTCTCCTGACATTTTTTGGGGGGTGCTGTTTAGATGGTTTTGCTGCTCCAACGAACTGCTTCTTTAAGAATTTTTTTATTTAACATTTTCAGATATGCAGCTCTTTTTTTTTATTTTGAGTATTCAGAAATGATTATCACAAAACTAATTAAGACTGACAGCAAGATTTCCTACATATCATTAGCACTTTTGACATCATCTTTTCTGAAAAAAACACCAGAAAATTAATTTGTTTTTTTGTTTCTCTGTCCAGTCTCTTTTTGGGGGGGTGGGGGTGGGGGTGTTACAGAAAAAATAGAGGATTTTTTTGCAATACTATTGACTGATCATTTTTTGTCTGTTTGGGATAGGATTTCATTGGCAAAAATGATTGCAAAAAGCATTTTTCCAGATTCAATTCAACCATAGTCAACTATTTAATTGTTGACATATATGCTGCCCATTTGTTAACAAACAATATTTAAAGACAGTTTGCAATTAATATAGCATATGAAACAGTGCGTAAAAAGATAATTGATTAAATCATTAACAATGAAATTAATTAGCCCAAGAAATTATTCAAAGTTAAGAATCATAGAGTATTGTCTGAGAAACAATAATTAATACCAAACAATGCAATATTTGCAAGAATATATCCTTAGCATAGTTCTACTTATGAGAAACTTCTGCTAAGGTGAGAAAAAAGAAGCAATCTTTGCTGATACTCTTTCTCCAAATAATTTTGAAATACCAGTGGTAGTGAAAAGGGGATTTGAATAGGATTCTTCAGTGTGGCAGGAAAAATAAGTGAAAAATGTTTCCTGGCACTTTTCTTTCAGCTATATTGTGCACTGGATTTCATTTTGTAAATTGAAATTCTTCTATCCTCACAAGAGAACTCAGAATTCAACTTACTGTGCAATTAGTATAATCACTTGATAAATGTATAGTCCCATTTGCATCATACTGATGTATTTTAATTGACCCTATAGATGCACACTCATTTCACAATTTAGGAGTTTTCATCAACACAGCATTCAGAGGCACAGAGCTAGCATGCGATTCCACCCTGTCTCTTATTCCCTGTCTCATCATAAATCTCACTGAAGCCTGATTCACATTTTCACATCTATACAAAGTAAGATCTAAGCTATTCTTCAGGATCCAGTTGCATATCCAGTATGTGAAATGTCATGGCCCATTGGATTTGGTTGCTAGAAATTTAAGATAAATCATTTTTTAAAATCAATATCTTGTGTCCAGTGGATACATATCCAGTGGAATAGTAATTGTTTTCTACCACCCCCAATTTTTCCTCTTAGTTTTCTCACATAAAATTGAACTCAAATGTTTTAGTTTGCAGTTAAAACTCCATGGCAGTTTTAAGGCTCCAAGGAACATTATTGCTTTAAGCAGCCAACTATGAGGATCATTTCAGTACCCTTGTTATACCCTTTTTAGGGTTTTCCTGAGCAGCCCTACTACCAATTAAATCATCATACGTATTTTCACTTTGTAACAGATTATATGAGTCAGAACAGTTCTTAAGGGAGGAAAGCTGGGATGTACACTGTGCTATTTACAGTATATTCCATTGATTCTATGAAGCAACAAATAGTCTTGCAGCTGAGATAATAACTGTTGTCTTCTAATTTTCAGAACAGTAAACCTGATTCATTACTGAAAATGGAAGAGGAGCACAAACTGGAAAAGACACCACTATCAGGAAATAAAGACAATAAATTTATGTTTTCTTTCTCCAACAAGAAAATACTGGGGTAGGTGAACTCTGACTAATAAAAGCAGTACTTGGTGTGATTTTTGCAAGCCTTCCACCTTTCATAATTTACTAGATGCATCCTATATTACTCCCAGTTAAACCATAAATATAAGTAGATATGTCCAAAGATATTTGTGCTTGATGTAATAGAACGAAAGGGAAGAAAAAGGAGGATGGATATAAAGTGTTGTTTTTGCTGCTTTTAACTCAGTGAAGAACACTTGTATGAAAACAAGATGATCCAGACTTAAACATAGATGTGTACCACAGTTAGTGTTTTATTTATTTGTTAGATTTTTACCCTGCCTGTATTATTTTATAAGTAACTCAAGGTGGCAAACATACCTAATACTCTTTCCTTCTCCTATTTTCCCCACAATAGCAACCCTATGTGATTGTGCTGAGAGAGAGAGTTATTGGGCCAATGTCACCCAACTGGCTTTCCTACCTAAAGTGGACTAGAACTCACAGTCTCCCGGTTTCTAACCTAATGCCTTAACAACTAGATCAAATTTATTCCATTGAGCTATTTAGATCTAGAACTCCAGAAATGACTTGATCCCATCTAGGTGACTTCAGAAGTAGCCCAGGTTAATTCAGTGATGAGGGAGGGAGGGAGGGAGGGAGGGAAGAAGGAAGGAAGGAAGGAAGGAAGGAAGGAAGGAAGGAAGGAAGGAAGGAAGGAAGGAAGGAAGAAAGGAAGCAAGCAAGCAAGCAAGCAAGCAAGCAAGCAAGCAAGCAAGCAAGCTTTTTTGCCCAAAGTTCTGTGGCACGGGGAAAAAACAAATAAAGATATGAGTCTAATTTCTCTCAATCAGAAACGGAAGGAAGAACTGACTTCCTCAAAAAGCTTTAGGGGTCTGAGGTTTTTTGGGAGGTGCCTGCAATGTGTGACACTGTTCTGATGATATTTGGTGCTATCTTTCATGATGATCATAGGCTGAATTGTTGTTTCAATAATGCAAGGTATATTTAGTGGTATGATTTATTTCTATTATGTTACTTCTATTGTACTTTATTGTTGATTATGAGTTGCTAAAAGTTCTAATGACCAAAGCAGCATAAAAGCATATATAACTAAGGACTAAATAAGCAAAGGAACAATTATAGCCCTTTTTTATTTTAATTAGAAAAGAATAATGTAACCAGAAATGATGCATCTCAGTGAAGATATAAAAATGCTAAAGCTATAGTCTAATTAAAAGCTGACTCTTAAAAAAAACCTGTCAATAAATATTTCATTTTTGGATAAAATTGCAAGCATAGCAGGCAAAGTGAAGAACTGATAGATGGCTGGTCCATCCCTTTGACATAGTCTTGGTAGCTTAGAGCATCAGACTTGATGGTGCAGTCTTCAGATCCTGGTGGTTTCCAATGTTTTTTTCTCATGCTAGTGAGAATGCAGAGGCCCAGACACCCTGCCTTTACTAGAAAATTGGCACGATCTGATTCAAAGACCAGGCATGGCTGATTCAAAGTTAGGATAAAGATTTTCCATTTGCAGGATTAGGTTTTCTTTATGGTTCCAGTTCTGAAGAGGAAGAACCTGGTCCTCCCTTAGGAGATGGGGAAGGAATGGTCCTAGCAATGCCTGGTGAGAAGTAGTGTTGGATCAAGAACAGCTTCAAGAACATTTTAATTTGGAAATCTGCAGATGCCATTGCATGATGCTGTAGGTGCTGACTTGCTGTTAAGATCTTCTGTCTCTCCTTCTTGCCTTGATTCTACTGGAGTGGGCAGCCATAATAAATTCCTACTCCCCTTTTTTCGGACTTCAGTGTGACTTCATTCTTTTGATTTATAATTTGGGGAAAGGATAGAAAGGAATATAGAAGACATAATGGATGCTACTTATCTTTAACCATAAACATGTACTTTCATATTGGTACAATCCCAGGTCACCACCCTCCCTCTCAATTTTTAACAGTCTTAAACATCTGCAATTGCTTTAATCAATGTTATCACCATCATTAATAACATTTCATTTCATTCAGTCTAACCTGAAAGTAATTATTTCATGCTGTGTCTTGACGACTAAGATAAATGAACTCATTTTTGCTACCTTTGTTCAGATTTTTCTTCAGAAGTAAGAAAATCTCTTTTTAGTGATACTAATGGTACTGCTCAGTTGGCAAAGACTGAATTCAATAGTACTAGTAGATATTAATAATAGAACATTTGGTTGAAAGCCTCTTTCATTTTTCATATTTTTTTACAGACATAAATGGGTATGTCTGTAGAATGTATATGAACTATTTATTTCAGAATTTTTATATATGATTATATTGTGAACCAGATGGTGTGGTATTTGAATTTAATAAGTACATTTTTTTCTAACATTCAAGATCAATAGAGGTTGATCAGTTCCTAGCAAATGAACACCTAGTTATCAGATGAGTTTTAAAATAAACCACTTAATATTAAGAGCAATCTGTATTAGGATAGACTACTATAGCCTATGCTAGTCTACCAATGTTGGTCATGCATTAATACTTATATTTAAGTTGATTCTCTTAACAGAAAGATCAATACCATCTGCCACATAAGAGATAGAAATTTTATTCATAATTATTTTTTTAATTCTCTAGTAAATCTATTTTTGATATTTCTATTTAAACCAGACATATAATTGATTTTATTATAGACCTACTACATTGACCAAACTATAAACAAGGAGGAAATAGGTACCACAACTTCCCTCACTTTTTATTAGTCCTTTATGCCACCATTGTTACTTTATAATGTACAGTACTTAATACTCCTGCCTCCTGTTATTTTCCCAACAACAACCTGTGAGGTGGGTTGAGTTGACAGAGAGTGACTGCCTCAAGATCATCTGTCAGCTTCCATGCCTAAGGCAGGACTAGAACTCATAGTCTCCTGGTTTCTAGGCTAGCACCTTAACTATTACAACAAATTGGCTTGGAAAGCTCCATTGTGGGTGCCCAATTGAAGTGCCCTTAGGCAATTCTCATTCATTCTGAGTGGAGTTGTGCAGAATAACTTTTCAAATGATTGTGTCCTAAGCATATCTGCTGATCACTGAGGGCCAGAAAGTTTCACTGATTATTATCAACTTAACCTACTTTTGCTAAAATCAAACTCACTGTCGCGGTTTGTGGAACATACACTTCCATACCATGTTACTGTTATTGTTATCACTATCCCAAATAAATCCATTCTTTATCGAAGGCAATGGACCATTATTTACCACACTGGTCCCTTATTTCAGGGATTACAGTTATGTGCATGAACAGATAAAACGTCTAGTTTAGCAAATGAATTGAAGAATGAAAAAGAAATAAGCAGAATAAGTAATGTCTCATTTATAATTACAAATTTGAAATTGTACCTTTTTCTAATGAGAATAAATTTTACCTTCTGTATTTCTGCCATTTTTCCTCCTGTAATTGGAGTGTGATATCTCACTTCCCAGTAAAAGTTATGTTTCTGAACATGCATGTGTGCTTGTTTGAGAGAGAGAGAGAGAGAGAGCCAGAGGAAACAAAACTGATGGCAGAAAAAGTCCTAGTGGTCCATCGAGTCTGCCCTGTGAGGGATTTTTTGTGTGTGTCAGATGATGGACATGTGTTTATCTCAAGCATGTTTAAACTCAGTTACTGAGGACTGACCCAGTACCTCTTCTGGAAGTTGGTTCCAAGCTTCCACTATTTGTGAAGCAATTCTTTTTTAAACATTACTTTTGGACTTCCCTCCTGTTGGTTTGAGGTTAGGCCCTTGTGTTCTTGATTTTTGTTTAACGTTTAAAATATTTCCTTCTAGAACCTTGTTTGCACCATTAATATATTTAAAGGTAGTGTGGTGTAGTGGTTAAAGTGCTGGACTAGAAGCAGTGAGATCCACATTCTAATTGTCCTTTGTGCACAGAAACTGGCTGGGGGACTTTGGGCTGGTCACTCTCTCTCCTCCTTAGACTGGAAAGTGAAAAACTCTCTACCAGTCAGCACTGAGCCCAGGGTGATAGATGATTGCCTGTAATCTTCCACGATGATTCATTCTGCACTGGGTTGATCTGGGATGCTGATGGTGCTGATTTTTTTTTAATCAGCTAGATACCTAGTTGATTAAAAAAAATCCCCAGAAGGGATGTGTTTTTGGTCTCTTATACCATATAGTATATCTTGCTGGCTCCTTTCCAGTAATATTGGAAAATGTATTTATGTAAGTGCACTGTCTCTCTACATATACCCACTTGTGAATTCTAAATATTCATTATTTACTGTAGTTCAAAATGGCTGTCATACGATGAAATTTCTTATTTAAAACTTGCTTCAGTATTGCCCTTCCTGATTTAATTTCCTTTATTTTAATAGATCAAAGGGAATGAAAACTCAGTTGAATCCTGGTATATTTGGGTCACAGCAAAATTTCAAAGAAGATAAAGCAAAACCTGTGAAAGACGAATATGAATATGTCTCAGATGATGGAGAATTGAAGATAGATGAATTTCCAATTAGAAGGAAGAAAAACACCACGAAAAGAGATTTATCATGTAAGACTGTTTCTACTCTTGTGTAAATTATGCTATTCATCACAGCAAAGCAAAAACAAAACAAACTTGAGATGAAGATGACTTTTGGTTCAAAGTAATGACTACCAAAGTCTCTGTGTGGCCCTTAAGAGTTGCAAAAGTCAAGTCACATATTGTTGCAGGTGTGAGTCTTGATTGTTTGGACAGTATTATTTTTCCCTCAGCTTTGTTTAACCTATTTGCAGATTTGTTATATTTTGGGAATGATTCAGTACATGTGCATGAAGACCTTTTAGCTAAGGGCGCATGTGTAGAAATGAAATATTGCCAGGGTAATTGGAAATAAATTTTAAAAATGAGATGGATTGCCTACATGCTGGTTTTTTATTTAGTATTTAAAGCTAAAATCTCTATTTCAATTTCGTCCTAGTTTTATCAGATAAAAAAGAGACCACACAGCACACTCCAGTGAAGAAGCCAAAAGTGGAATCAGTATTATACAAGGTATTTCTCTCAGTGTATAATTATCCTCATATCTAAAAGGATTTGTGCCACTTACCAAAATTATAAGCATACATTGCATATTTTTTGCTTTTAGACACTGACAGGAAAAGTAACGCACATTTCTTTCCCCGTAGAAATTAACATCTGTCTATAAATTCAGTAAAATAAATAAATAAATAAATATGCTACAGAGAGTTCTATTCATTTCTCTTGCAATCATTCCTTGCAGTCTTCTTCAATTCAGTCCTCTGGAATGGATTTGTAGCCCTAGGAAGAATCCATTCCATCAAGTGTCTTTTCCAGTGATGAATAAGTATGTTTTTGACACAACACTGTATTTATCATTTGGTTACACACAAAAAAAAACCTTCTCCAAACAGGGTAGAGGAAGTTTTCTGCTGACACTCTGGGTATCTATTGCAAGTCAAATGTTAACTATGTTATGCTACCGGTAGTTGGATGAGTGATTTGACTGGTTTATGGAAACAGCTTCAATCTGGAATCTAGTGCCCCTCTAGTGGCCTTCAAGTAACACAGGAGTTTTTCTTTTTCTCCTCTTTCTGGTGCAACCAACCCTTTGCTCCTTAATAATAATTAATTAATAATTCTGTGAGTTGGAGAATCTTCAGGAACTGGATTTGAGGATATAGAGCCAAACAAGAATTGTCTTCTTAATACGTCAGCAGAATTCAATAGAGACATTTTAGAATCTTATCTTTCTAGATTATTAAAAGTAGTGTTTATTGTGGAAAATCATTTTTCTAATAATATCTTGTCAAATGAGTCCAATTAGTACAATTTTTATTTATTTATTTATTTAGCAGGTTTATATAGCTGCCCATCTCACAGAACATGATTCTGGGCAATGTACAACCATAGTGAGAACCAAAACAGTGTAGCAATCATTAAAATACTAAAGTACAAATAAAAATAAAAAATAGAAAAACCAAGACAGCGGGAAAATACTAATAAACTTTTACAATGCAACCATCTCCTAGGCCCCCCATGGGTTTATTTATTTATTTATTTATTTATTTGTTCTTATATACCGCCCTTCTCCCGAGGGACTCGGGGCGGTGTACAGAGTAAGGTAGGTATACAGATTGAACAATAGTGAAAAACAATAGTAAAAACAACTGAGACCCCAAGAGCTATCAGGCCAGGCCGGACTGCTGGAACAGGTAAGTTTTTAAATCGCGCCGGAAGGTGCGGAGTTTGGGGGCCATCCGGATTTCAGTAGGCAAGCAGTTCCAGAGGGCTGGCGCACCCACTGAGAATGCCCTCCCCCTGGGGGCCACCAGCCGACATTCCTTGAGCGGTGGCACCCTGAGGAGGCCCTCTCTGTGGGAGCGCACAGGATGGAGGGGTGTTGACGTTGGCAGAAGGTGCTCCCGTAGGTAGTCCGGACCCATGCCATGTAGGGCTTTGTATGTCATTGTTAGCACCTTGAATTTCACTCGGAAGGCAACCGGAAGCCAGTGCAGCTCACGGAGGAGAGGTGTGATATGGGAGTATCGGGAGGCCCCCAAAAGTGTCCGTGTAGCTGCACTTTGCACCAGTTGAAGCTTCCGAGTGGCTCTCAAGGGCAGCCCCATGTAGAGAGCGTTACAGTAGTCTAGGCGAGAGGTCACAAGTGCATGGGTGACTGTACGTAAGGCATCCAGGTCCAGATAAGGTCGTAGTTGGCGCACTTCTGGGTTCCCAGAAGTCACTGGAAGAATCATGCTTATCCTTTCTGGAAAGTTAAAAGGGGTTATTCCTTATTCAGATAACCTGGTCCCGTGCCATTAGGACTTTAAAGCTGAAAACCAGCAACTTGAATTGCATCCAGAAGCAGACTAGCAGCCCGCATAGCTCAAGGACAGAGATGTGACATGCACCACACTGTCCATGCAGTCGCACTCCACAGCATCTGAAGCTTCTGGATGCGTTTCAAGAGCAGCCCTGTCTAAAGCATGTTATAGTAATCCACTCTGGAGATGATCAGGGCACGAGTGACTGTGTGTTATACTCTTTTCCTTTGATTTTTGCAGAGTGATGACTCCTCTGATGAAGGTTCTCTTCACATTGACACCGAGGCCAAGCCAGGGCGCAATTCTAAAGCGAAGAAAGAGACTGCAAGTTCAGCAGGCATTCTAGATCTTTTGCAGGCAAGCAAGGAAGTTGGGGGTTTAGAGTACAACAGCAACAGGTAAGTATGCATAAGGATGGTCAACCTCTTTCTTTAAATAATATGTATTTATAATATTTATTTGATTTATATAGCTGCCACAAGTGGAGCTGAATATCTTATAAAGGTTAAAACATTAGAGAGCCCACCATATGTGAGTGAGTCCACCTAAGAATAAACAAAGACCATATCAATCACAACAGACTCAAATGCCTGGGGAAACATCCAAGACTTCAGTATACTGTGAAAGTTTAGCCAGGTTGGGAAATGCTGTTCTACCACCATAGTAATAAAAATCCTGTTATATTTTAAATAATCTAAATGAGAGAATATAAAAATCAATTTATGTAGCAAAATATATATTATTCATTTGCTCATTTTCCTAATTATTGGTTCATTGAAAGGATGCACTAGATAAAGTTGGCTTGAAAAGCTCAGGAAAAAACGTAGACAAATCTGTTTTTTTTCAAAGGCGTTGCTGAAAGGTGCACATGGATTCTCACAGGTAATCTAAACCTCCTTTTCCTGTCCCAATCAAGATGCACAGCCTATCTCTTCACATTTAAACTGCATTTTCTCTGCCTGTAAATTACTCTTTATATCAAAAAATGATGGAGACTATTGTGGCATCTTAAAGATTAGTAAATATATTCAGGCAGAAGCTTTCCTGAGATACCTTCCACTTCACTAGTTCATTTAAGGTTGTTCAAAGTAACCTGAATTGTTCAGTGAAGAATTAAAACCTGTTCCTTATGAATTACATTTCACATAACACAGTTTAGTGGTTAAAAGATAACGTTTTGAGTAGGTATAAAGATTTAACCAGTTTTGGAAGATTCTTTTTTACAATGTATCATATACGACCCTTAAAAGCTAAGGCCCTCAGAACCCAGTCAAAGAACGCCACAATATTATAATGATTTAATGTAGTTGTCGGGAAGATGATTAAATATGCAGGAATAATTATATGTATTCATTTGATACAATTTATGTTGCATTAATATAATTAAATTTGGGAGGCTCATCTGATTCGGTTTACCTTTTGAGGTTCACCCTCAATATCCCACTCAAAGGCAAATGCAAATCTTAGCTCTCCCCACTTCCCAGTCTAAGTTAGCTATCCTAGGGCATTACCTTAGTTCCAGTATTTGTAGCTTAACAGGGTGGTATGTGCAACCATTAGTAATCCATTGTATTGATGATCTCTGATTTGTTAGGACAATTAATTTGACTAATGTATATTTTTTTTATAAAAGGGATACTTTGCTAGGCTGCATACTGTATTTATCTCACAATTAATTTCAAAGTAGGACATTACAAGTTTGCTTCAAACAAATTATTAGGAATAAATAACATTCCAGAAAAACTCAAGTTATAAATCATTCTGTATTTCATTGAGAAGCATTTCTAAATCAATTTGGAGTTGGTCAAGGAAATCTGACAGATGTTATTAAATCTTATGTTTGAGAACTTTGTGGACAAAATACTCCTTCCGTTGTTGGAACAATCCTTTGTACCACAAGTGTCTGGTGGCTGAGCTTTACTGCACTACAGTATCCCACAGTGTATGGGGTTAGCCCTGTTCTGAAGCAATTTAGAAAACTAAGACAGCGGTTGATCTGATTGCCCAGTACTCATCACTACACATGAAGCAATTTTTTCATCTGAATAGGTTTCTATATCAGTGTAGCCCTTCTGAAATCACAAGTAATACCATACACAAAGATGCAGGTATTGATACTAGATTCATAGCTAGAGAGATGCTAGATCTTCCTGTAGAAAGCAAGCTATACTTTGCAAATTGGAACTGTATTTGGAGAATCTCCAAACAGACACAAATTTGTGGACCTGTGCTGTAGAAATAATATATCAAGGTATAGAGTTCACCAAATCCCCCCCTCCCAATAAGGTTTCTAATACTTTTATCACAGTCATGTTGCTTTTCTGAATTATTCTGAATAAAGTAGATTCTTGATAGAGCAGAAATAGAAAAACAAATGGACTGTGTCTAGATAAAAGAACTGGAATAATTTTTTTATACTTCACTTTTAGAGAAATTATTATTTGTAATGCACTGGAATTTATATTGTAATTATGTTCTCTTTGCAGAGAAATGTTTTTTGTAATTACATATAGAACTTTTTAAAAATTACATATGAGGCATGAACTGAACAGTTAAAGTTTCTTTATTCAAGACAAAGCTGGCAGAATGACAGAACTAATCATAGTTTTGACACAGGTAAAATTAGATATAAGTATTTTTTTACTGCAAAAGCTGCATTTTGCATACTTCTCCTCTCTATATACCTTTTTAAATTTAGTTAGTACTAACTGACAAAATAATAGTGCAACAGAATCATATACAAAAGCATTAAAGGATCAACACAAACTTATATTGATAAACATAAGAATAAAAAGAAGAAGGGGCAGTGGGTGGGTAGGCCTGGGAACCAAGTTATAAACAGAACAAATTGCTCAAATATCTTCCTCCTCACCTTTTGTAGACTGTCAAATTGTGACAGTCAAGACTTATCACACATATGTTTTAAAATCTACGATTATGTTATTATATTCAGCCATAGAACCAATCTTAATGATGTGTAGAATTCGGCACCAGCCATTCAGTACATATATAAAAAAAATCTTCTTTCAGCATTTGCTCTCATTAAAGAAAAATATATGCTAATAATCACTAAAAGTACAAACAGGGGATATGATTTTCCAGGGTTTAATAATTGTTTCCTGTTTTATATTTCACTTTGAGCAGATCCAGAATTACTAACATGCAAATATCCTTAATGAAAAACTCATTGGGCGCAATCCAATATAAACATTTCTTGCACAGATCTTATTGATATTAAGGAAATTGTTTAAGAACAGGGCAACAGGATATTTAAGCCCAAGGCAAAATGACAGGCAGTTCAGTAAAAATACAAAAAAAAAACCCCAACAACAACAACACAATCCTTTAGGAGACTCTTCCATTTGAGTTCGTGCTTGAATGCTCTGTCACTTTAAGAATTTGTAAAGAACTTGGGTTTCCCTCTGCCTGCCCAGCCACTGGTTTTGATCAGATCCCACAATTTATTTGCTACACTCACCTTCCTTTAGGCAGTTGCCCTCTAATTTTCCCATTTGGTAGGCAACTTTTGATGGTCCATTTACATTTGATTCAAGGTTTTAAGAGAACTCTCTGAGAAAACAAACAAATGTCTTAAATGCTCTTGGAGTTGATGATAGTAATAAAATCAGGTTTGCTGATTTTTGGCATAGCACTAGAAAAGGGACAAACTCCTTAAAACACCAATGTCATCCAAAAGTGATCCAAACATAAGCTGCTGAACATCGTAGGGTGCTTTTCCTGAGTCTGACGCATTCTAGAATAGGTAGATATTGGCTCTCTTTTCACTAATTTCTCTTCTGAATTCATTTTCTTAATTTATTTATTTATTTATTTTATTTTAGTTACATTTATATACCGCCCTATTCCCTGAGGACTCAGGGCGGTTTACAGGAAATTAAAAAATCCACCATACAAAAGTTAAAAAACCAAATTAAAAAATATTAAATTGACCCTGTATACTTAAAACCCCAATTAAAATTTCTCCTCAGCCTGGGCCCGAGAGCTCAAAGAGCCAGGTCTTCAGGCCCCGGCGGAATGATCGGAGGTCGGGAGCAGTCCTGAGCTCCACCGGCAGCTGGTTAATGAGGGGAAGCAAGTGCTCACCCATATCCTGTCTTACTAAAAAGAGCTACCGTTGCTGTTTTCATTTCTTCAGGGCTCCTCACAAGAAAATTATAAATACAGTGGCATGGACGCTGATACATTAGCATGATACAAAGCTCAACAACATCTCTTTCTGCAAATATGAATGCAGGCTGACTCTTTATGGGCAGCTGTTTATGCATTCAAAATAAACAATGATGACGACAGGCACAAAACTCCCTTTCAATCAGTAATTTGCAACACCTTTGGTGGAAATAGTAGCCAGTTGAGCCTTTGGACTTTCTTTTCTTTTGGAAAAAAATTCTTCTAGATCAGAAATAGATCTCCTATATGCATTGCATGTCTGAAATCCCCCCCACCCCAATTTCTAATAATATTCTGAGGCTGTGTAGGCCAATATAATAATAATAAGTTGGAAGGGACCTTGGAGGTCATCTAGTCCAACCCCCTGCTCAGGCAGGAAACCCTATACCATTTCAGACAAGTGGCTGGCCAGTCTCTTCTTTAAAACTTCCAGTGTTGGAGCATTCACCACTTCTGGAGGCAGGTTGTTCCACTGGTTAGTTGTTCTAACTGTCAGGAAGTTTCTCCTTAATTCTAGGTTGCTTCTCTCCTTGACTAGTTTCCATCCGTTGCTTCTTGTCCTGCTTTCAGGTGCTTTGGAGACATTTACTTTTTTTTCTTGTCAATACTTCATGGTTGATTTGAAAATATATAGTAGTATGGTTTGCTTCCTTGCTGAAAGAGCCAGCTTATAGTCAACTTCAGTTTCTTCACTGACTCTGGGACATTAGGTACTAGTGTATGTTGATATTTAGTTGAATCTTCCTCCCGTCCCCAGCATTTTCTATGGCAATGGCTGTCACACAATGCCAAAGCATAATAGAGCCATTTTCATCACACACACACACACACACACACACACACACACACACAGAGAGAGAGAGAGAGAGAGAGAGAGAGAGAGACAGACAGACAGACAGACAGACAGACAGACAGACAGACAGACAGACACAGACACAGACACAGACACACAGACACACACACACACACACACACACACACACACAAGTGTATCTTGTGTAATTGTAGCCAAAGCAATTATGGTTTTATCAGTCCAAGGATCTTTGTTTTAAAACATTCCAGGCTTATCAAGTTTTTTGTCGCATATTTTGGTTAATGGTTGTTATGATGGAGTCAGAGGAAGTATTTCCTTTATTCATGCAGATCATTGTGGAATCAGCAACATTGCAGTGTGGAACTGTAAACAACTACCCCAATGGCATCTGGAATTATATTGTCAACTGCAGTGATCTATAGATTGTGTGTTGCAGATCTGATCTGCAGTATTTGAAGAGATTTTTCTTGGACTTTCATTTCTTGTCTTGGTTTCAAGCATTACATGAAAATTTCCATTTTCCTACAGTGTTTCTCACTTGGAAAAAACTAATTGGAAATATTTAGATAATACTTTGTTAGAGTAAATTGATAGAACCTATTGTTGTTGAAAATAAGCAAAACAAGAGAGTTACAGCCAACCAAAATGAGAGATTAGGAGGAGAAAAATATGTGCTTCTCTCTGGAATTGTTTGTCACCTATTTCATCCCTTTTAACAACTTACTTTGTAAGAAAAAAAAATACAATAGCGAATTTAGCAATGCAACACCCATTCTAGAATTTTCATGACAATTGTATATGTATTTAAATATAACGGATGGATCCAATTAAAATATTCAATTGATAAAACTGTTTCTTTCATTTTTTCTTATTCTAGAAGAAGGAAATGTTGAAAGTTATTGTAACTTCAGATGGGAGTTGAAAGTACTCTCATGTTTCAGATGGGCCTCTGAAATCCCTTTTCCTGCTTTCTATATGTTTCTCTCCACAATGTCTAATTTGATCCTATACATTTGCCTATGGTGGTGGTGGGGGGGTTGATCTGTTTGACCTAAGAAGATGGTGGAAAAAAGCCACACATATTACAGTGGATGACTTAGATGCAATTTTTAATATTATCTATTTATTCTATAACTCCTATATTAGCTTTAATTTTGAATGGTTTCTCTTTTTCCTCTTTCTTCTCTTTTAGTCAACCACCTGCATCTCCCAGCACACAGGAAGCTATCCAAGGGATGTTATCAATGGCAAATCTCCAGTCTTCAGACTCTTGCCTACAGCCTTCATGGGGCACCAATCAAGCTAAGAATAATTCCATCTCTGCCCCCAATTCCAAAAAATCTGGAAGCAGCAATAGCAAAAATGCAGGCAAACGATTGTTGAAAAAGACTGCAAAAAACAACATTGATATTGAAGATTATGATGAAGACCAGGACCACTTAGATGCCTGTTTTAAAGATTCTGATTATGGTATGAAAATCCTGCTTAAGTTCTCCCCTGGACAATAATTATTGAAAGGCAGTGAAATGTCTGAAGGTAGCTCTTCTGAAGCTGAAAAGGGTAGCAACCTGTTTCTTTGTCAAAGTTTCTGAGGCAGAGAACCAAAGGTTTGCCAGTGGTCTGTCCTACATAGCTGATACGAAGTGAACATTACATATGCTCAGATGCTTTCTCTTTGTGACACCGAAAGGGGAGTTTGCTACAAATTTTTCAGATGAGAGATTTCAAATTTTCAAAGTAAGACTAGCTAAAACTTAAGTTTGAATGAGTGTTGAGCCTTAATGATACATGAGTTGTTTGAAGGAAACTAAATATCAACTCCAAGGTGTAAGATCTGCATATTGTCTGATTAACAGTTCCCATGCTTATCTTCTGCCTTAACTTGATAGCAAAATTATAGAGAATTATGTAAGTGGCACTCTAATTCTGTATGGCTTGCTTACTTGGATAGTGTAAAGGTGTTTGACCCAGGACTTTTTATGTTGTACACTGCTACAACACTGGGTTAAAAATTCAAATTATTTTTCCTGTGTGTAAGGATAATTTCTGATGCCCTGGCATAAAAACTTACCTTTATGTTGATTAAAGCAGATTCCAAGAACTGGGCATCTGTTAAGTTCAGAACGACCACTTTAGCTTAGCTATGCAAAACAAAATTTGTTTTCCCATGTTTTTGTTCAGGAAAGTTATTGCCCTTATCAACCATATAATTCCAGTTGAGAAATGTGTAGACAGATCCCTCAGAGGTACTCTTCATCAACCTGTCAATTTTATGTATCGTATTTGACAAATTTTAAAAAACAGCTTATTTTGCAACATGCCAGTTCAGATCTGGGGTAAGGGGGGGGGGAAACGGAAAGTTGTGCACCACTTTTAAAATTAATGATTGAGTGATTCAAAGCACTTATTAGAGCTTCATCAGAGTTAGAATAACTTCATTTTTTACTGGATTGATAATAGTACAAGGAAGAGCGTGATGGCTCAGTGGTGAAGGACACTGAGCTTGTCAGCTGGAACAGAGTGAGCTTCTATTACTAGCCCCACTTCCTGCCCACTATCAGTTCGAAAGGATGCAAATACAAGTAGATAAATAGATAACACTTTCGTGAGAAGGTAACCAATATGTTCCTTGCTATATAGTAATGCTGGCCACACGATCACAGCTGGCTTGGCTAACAAACAGAGATGATCACTACCCCATAAAGTCAGAAACAACTGGACAGGGGAAACCTTTACCTTTATCAGGAGAAGGAGAATTAGTTTGGTGTAGTGATTAAGACACCAGTCTAGAACACGGGACAGTGAATTTTAGCGCCCCTTCAGCTATGAAACATATCTATGAAAGATATTGCCAAGAAAATTGCATAGACTACTAGTTCAGGCAATCATCAGGAGTCAAGACTGACTCAAAGGCAGCAAAAAATAAACTGAAAAAGTGACAAACTTTGCATATAAAAACAGAAATAGACAGACAGTATTATTTAGCTTCTAAGAAATATATAGCTATTAGGAACGCGCACAACATTGCATTAAAATAACTGTCCTTAAAAAGATGTAGTTTTTCTCTGCTTTCAGCATCATGCACGGAATATATACATATTGAAATTCTCTGAAATTAAATGAAAACGTGACCATTATACAGATTTGACAAAACATAAACAGATGTTAAAATTACGTTACCTGAAGACATATCACTCAAGTTAAATTAACTCAGCAAAAGTGTAATGTAGAGACACGCTCTAAATGTGACATCCTGAAAGAAGAGAAGTTTGTTCTGGGGAGATCAACATTCTTGCTAATTATGTATTTATGCTACCACTTAATAGCTTTGCTTTGTTGTAAAATGGTTAGTCCACCAAGATTCCATTAGTGCCACATCTGGTCAGCACATTTTCATTCAGCAGTTAAACTGATGCAATTACTTCCAGTGTAGATACATCATTGGCCTAACAGAAGAAATGAAAACAAAATCTCCATTTTGGATAGGTTATCTAGTTAACTTGGATTTACTTCAAACTTTAATGCAATTTAGACTAGAAACTGGGAAATACTGAATGGAAAAGAGAAATGTCCCTACAAAGTAAAAATGGAGTATTAGGGAGCATTGTGGTAGAGAAAGTGGCACACACATGCATGTAGGGCTCACTTAGCAACCACAATTGAAATCAGCAATTCCGTCACTAAGTGCCTCAGATACAAAGTAGAAAAACCACATGACCATGTGAGACTTGCAAAGTAATTTCCCACTCGGTCATTGAGTGAGTTACCAGACTTGTTAAGTGAAATATCACATGATATTTGAAGTCCACATTCTCCATTAATTCTGCTTGTCACAAGCTGGTTGGAAAACATCCAAATGATCAAGGTGGCTGTAAATGGACATTGGTTGACAAGTGCTCAAATGGCAATCACATGACCATGGGGCTCTGTGATGGTCATAAATACAAGGGCTGGTTCCAAAGGGGTTTTTTTTACACTGTTGTAGCTTCAAATAATTCCTAAGCAAGACAGTCAGTAAGCAAAGACTACCTATAAAGCACATACATGCACACACCTACACACCAGTGGTGGGATTCAGCTGATTTGCACCAGTTTGGCAGAACCGGTAGCTAATTTTTTGTTGAGTTCGGTGAACTGGCTGGCACCCACGGAAGCCCTAGCCCTTTTTTTGCAAGGACCAGAACAGCCCTCCGGAAGTGTGCGGGCACTGCTTCCAGAAGTCCGTTCTGGGCCTTGGAGGCCCAGGACCAGAATGGACGTCCGGAAGTGGCAGAGAACCAGTTGTTCATGTATTTGAATTCCACCACTGCCACACACACATTAAACTTAATCTTAAACTTAATTTTTAAAGGGACCACTTGAAGTTACATTGGCACTAAAGAAAGTGACATGACCAATCCTTGCACTTACCATTGTATCCACGTCCTGATGGTCACTTGATCATGATTGGGTGCTTGGCAATCAGCTCACATTTACGACAGTTGCAGCATTCCAGGGTCCCATGACCACCATTTACGACCTTTTCATTCAGCTTCTGACAAGCAAAGTCAATGGGGAGCCAAAGTGTCCAGTCCCAATTGTAGTCCTAAACTGAGGAATTTCTCTGTGTGTGTGTGTGTGCATAGGTGCATATATCAGGGCAATAGGATATTTTCTCCTTGTAATGGAAAATGGTCCTTTCTGTTTGTTTTTCTTTTTAAGCAACTCTATTATGGTCTACTTACATATTTGTGACTATGAATAATGGTTTATAGGACACTTTAATGTTTTTAAAATTCAGTAAAAAATATTTTTGAAAAAGTTTAAGAACATAAATCACATTGCTCTCTATCTCCTTCCTAATGAACTTTGACTCATCCCAGGTTATTATCCGAATAGCCTTATTCCACTGTTTTCCTAACTTAGGAGACCAGCCAGCTGCAAAACATAGAAGAGGCAGGAAAAGGCTTCACTCTGCCAGTAGCTACAGTATACTGGTAGCTGCTTCAAGTTCATAGCATGAAAAAGCCAAAGTCAGTAATGCAGCCAAATTGTTTTATGGGAATTGAGACATTGGTCCATTTTCTACAAGGATGATAGGATTGCCCTAATTTTTTAATGCTGTATCAGACTATCTTATTTTTTTTCATGCTTTAGTTTATCCCTCCCTTGAATCAGATGAAGATAACCCAGTGTTCAAATCTCGATCAAAAAAGAGGAAAAGTTCCGATGATGCACCTTACAGTCCCACAGGTAATATTTATGATATTTTAAATGCAAACTCATACAGGAAAAACTCATGACAGATTTCAGAGATATGTGTACATGGCATACATTGAACTACAATTAAATAAATTTTAATATGGAAAATATCTGGCTCCCGAGTAGCTTGCCCTGGCCTGTTAGTAACCAGTTTGCTTTCTTTATTACTTTTTAATATTACAAAAGACAAAGATAGAGAGGAGAGAACTGCACATCATGATTATTTTAAGGATTGGACTTTGGAGATAAGAACCATAGTATTCTTGAAGAATTTCGACAAAGTTTTCTGTATTTTTTGCACTAATCATACAGTGGTACTGCTTTTACATTTTGGGTGGCTAAATATTCCAAAATGTTTTGAAACACTGATGATCAAGATTGCACTAGTTCCTTCTCCTGGGGATGGGATGGGTGGGTTGAGGGGAGAACTGTGGAAATCATGGGAAACTTTGCTTTAATTACAAGAACTTAATAATGTGGTCATAGTAATATGTTTACATAATCAAGGTTTAACAATGTATGTGATTCCAGCCTATATATTTACAGGAATGGCAATAGCACTTAGACTTACAGCCCTCTCTAAGTGGTTTACAAAGTCAGCTTATTGCCCCCAACAATCTGGGTTCTCATTTTACTAACCTTGGAAGGATGGAAGGCTGAGTCAACCTTGAGCCCCATCAGGATCGAACTCCAGACTCTGGGCAGCAGGACTCCAGCCTGTAATACAGCATTCTAACCACTGCGCCACCAGGGCTGAGGCTTTATTTTTTAAAATTACAGGGTTTGTATTTGTTTCTCTGCAATGCCTGAAATGTAGTAGTTATGGTCCTGTCATTAGCAATATATGTGGGTTGTATACTGTATGTGCTCTATTGCCTGTTAACTTTATTGCTTAATTTTCTTCTGCATTTAGCAAGAGTTGGTCCATCAGTACCACGGCAGGACAGACCGGTCCGAGAAGGTACAAGAGTTGCTTCTATTGAAACTGGACTGGCAGCAGCTGCTGCCAAATTATCTCAGCAGGTGAGCTTTCCAAATAGGGTCCTGCCATCACTACCCCAAAATGGTTTTTTTTGGAAACATTTCATGGATCATTGTTTTCCATGAACAAATTACTAATGAGAAGATTGATCAAAGGAGGGCCTGGTTTTGGTCTAAAGAATTATGCTATTCTACAATCCTCAGAATTATATGGAAAACCAGCCAGTGCTGAGGGTTGTCTCTCTAAATCATTTTGAGAACTCTGCTTGGAATGCCAGGTTAGTCTTCCAAATGGAAGGCCTTTTTGGAACTGATGTTGATTTCACCTCCTAAAGGTTAATGCAGATACCTGCAGGCAGCCCCTGATCTGCTGCTCCCCTTACCACTACTGCCTCTATTGCCATTTGCTTCTCCTTTTCTCTGCACAGTCCCTCTACTCACTGCTTTTCCAATGAGGCCTCTCACTGCACACACTTACTCTCCAGTTGGCCACCCTAGAAGTTTCCTTCT
Organism: Vipera berus; assembly: GCF_964194415.1. NCBI lineage: Eukaryota > Metazoa > Chordata > Lepidosauria > Squamata > Viperidae > Vipera > Vipera berus. The sequence continues at coordinate 229,505,804 of NC_138203.1, read as the reverse complement.
GAGTTGTCTTCAGCCCAGTCCAGGTAAACATGCCAACCACATCATAATGCATTGTTCTACATATAGGGCAACAAAGTAGAGCAAAGTAAGCTTCAGATTGCTGCAAACCTTAGTCCCAAAGGTGATTTTTCCAGAAGGCAACTGGACTATCTTGTTTTTTTCCTGCTGGATCAGGAAAAAGGATTTATGGACAGTAAAGGTTGTATCCTTTCAGAAACCAATTCTGCACTTTTTTGGTGATATCATTATTTCACATTACTTCTCAATGAAGTCCATAGCTTCCTGGTTTTGGTTTGTTTTTTAAAGTGTAGCAGCTGTCTAGCAAGATATTTGATAATATGCATGACATCCAAAAGCTAAATACTGTGTTTCATTCATTAAATATTTTGTCAGGTATTATTCTGTATCACAAAGGAATCACATTTCTAAAAAGTATAAAGCAGTTCTGATGATTAACATGTTTTCAGCAACTTTAAAATATTACAGAGATAAGAACACACATAATTCATGGAAAAACTTACATAACAGGCAATATCAGTGGAACATTTTAGGATCAACATCCATGAATGGTTCTGAAAAATTAAATTATTGACAAATAATTTGGTGTGGGATTAGAAAATCAGCTCCTCATATATATTTTTTAAAACATAGTCGTACCTCTTGGTCTGCATTTTTCACAATGCTCATCACTTTTCTTGCATACATTTTTTGAGTAGGTGTCAGGCACAAAGAATTGGGGCCCTATTTTACTTTGAAATTCAAAAGATTTATTGCTTAAGCCTATCCACCAGAATCTAGTCAACTAAAGTTCAATATTAAATTGGCGTCAGGTAAGGCTCAACGGAATTCAAGAGGGGTTGGACTTAGATGGTTTCAGGGAATGTAATGACTCTAGGCTAATGATTTCTATAACTCTGACCCTCAGCTCTGCCTGCTCTTCTCCTACATCAGGACACTTTCCTTAATGGCTGTTTTATCACTTTTGAAAGCTAATGATTGTTATTTCTCTCTCCCTCTCCCCTTCTCTCATCATTTGAAAGGAGGAGCAAAAGGGCAAGAAGAAAAAGAATACCAAAAAGAAATTATCTCCCAACAATGCCAATAAAATCCCTCAGGAAGCCAGTTCTCCTGAACCTCAGCTGGAGTGCCACAGCAGTAGTTTAGCAGACCACGAGTACACAGCTGGTGCCAGCACTCTTGGCGTGGCCCAAATGAACAGAGGCCCTCAGCCCATGGCCCCGGGAGTTTTCCTTACACAACGGAGAGCCTCATCATCATCACAGAACAATGCAGCTGCCAAAGGTACTCTCCATAGATTTCTCTCAGGAATGGTGTAAGAATTGGTCAGCCAATCAAAGGTTGTTGTTTTTTGGTGAGGCTCTATTTATTTATTCATATTTATTTAAATGTATTGGCTTACAGTAACATACAATTGTCAGGGACGCAGTGGCTCAGTGGGTTAGGACGCTGAGCTTGTCGATCAGAAGGTCGGCAGTTTGGCGGGTCGAATCCCGAGTGCCGCGTAACAGAGTGAGCGCCTGTTACTCGTCCCAGCTTCTGCCATCCTAGCAGTTCGAAAGCACGTAAAAATGCAAGTAGAAAAATAGGGACCACTACGGTGGGAAGGTAACAGTGTTCCGTGCGCCTTTGGCGTCTAGTCATGCCGGCCACATGACCACGGAGACGTCCTCGGACAAGCGCTGGTTCTTCGGCTTTGAAACGGAGATGAGCACCGGCCCCTAGAGTTGGAAATGACTAGCACGCATGTGCGGGGGAACCTTTACCTTTACCTAACATACAATTAAAAACATAAAAAGATATTAAAACCAAGGATGTATGGGGGGAGTGGGGAGGGGGCAGATGGGATCTGTTAATGCTCTTCAAGGGTAGCCCCATGTAGAATGCATTACAGTAGGCCAGCTGTGAGAAGACCAGGGATTGAACTTCTGAGCGTAAGGAATCCTGATCCAAGAAAGGCCGCAACTGGTGCACAACACAAAGATTTGTGAAGGCTCCCCTAGCCATGACTGCCACCTGTTCCTGGAATAGGAGTCACAAGTCCAGGAATATCGACAAGTTGCAGACCAGGTTTTTCTGAGGCAGTGCCACCCCATCCAGAGTCGAATATGACAAAGTCCTGGATCCTGGAGCCCCATGTACTCAAAGCCATTTGGTCTTACTAGGGTTCAGCCTGTTCTCCCCCATACTGACCCTATCAGCCTCCAGGCACCATGAGAGGGCAGCCGCAGCATCACTTGGATCACCAATAGTGGAAATAAAGAGTTGGGTATTTTATGTAATGTTTATGTAATCAAGTTGGAGGGAGAGCTTCTGTTACTTTTAACCATTCTTCAGATGTTCTTATTATGGTTGTATGTGATAAACTGTGTGAAGGTCAAAGCTGTGTATATTTCTTCCTCATCTAAAATCATGGTTAGGCAAACGTTGTATTGTGGCGGAGAAATAGCCAAAATAAATGGGATTGTGTCATGTACTTGGGCAAAGGTAGAATTTATATTGGATCTTTTCCTGGCCCCTTTCCCCAAGGGAGGTTTGCCTATTCTAGTGTTTACTTCTAACTTCCATATATCCATCCACATATCCATCCATTCTTCCATCTCAAAATGGAAGAAAATGGCACATTCATTTTCAGCAATTGCAAGAAAGATGGGTCTAAGTAAGAAGTGGTCAGATTCTCCATCGTTGCTTACTTCAACATGTCTTTCATTATTATCCTATTTTATTTTATTTAACAAGTACTTGAAAGCACAATCATGAAAAAAATAGAAGAAATTTACAGCAACATCAAATGGAATAAGAATTTTCAAAGTACCATTGGATTAATGCTGCATATAAAGATGTTTTTCTATCAATGAAGCACTTAAAAACCATTGTTAATATGAAATCCATATTCAGTAATTAACGGTGCCAAGCGATATAATAAAGAGTCCTCAGAATAAATAATTAACAGTGAATTTTTGTTTTATCCAATAAATATATTATAAAAGTGTAATATTGTAAATATTTATCTTTTGTGAGTATTCTCATTGTTACATATTGTCATACTTAGCTTATGAATCCATTTAATTATACAATCTTTGACATGTTTAATTTTTGAGTCACTTTTCCATAATAATTTACTCAAGTGTTCTGAATTTTGTGTTACAAGCTTTTCAAATGCAGTTAAGTCTCTAAATGTTCCACCTTAGTTTTGTAGTTTGTTTTGAAATGCACTACTTATCTGAAGATTTTAAAACCACTTCTGATCAGTCTAAGGGAGAATCTCAAAAGATTTCACCTTATTTTAAATTAGCTGCTCACTCAATCAAATTTATATAATTCAAATGTAAAAAAATTTATTAAAATTTCATCAATTAATGCTTTCTGTATTTTCTAAAATAAATTCCCAAGTACTCAATTTGGTTAATAATGATGTTAAAACCCTAGTATTTGCTGTAAATGTTACTTTTCCAATTCAGATACCTTCCAAGTAATAATTTGAATCATAATAATACCAATATGTTCTTCACATTTGTCTGAAAATTAGTACTTATCTTCAGATAATTTAATCCATTCACCTTCACTAAGGATGTCTCCATGCCATGCTGAGTGCTATTCATGAGGGCAACTCCCTTGCAGACTCAGTGTATCAGGTGCAAATAATCAGGACCACTCATTGAGTTCAAAGCACAGAAGAGTTTATTATTGCTACTTTTAGTACAAGAATCTAATCAAAGCTAAATTGGCATTCAATGAGGTTTAACAGAATTCACGGGAGTCTGGACTTAAGTCTCTTGTGGCAACGCAATGACCTCAAACTGACGACACATTTAACTCTGCCTTCTACTTTAGCCTGCTCTTCTCTTACACAACGACAGAGAAAATAAAGGAAGAGGTAGTACCATAGAAATTACAAAGGGAGCTAAGACAATTGTCCTCAAATATTCATTAAATAATACTTGTAAGATTTTTAGCTTTTTGTATTTTGTAACTTTTTTCTAGTTGAAAGATTTTTCATTCTTAGAAGTGGCAAAGCAAATTTAACTTAATTTTCCCCCCAGTAGAATTGGGTAAAATATGGATATAGAGAAAAGGATCTCTTAAGGCAGTAGTCCCCAACCTTCATAGCTTGGTGGCCTGGCTGGTGGGGGAGGGGAATTGGGCTGCTTGAGTGGTGGGCTGGCATGAGTGCATTCAGCCCTTGCTTGCACACACAGTTCAACTTGCATGAACAGTGGGCCAGTGTGCAGCTTGACTTACACGAGAGGCAGGCCACCGTGCAGACACGCAAGTGCTTGCCGGCTCACCCCTCATGCAAGTTGAGCTGTGCATTTGTTCTGGCCAGCCACTCAAATAAGCTACAGCTCAGTTGTGGGCTGTGGCCCAGGAATTGGGGACCCCTGTCTTAAGGTCTAACCAAAATCAAAGTACATAAACTTTGAATATAGCTTTCAGGTCATTTAGTTGCTGCCCAGCAATTATCATACATATAGTATTTGGCAAATCTCAGTTTCTTGCAGTACTCCCAGTAAAGAAATATGCCAAAAAACCATGCAGGTAGTATAAACTAGGAGCATCTGGTTCTTTGGAATCATAAGGATATTTCAGCTGAAAAAAGGGGAACAGATGGCTTCCACAGAGTCTGTGTTGTTTTTCTTTCCTGGTGCTGTAAATATTCCAGACATTTGTTCATATATGTTTGGAAAGGTGAACAGATGTGGAACACTTTTGAAGAACTAGATGAATAACAACTGGATTTTTCAGAAATAGAGGTTCTGTTAATACTGGATTCTTTATCCTGGCAGCCTTTGGAAAAGCCCTGGGTTCAACCTCATACTGTAGCAGTACCTGAGAAGGCCCAGTTTGAAGCCATCTTCCACATTTACTCTTAATGATCAAATGCTTCCTTTTCTGTTTTATTTTGCTTTGACTAGGAATTCTGAGATCTGCTGTTCAAATATATTTGACGGCATTAGTTTGGAGAAGACTTTAGTGTATTTTCAATAGTATGATTGCATACATATGGATTTTGACTGACATAAAACATTAATAATCAATCTCTGTATTTCTTACTCATCCTGAAAAATCTATACAAAATAAATCTTTGGCTTTACAAGTCACTGAGAGTTTATTCACAAAACCCAGTTGTAGCTGTTCAGATAAAAAAATTGTACTCATTTTTATTTGAAAATAATTGTGTTTATAACCTGAATTGACCATCTAGTATCTTGGCACATACGGAGTATTTGTTTTATTATGAGAGAGGCATGAACGAAGAAAACAATATATAATGGATCAAATTATCCACAGAAACACTTAGGAAATGGGTTCCAAGATAGATCAAATTGTAACCTTGCCTAATTCAAGAAGCAGCAATGAAGGGAGCAGGCAGGAGATGTCATAAAGAGAATACTTTTAAAAACTCGAAGATGACACCATTTACTACTTGTTATAAAATCTAAGCACTAATCTGAAAGTACCAGTTTCATAAATCAGTTTCATAAACAAATTTAGAATAAAACTGAAGTAACTAAGCAGTTTTTTCTCAACAGATGAAGAAAAATATTGTATATCATCCACCTTAGTGTAGAGGACGATACAGTAATAGTTCCTTCTGTGGCGCATCATTTCTGACAGATCATTTGTACATGCAAAAATTAGTTAGAGCTACAGTAATTTAGTGATGTACGTGCTTATTATTCCAATGCATAGAATAATGCAGTAATATAGAGAATTTGGGAATTATCAAATTAAAATATTACTTCAATTTTGAATTGATTAGGTAGCTATAAGCAACTATTTTCTTCATCCTCGGCCTTATGGGGTAGGTAGAGATGCTTAAAGCATTTAACTGGGTATTGGTTAAATGCTTTTGTTTTGAAGAGAAATGCAGTTTAATGTTTTATAAATCAATTTTCAGTTGCATTTGTTTCATCCTTCTTGGTCTTCTAGTTTCTTTTGGTTGCTGTTGCTATTGTTTTGTGGCTTACTGTGTCTCTTTTCCATTACTTCCAGGGAAACGTACAAAAAAAGGCATGGCCACAGCTAAACAAAGGCTTGGGAAGATTTTGAAAATTCATCGGAATGGGAAACTTCTCCTTTAAAATCTGGTCATAATTGGGACTATCAGAGCTCAGCATATCCTGAGCTGTCACACTAGCTCTTCAACTCTTGAAGGACTCCAGTAGTATTGTGCAACATCTTAGGGACAATACCAGTTAACTTTTTGCCACCACTTTAATAAATTCTTTTTAACTTTCAGCAGTTAAAACCTGTACAGATACTGCTATAAATATTTTTTAATATAGATGTCCTTTCTCAAATTGCTGAGAGTGACTAGTACGCAAAAAGTTAATACTCCAAGACACTGAGGATCATTCCAGTTTTAGGAAAGTATCCCTTTAACTTGTTTATAAGTGAGGAAAAAGCCGTTGTTTTTAAGAGTATGCACATTCATTTCAGTTATGCTTCTTTTATTAACGCTGAACCAATTTTAAAGAGGTATCTGGTGAAAAGGCAGAATTTTAAAAAAGTTTCTCAAACTGACTTGTAGACAAGGGGAAAAATTATGCCATGACTATTTGAGAGAGGATACATGCACGAAACAATATGCATAAAGAAATAACCTAGTTTTCTTTATCTGGCTCGTGATAAATACGTTTTATTCAGAAGAGAAGTTAAAATTGCACTTCAGCACTGCTACAACTTGCCCTATAACCAGACATCGAAGAACTATGGATGAATTAATTTATTTTGCGTGCAATGCAAGATGATTTTTTTAAACATTAGGGATTACAAATCCAATTTCATTGGGTAATGATTTGGATGTAGGCAATTGATGAACTGGTGCAGTTCTTTGGAAATCAAAAGGGTTTTTTATTAGCTTTGGTTGGTGTTGGTTTGCATCTCTTTTCATTGATAAATTTTTAACACTCCCACTCCTTCTTATATATATTGATTTAACTTTGGCCCCATAGTATATTTCCCATGCTCAATGTCTTTGTTCTCATAATTGGATATCAATGAGTGATAGGAATTAAAGATCAGCAAACAGAAACAAGCCTCCTCTCCCTGCTAAATTATGCGTAATTGAGTAAAACATTACAAATCAATTAGTATCTCAAAGTCAAAACTGAGTACACTGACTCTTGTCCCTCTACTTATATAACATGGTTTTCAGCCTACAGGGGCTAAAGCAAAATCAAATCAACTCTACTATATCCTAGTATGTTGTGTGAACCAGGCCATCATTTTAAACCGTCATTGTTTGCTTTGGTTTCACATGTTGTGTGAATAGAGCCATCGTGCTTTTGTAAACCATGGTTAATGGATTAGTTTACATCCAGCCTGAATATGATGATTTTTTTCTCTTTCTTTCTCTCACCTGTTCTAGCTAAAATTTGCTTACATGACCATGGAAACTGGAAGTATTTCTTCCCCTGTGTCCGTATATTTTTTATTCAGCATTGCAGTTTTGAAATTAGGTAAAGGTAAAGGTTCCCCCGCACATGCATGCTAGTCGTTTCCAACTCTAGGGGCCGGTGCTCATCTCCGTTTCAAAGCCGAAGAGCCAGCGCTTGTCCGAGGATGTCTCCGTGGTCATGTGGCCGGCATGACTAGATGCCAAAGGTGCACGGAACGCTGTTATCACCTTCCCACCGTAGTGGTCCCTATTTTTCTACTTGCATTTTTACGTGCTTTCGAACTGCTAGGTTGGCAGAAGCTGGGATGAGTAACAGGCGCTCACTCTGTTACACGGCACTTGGGATTCGACCCGCCAAACTGCCAACCTTCTGATTGACAAGCTCAGCGTCCTAACCCACTGAGCCACCGCGTCCCTGTTTTGAAATTATATCCCCATTAATTTAATTTCACGGTAGGGTGGAATCAGCCGTTAATTTGATGATAGCATTGTGGCTTGTGCTTGGGTGCTCACAATGCAATGATAACGTGAAATTGGAGAATATGTAGGAAAAGAGATGCCAGTGACAAAGTGTCAATTTTCTTTATGCAACCTGAGTGGGTGGCAGGCATATCACCATCATCCTATAAAATGGCTTCCTTAGTCAAGTATCTTTTTCCTTATTTTTTGGAAGGGACTTTTGATCTCCCTCTCGCAGTTCACACTAAAGTTCATGATTGATGATTTACCTCATAAATCACTTCTGTTATCCTGAGATGAAACAGATGAAGACAATGGTTCTTTTTTCACCTTCAGTTCCCTGAATCATGGATTAATTCCTGGATCATGTAAACAAACCAAGCAAAGAAGCTTTTGTCCTGGGACCCCAAGCGCTTATTTTCTGATCTATAACCAAACCCTTTCCTTGAGCTGCATATCAGGAGAAAAAATTGTCCCAAATGAAATTATTTTTTTCCAGAAAGGAATACACATAAACATTTTAGAGCTTATGGATCCATTTAGTAATATAATAGATCAGCTGTTTATATAAACCTCCGTTGCAAGCCCTGTAATGAGGTAGAAAGAATGTGCAGCCCTATCAGAGAGGTATTCTGACATTCATATCCAAGCACTTCCTTTCAGATATGCTTGTCTGAAGGAACAAAGGCTGTGCTCACCCAAGGGTCAGGCCAGATGAGAGCCAAGCTTATTGACAGTTTAACTGGATACTTATTGCTTCTGAACTCTCTTAGTGTTTGGTGTAGAATGCATTATATTTTACATTAAACTAGCTTGTCTGCATATAAACACTTAGAGCACAATCCTATGCATGTTTACTCAGATATCAAACCTGTTGTGTTCCATGGAACTTACTCACACATATAGAGTACTATGTACAGGATTGTAGCCTTAAGGCGTTACATTTGTTTCTCAGGCAATTCCAGATTTTCATTTATAGATACGTGTCTGAAAGCATATTTTTTCATAGAATCTAGCCTGTAAATAGCTTTTTAAAGTACCTTCTTTTTTATAAGATCAAAGTATCTTTAGAATTTCTTTCTATAGAATAGTTCATTAACCTTTATACAAATTTTTTGCTGAGTATTTTGCTGAGTATATTTTAGGTTCTTGACTCTGAAAGAGATACTCTGTTTTTGTCCTCGATTTAATTACTTTTTCTCCCTTTTTTAATTTTGGCATTGCCTGAAAAACAAGTAAAACCTTGTGCAGCCTTATACAGAATCAAATAATAGTACAAAATTATCTATTTAAGATACAATATGAAGAAGAATCTTCGACTTTATAATACCAGCTCCTTGTCTCAATTCTTGTATTACGAGGGGATACAATTATTTTATTAGCACCTTGTGAAGTGTTTCTGTGTTTTGTGATGATGTAATTTATTAATGTTTGTAGCTTTTTATATTTGTACATTTCTTATGAGCTTTGTTTATATACACATTACCTGGATGTGATGTCCATGAGGAAAAAAAATAAAACAGCTATAGAAAACAACTGAGGCCTTATTAACTGACGTTTCTAGTTATGGTGAGGGACTGGGTCTGAATTCTCGGCATCAAAAAATGTTAGTTGAATAGGGCCCCAGAGTTAAGCAAGTTTTTTAAAGCTTCCCTAGTATACTGTTATTGTCAAGCATTTATATAATATAACGCAGACATCATGCTGGTTTTATTATTATTATTATTATGTTTATGTTTATGATTATTATTTTCACAACATGTACATTTCTAACAAAGTTTATTGTGGCTATCTATTACAGTGTTTTATTTACCAATTCATATCAAATGCTCTTGTATCAAGTCCATGAAATCTAAGTAAACTTAGATCAAAATTTTAAAAGTAAAATATTTCAGGTTTTGTATAGAATTCGTGTTGGTGTGTTTATTTATGTACTACATTTAAGTTATTCTCCCCCAGTGACCGAAGAGCATTCCATGCTTTGTTGCTTTCGGAGATGGTTTCTTACCAAAGTATGCCAGTTCTTAAAGGCACATCTTCAGCTTCAAGTCAATATGGCCCAATCAGTTGAGTTGAGTATCAGAATCCTAATAAGATGAATGGTAGTTTTTGGTCTAAGGAAGTGAAAGTTTGCCTGCCTTAGACAACTTCAATAAAGAAATATATATACCAGTTTCTCGATTCATATATTTAAAACCCAATTTCTCTTCCTGGGCAAGGATAATCATAGTGACTTTTTAGTTCGTATTGGTTTGTGTGTTATTTAGCCAGTGACCTATTCACTTTAATCTCACACTGCAAGCACTGTTTGTGCTCATGTTGGATTGCCCTTATGCTTACCCAGAATATTTGTGCCTAGCTGCTGCCATTTTACTCTGTTCCAATAATAAGGAATACATGTAGCTCAGAGTTGAACTGTTGGGATCTTGGTGTTCTCTGAGCTTCATTGCTTTCTGGCTTTCATTACTTGGCTAGGTAACTTCATCAATGCAAGGGAGAGTAGGTTTGCTGGCTGTTTATACAGTAGATAGATTGCCCTGCCAACCTCAATTGGGAAAATGTTGAAATTCCAGACCAATGTTTCTGAACCTTTGCAACTTTAAGAGGTATGGATGTCAACTCCCAGAATTCCACAGCCAGCATGCTGAGAAAAAATACTTGGGAATTTCTGGAAGCTTGACATTCAGACAGATTGACCATCAACAGACAATGCATAGAGATAAAGCCCATCAATGTACCATGTAAGAAAAGATGCAACCAGAAGTCAAGGAAGGACAGCCCAGAGCACATTTTCCTTAGCAGCCAATATCCAGATAAGCAGGGAATAGCACCAGATAAACAGTCAAAGAAGAAACAATATTAGCTGCTATTGCAAAGAAACAATACCGTAATGTAGGTACCATCAAGGAAGAAACTACATCCCAACCCATACTGGTAGGGCAACCTTTATACTAACAGCCAGAAAACTCCCAATATGGAGTAGCAAAATACATCTGTCTGAAAGCAGACATCTCACTATCACATTATTTAGGGATCACCAGATGCATGTCACCATGTAAAGTATTGGGTGTTTAAACTGTATGGTAACAACTCAAAAAAAATCCTATTAACTCTGATCTAGATATCTGTACATACTATATTGTACTTTTACATAAATTGTAAGAGTAAAGAGCAACACACAAAAAATGACATTTAATTATGCATTTAAGTGCTGACACCTTTATAGCTCCCATGAGTAGAAGAAACCATGGAATCAGCCTGAGTACTTCCTTGCTGTTGGCAATATCAAGGCGAAATTGCTCTTTCTGTTCTTGAAGACATGTAAAACACGGCTGGGATTATATTTACTATACAGCTTTTATACGGCTACCCAACTTGTGACCAATGTGACCATAAACACTATACAAAAAAAATAATCAGTAAACAAAGATATCAAAACATAGCAACTAAAAGCCAATATTCCCAATAATTGGGAATTCAAATTTATTGCATTCTTCTAACCAACCTGACCCAGATGTTCCAGGAAAGAGCCAGGTTTCCACTGCCTTTCTAAAGGCCTGGAGGGTTAAAGGCCATTCATATGTTGGAAGGAGCCAGGGAGCAGGAGTTGCAATAGAAGAAGCTTTTTGGTTGCAAAAGATGACATTCCGAAGTGGGGAGCCAGAGAAGGCTCACCCTATTTGGTATCATTGGGAGAAGGCAATCCTGCAAATGGGATGGCAGTATGCAAAGTGGGCTATAGGTGATAGCCATCATAATAAATGGGATCCAGAAACCTGTAGAAAACTAGTACAGTTTGCAGGTAGTGATGTTTTATCTAGACATTGAGCAATGCCAATAATTACATGTGTCACAGTGTTCTGGACATTGTAATTCTAATTGTAGCTTCAAGGCATCCCCAGGCAACGTCTATTGCAAGAATCAACAGGATGACTGAGATGTACACAAATGGGGCCTCCTGATCAAGGAACAAGCACAATTGTGCACATGAGGTGCTTAAGCACTGATCTGTGCTTAATGAGGATGGGAACTGGCGTAAATACTGTATCTATTGGGAGGCAAATGAGAAAACAACAACAACAACAATAATAATAGAGTTGGAAGGGATCTTGGAGATTTTCTAGTGCAACCCCCTGCTCAGGCAGGAAACCCTATACCATTTCAGACAAATAGCTGTCCAGTCTCTTCTTAAAAACTTTCAGTGTGGAGTATTCACAACCTCTGGAGGCAGGTTGTTCCACTGATTAATTGTTCTGCCAGGAAATTTCTCCTTAGTTCTAGGTTGCTTCTCTCTTTGGTTAGCTTCCATATGTTGCTTCTTGTCCTGCCTTCAGGAGCTTTGGAGAATAGCTTGACTCCCTCTTCTTTGTGGCAGCCACTGAGATATTGGAACTCTGCTATCATGTTACCCTTCGTCCTTCTCTTCATTAGACTAGACATAACCCAATTCCAGCAACCGTTCCTTATATGTTTTAGCCTCCAGTCCCCTGATTGTCTTTGTTGCTCTTCTTTGTGCTCTTTCTAGAGTCTCAACATCTTTTTTACATCGTGGTGACCAAAACTGGATGCAGTATTCCAAGTGTGGCCTTACCAAGGCATTGTAAAGTGATATTAATACTTCACGTGATCTTGATTCTATCCCTCTGTTAATGCAGTCCAGCACTGTATTGGCTTTTTGGGCAGCTGCAGCACACTGCTGGCTCATATTTAAGTGATTGTCCACTAGGACTCCAAGATCCCTCTCACAGTCACTACTATTGAGCAAGGTAGCCCCTATACTATACTTGTGCATTTGGTTTTTCTTGCCTTTTACACCATTGAATTTCATTGAACCTTCCCCTTCTGCCCATAAAATATATAGGTAGTTTTTGACTTAAAACAGTTTGCTTAGCAACGTTCAAAGTTACAATATCACTGAAAAAAAGTGACTTATGTCCATTTTTCATACTTACATGGTCCCCAGATCAAAATCGAGACATTTGGCAACAGACTCATTTAAATCACCTTTTGCAATCTTCTGACAAGCACAGTCAGTGGGGAAGCCAGATTCACTTAACGACTATCTTACTAACTTAACTGTAATGATTCACTTAACAACTGTGGCAAGAAAGCTCATAAAACGGGACAAAAATCTTTTAACAAATGTTTCACTTAGCAACAGAAATTTTGGGCTCAATTGGAGTAGCAACCCAAGGACTACCTGTTCTATGGAATCAGATTACACAATGTTATCAAACACTGTATGTCTTGAATGGGCAAGCAATATATAATTTGCGGCATGCCATTATTACAACACATATATTGATTTCCTGTGGTTAAAAAAAAGTGGCATTCTGGTTTGCAGTACAGCATCAGTGTGAATACCTGAAGTTGGCTATTCTTGAATCAGTGAACTTTTATTATGGTCACAGATCAGTAAATAAAAGCATTAGAACATAATAATAGTAAAAATAAAAATAAAAGACACATAAAAGTTTATTGCGATTGGTGGTGGGTTAACAGTGAGTAGTTAAAATTTGCCTAATTTCCCATTCAGCATAGTAGAATTTGACCACATTCAGAGAAACTGCTTCATACTGATCTGGTAACAGCAGTCGCACGTAAGCGTTTCCTAAATATTTTTCTGGGATAGGCGTCTATAATCTTTAATCTTACTCTATTATCAGTATTTACCTAACGTATCACTAAATGAAAATATAAAAGACAATATAAAAGTAGCAGAGCTGTAAAAATAAAACATGGGAGTTACAATAAAGAAGAATATTTGTAGCCCAGGGTTGCCATAAGCGGTCCTTGGTGCTCTCTAGGCTTTCTTGTACATTTTAGAGATGTTTCTTTACCCAAATCAGTGTTAGTAAGGAGCGTAGTTTACTGTAAGTTTATATTCTAGTGGCTTGCCTGTCAGTGTTAGTGGGGGTGGTCTTAGAGATTCTTTGGCTGGGCTGTTTGCTGTTGGCTTCTTTGGCAGTTTTTTGATTGGGTTATTAGTTACTGGATTGCTGGTCTGAAGTTAACCTTGGTTACCATCCTATTCCTACTCCTGGTAGCACGTTTTGCAACTAACAGGTTTTATTAAAAAGCATCAGGTTTCAAGAGATGCAGGTCATTTCATAGCCTCCAGAAGTTGTGGGTGCTCCAACGCTGGACGTTTGAGATCCATTGAAACTAATGGGGATTATTCTAATTTTACATGTAAAATGGATCTCAACTGATTCTGAAAGCAGCGACTTAGAAAATACAAAATTATGTAATAATCTATCTTACATCCTTCCTCCCCCAATTTAATTTCTGATAACAATTAGTCTGGAAAATAGACTTTTTAAATTCATTGTCTGTGTACCAACCAGAAGAGACTTTTTAAAAACTTAAATGTTTACTGTCCACAAGATGGCGCTCTGTTTCTGCATCAGAGATACCATACCCTATATAGCTATTTTTCATAAACAAAAAACGAGAGCAATGAGAGCTGTCTCATATTATGCCAGTAGTAGGTATTCTCGAGCAAATGCCTATTTGCAATGGTTGATTGGGTCAGAGAAGTTACGCCTATCTTGACTTTGTACAGTACAGGACCTCTCAGTCCAATGCACAAAAATTCATTTTGTATTACTGTCTCCTCCAAGGATTGTAGGGGATCCCGTGAGTAACCTCAAAAGAATGCCTTCCAATATGTGATCATGATTTCTGACATTCCCTGCTGGCTTCTCACAAGCAAAATCAAGGGGGACTCTGGTAAGAAGTCAGAAGTCACAATCCTCACTTAACGGCTTGTGTATTTATCACTTAACAACTACAATTGGGACCTCAGGAACTGCCAGTGCTAAGCAGTGCAGTCTTGTATCATGTTTTACAACCATGTCATTTAGCAATGAAATTCCAGTCCCAATTGCCATCCAAAACCAAGGACTGGAGTATTATGGAGTGTGCTTTGTCTGAATACAACAACAACAACAAATTCCTCTTTTCTTACCCTGCCCTCCCCCAGTCTGCTCATTTACATACACCTTCAAATCTTTCCCCATATTTTCCATTGTCTAAACACATAAACACTTTTTAATGTTCCTCATTGGACTTGCTTTCTAAACTCCTCCACATTCTGGTCTCCTTCCTTTAAAACATGTCAGTTTCTCAGTGTCCTTTAGGGATAATCTAAGCTCTTGGAGCCCATCCCTTCATCATTAGTCTCAGCAGATCCTAACAAAACAACTTGCATCTGCAAGCTTGTTTAAAAGTTCTAAAAGGGGATTAGCTAATCTACCAGATTGGTCTGCTGGAAAGCATCCTTTATATGAAAGGAACATTCATAAACATTCTTAGCAGATACTTGCCTTATTTTCCTTTTGATTTTCCTAAAGGAGGGGTGACAAATAAAGCAATGTCATGGAAGAGCATGTGGAAATGGAATAACCCCCAATCCACTGAATCAGCTTGGTCTGTCTTTCAAGAAATACTACCTCTATACCATGATCTTGTCCCTTAATTTCTTTTTAGTTAGCAGTTCTTCTTGGTGAGTTAATTGTGAAGAAAAATCTGGTATCAATATGCTGGTTCTTCTCCATTTCCTGGACTGTCAGTTTCAAACCTCCAAGAAGACAAGGCTGTCTGTGAAAGTAAGTAAATCCCACTTGCCAAAGTTGGGAACAAGCTGACCAAAGAAGCTACATGCAGAAAAGATTTTATCCTCTCTTTTCATCTCCATTGGCACAAACTGCAACAAGTGTGAGAATGCATCATTAGCTTGTCAAGAGTATGTAAATTATTCCAAGCAGACAAACTTTAAATCAAAATTTTTAATAGCTTCTATTTTCATTTTGAATGTTCATGTAGACAAAAAGGGATGCCTGTCTTTTTATTTTATTTTATTTTATTTTATTTTATTTTATTTCATTATTTTATTTATTTTATTATTTTATTTTATTTTATTTTATTATTTTATTTTATTTTATTTTATTTTATTATTTTATTATTTTATTTTATTTTATTTTATTTATTTTATTTTATTTTATTTTATTTTATTATTTTATTTTATTTTATTTTATTTTATTTTATTTTACTATTTATTTTATTTTATTATTTTATTTTATTTTATTATTTTATTTTACTATTTTATTTAAAACATTTATGTAGCTGCCTGTCTTGGGCAGCTTCTGAACGTAGTATCAATAATAAAACAGCATAATGAATAGAAATTAAGACCATAAACATTAAAAACTTGGCATCAAAGTTCAACTTCTGACATACAGTACAGTCACTCATGAAATCTTCTCATTCACCTCAACCCGTCCCAGCACTTGTGGATGTTAACAGTTTGGCAAGACAGAGAGAAGCAGGAAATAAATGTATTTCCCTGTTCTCACCAATTTTTGAAATTGTTTTCTGACCAACATGCCCTATGCTGTTTTGATGGATTCAAAGGCAACACAACCTTTTGTGTAGTTCTTTGATACTCAGCCTCTAGGTGGATTGATATGCTTGCCTAGAAGGTTTTGATGGCAGAAATTAGAGGCAAAACAATGAAAGATCCCCATTTCAATGTTATATTTGCTGTTTAATGTTTTGTTTTTTTATTTATTTTTATTTTTCCATTTCTTCCACAAACAAGTCAACACATATACCGCAATACGTAAATACATACTCCTAAGTTTGGGTGCTGCTCGTCCATTTCCCCTTTCACCGTATTCACACTCCTTCTCTCTCTTTCCTCTTCTCTACTTTCTTTCTCCTTTTCTCCTTTCTTTCCTACTTCCCTCTTCTTCCTCTCCTCCCCTCTTTCCCTCACCACTCCCCTCCCGTTTCTCCCCACTTCTCCTCCTCTTTCCTCTAACCTTCCTACTTCCTTCCCCCTCCTCTACTCTCTTCCCTCTCTCCTCTCCTTTCTTCCCTCCCATTCCTCTTCCGATACAATTCAGGGGTAACGTCCAAGCAGCTCCTCTCCTTAGATTTTCAATATCTATATTAGATATGATAACATTAATTTTCTATTACATCAATATTTCTATAAATCTGGCCTTCTCGGTATATACTTCTATAAATTTTTATACTACCTCCCCACAATACTGTGTTGCCTGGGTCTCCCTCCTTAACTCCTCATTTTTCTTCCATCTAAATTAGTGTTAGCTGTCTTTTAAGCCTATTCTCTTTTTCACCCACTCGTAAAATTTTCCCCAGATTTCATAATACTCTGACTCTGTCTTATCTTTAATTATCATTGTTAATCTGTTCATTTCCGCACATTCCGTTATTTTCCTGATCACTTCTTCTTCTGGAGGAGTTTTCAGTGCCTTCCAGTTTTGTGCAAACACAATCCTAGCTGCAGTGGTTATATGAATAATCAAATATGTGTTCTCTTTACTATATTTCTCTGGTAAAATACCCAACAGGAGTATTTCTGCTCTTAGTTCTATATGTTGTTTTATCATCTTTTCCATCCATGTTCTAATTATATTCCAATAGGTTTTAGCTTCTACGCACATCCACCACATATGATAGAAAGAGACTGGCATTTGATGGCATTTCCAACATTTCATAGATCTGTCCTTGAACATTTTAGCTAGTCTTTCTGGGGACATATGCCATCTGTAGAACATCTTGTACATATTTTCTTTATATGCTGACGCCATTGTCAGTTTATCATTTCTTTCCCATAATTGCTGCCATCTATCTAATTCAATAATATATCCAAAGTTTCTTGTCCACTTTATCATTGACTCCTTAACTTGCTCCTCTTCTAATTCCCTATATAGTAAGTAGCTATACATTTTTAATCCATTTTTCTTCAGTAAGTAAGTATTTCATCTAACTCTGTTCTCCCCAAATTAAAACCATTTATTTTAGCATCTTTTTCATATCTAGATTGTATTTGCATTCTCATGTACCAGTCCATCTTTATTCCTTGTTCCTCTAATTGTTGTTTAGTTTTCAGCTCCCCCGTGTCTGTTACTAGGTCTTTATATCTTATAATGTTTCCCATGTTAAACATGTTGGGGTGTATTAACGCTTCCATAGTTGAGAGCCAATCTGGAATCTTCAAGTAATGCTTTCTCTTTATTTTCTCCCAAATCATCAATAAAGAATTCCTAATATGCTGTCTATGGAAATAGCTGTGTATTCTATTTTTCCCATACCATATGAAAGCATGCCATCCCAACTGTAAGTCATGTCCCTCTAATGTCAATAATCTAGAATTCCTCAGTAAGATCCATTCTCTCATCCATGATAATGCTGCAGCCTGATAATATAATTGCCAATTAGGTAAACCAAATCCACCTCTGAGTCTTGCATCCTGTAACATTTTTAAATTAACCCTTGCTTTTTTTCCCTGCCAAATATATTTCAAAATTATTTTATTTAGCCCCTCAAAATATTTCTTTTCCAATCTTATTGGTATTGTTGAAAACAAAAACAAAAATCGTGATAGTATATTCATTTTGATTATTGAAATCCTACACATTAATGATAATTGTACCTTTTTCCATTTATCTAAATCTACTTTGATTTGTCTTCTCAATTTGTAATAGTTATCTTCTTTAATTGTTATACATCTTGCTGTCAGGTGAATCCCCAGATATTTTACCTTCTTTACAATCTGTATATCTAACTTTCCCATTAATTCTTTTTTTTTGTTTTTCAGTCATATTTTTCACTAACATTTTTTTTTAATCTTTATTAATCTTCAAACCTGCTACCTCACCATATTTTTCTATTTGTTCTATTAATACAGGCCCTGTCTCTAGTGGCTCCTCCAAGATATTTCTTTGATACTCAGCCTCTAGGTGGATTGTTGTGCTTTGATGGCAGAAATTAGAGGCAAAACAATGAAAGATCCCCATTTTAATGTTATATTTACTGTTTAATGTTTTCTACTACTGCTTTTATTATATTGTAAGTTGAACTGAGTCACGTGACAGAAAGACATGTGGCATACAAATTTGATAAATAAATAAGAAACACATTATTGTGGACAGTGACCTTTGTTATTCTTTCTATATTGCAAGTGTGTTAGGAGAAGGAGAAATTATCATGGTTTGTGAAGACAGAACAAGTTAGATGTTTCACAAGGACTGAGAGTTTTACAACTGCTTTAAAAACACTGTCTGGCTTTGTACCTGTGTGCTTATGCATAGCCGCATCACTTTAGTGGAATTTCAAGGAAAAGTGTTATTTTTACTAAAAAAACCCAACCCCAATGCAACATTAAAAACAATCAGGCAGGAAGTCTTCACATTTTGGTAGAAATCAGACATCATATTCACCCCTATGTACACCCCAATTGTTTAGCAGATACCCTGGAAATGAATGACACCTTAAACAGGATAGAATTTTCCTCAGAACCATCTGTTTCAAAACTGCAAAGCTTCAGGAATTAGGACAAGGATGAAAGGACGGACCGGATTCTTCCTAAATATATTGGCAGTGAGAAGCCTTAAGCTATCTATTGGCCCTGACCATGGGCAACTTAGCCAGGAAGATAGGAGAAAGTAGCAGAGTTATCCACAGGAATGTAAAGAAAAATTCAGATTCCGGCCTTGATTACATTAACCCTTTTTAATTTATTTATCAATTTTGTATACTGCCATCACATTTGGGTGCTTCTTTTTAAAAACAGCCACTTCTATTTTGAGGTGTCATCTCTTGATTAGAGTCACCTTTTTGCCTTTTTCCTTTCAGAAATAGTTATCCGTTAGATTTCTATTTCACCTTCCACCACACCCCCAGCTCAAGGAGTTGTTAATAGTTTTCCTTGCTAGATAGCCTGGGTCAAGGACAGTATCTGGTTCCAAATCACCTGGGAGCTTCCAGAGGCAATATGGCCTTGAATCTGGATCCTCTGGTCCTAATTTAACATCTCAACCACTAGTATCCTTGTGTCAAAAAGTGTATCCTAAATCTCAAGTTTAGGTAGAAATCTTAAAAACTTGAATGGTGTGGGGAACATGTCAGAAAGTCTCAGAACAAAGCAACGGTCAGAGATAGCTTCATGACTTGTGTGTTGGCCAAACCAAGCAATTCAAAATGAAGGCTTAGTCCCTTGGCGCAACTAGATGGGACGGCTGTTTGAACCCTGCCTGTCAGCACGCCAGGCGTGAAGCTGAGGCCTGTCAGTGTGCCATCTTGTTCATTAAACGAGGGCTGTCCGTTCTCTTGCAGTGTGATTAAAGCAAATAAACCAAAGCTCTTGATTGTGTGTGTATATATATTGAGCATGGGTAAAAGAAGGAATATGGATGTAAACAAAAATACTTGAAGTCAGGCTGTGTATATTACAAAGATCCTGACCATTTGTTAGACAGTGACTTGCTTGGCATCTATTCCTGAGGGCCTTGCTTTTCTTAGTGTGAGGAAGATTGACTCCCTGGGTTTAATAAAGCTCATAGGGCTGCCATTGTTGAGCCTATAAAGAGCCAACTGAGTATGCAATTTGCTTTCCAAGGTCTTCAGCTGGTTTTATTGTAACTGACAGGTCAGGCAGCACTTTGAGGTAGAAACCCCACACATGTTTGGCACACATTTTCTACCGGAGGTTCTTCCAAGCGATGACAGACAGGCCTAAATAGCTTCATGCCCATATACATCTCATTTCCTCTGTTAGACCCTCACCCCAAAAGTGCTGGGATGGTAAATTAACAATTGCCTCAGGGAAATCTCATTGTTTAGCTTGCCCTATCTGGGTGGCAAAAGCTCATCTGGAGGAAAATGAAATGAAATAATAAAATAAGTGAAGCCTTGTTGCATGTGATTTGATAGCTCACTGTATCCTTCATTCTGAAGGCTCAAGTGCTGTCAAGGGTAGCAATTTGTTTCTTTTGATCTTCCCCTAATCATTAGTTGTAATGTTGTATAATATTTGGACTCCCAGACAAAGTAGTTCATTATTATTTTGTACAAAACAACATGCATTTACTTGATATCTCAACTGTCTTTCAAGAAATTCAGGGTAGCATACAAATACTCACCACATCTTGTTTCTACAATGACTTTGTGAAGCAGGTTAGGTTGAGAACAACAATTCAACCCCCATTGCCTCATGAAGATCCTACCAAGTGAAATACCATCTTGGTCTCCCCTGCCTAAAACCACCCAAAGAGATATACAGTTAAGAACTAACACTACTGCTAGTAAAAATAGCAACAGATATACAAATGCACATCTCTGTTTAAGTCCTTAATGATTACTATGCCTAGATGGCATTCAGCATACTTACAAAACCACAAACATATTTTAAATTTACTTTGGCCAAGGGTAACAAAGGATTTTATCAGTGGCTTTATAATTACTGAAATAATAATCTTAAACATTCTCATTAACAGCTCATGATGTCAATCTTAAGCAAAGCAATTATATTGCTTTTTTAGGCAGTATCTCTCCCTTTCACTAGCTCAACACATATGTATCTGCTTTCTTAGTTCTTTCCTCAATTCTTAAAAAAACTAGTATCTACAATTTTTTTTAAAAAAACTCTTCCTTTTTAATTCAGTTAGCAGAATATTTTGCATAGGTAAATTTGTGATTAAATACTTAAAACATTTTTTTATTTGTTTATTTATTAATCACATTTATATAGCTGCCCATATGGGTGGTGTGCAACAATTTCATGATTTAGATTCTGAGTCTTTACTCATACTGAATTATGATGACCACCAATGTATAAGGTTAAAGGGTAAAATACCTTTAACAATATCATAAAGCCCACCTGGATCAATTCTGCAACATAATATCTCTGCCATCTCATTTTTCTTGTATAATAATGGATATACTAGAACCGATAAATTAAAGATAAACATTAATTACTAAATAGATAGTGTTTCCTGGAGAGCCTTAATTGGTTATCCGTCAAAGCAGATCTGTCTAAAGTGTCTCCTTCAAAGGTGTCCTTATCTTTTGTTGTCTGCAGTTTCAACTATGTTTTCAACACCCGCATTACAAATGTCCATTACAAGCTTTTGGTCAAGTAATTACACAATGACACGGCTGGTTAAAGTAGGCAAGCTGCTTTGTCTGTTAAAGGAATGACAGGTGTTTGTATGATTCTTTCATCTAAAACCTTTCAGTCTTTCTGAGATACATTTATCTTGCTAAAAGAAAAGGTGACCGCAGGTGACAATCATTTGATTAACCTCCTCCCCTTCCTAGCCTATTAATAGGAATCACCTTTTTTAATGGACAGGTTCATTGTTCAACAAAATTCAGCTTTCAAGTCCACCAAATATTTGAAGGATACAAGAATTTATGTAAGAATATGTAGCTATTTCAAGAATTTATGCTAATAGACAGGTCTTGTTCATTTTATTTGCTAGAACTACAAGGTAGGGAAAAAATGAAGACCCCAATAGTAAATCCAGCCCTTGATGTTTCAGTGGCATTTATTTGTGGCATGTTTTTCTCTCTTGTGATTTTCTTCCATTGTTCTAAGCTTCAACACAGTGTAACACATCCCCTCAATTCCAGTTAATCTTTGTTTGCACTGGAGAAGCCTTACATGGACATCCAAAGGGATTTAGGTTAGCTGGATTTAAACCATTCAAGGCCTGCAATTTAGTCAAATACAAAGATTCAGTTAAATGTAATAATCACAGTTACATTTTTTTTTAGTTAGACCTGCTTTTTTTGCTGTAGTATTGCCTTTGGTCAGCAGGAGACAGCATAAAACTCAACTGAAATATACCCAACTGTCTTCTTCCAGGACTTTTCCACATAATGAAAGCTTTAAAAACTACACACTTCCATGTTTGACATAGATTAAATTTTGTCCTGTTCAGACAACAGAACAGAACTTAAGTCTGCAATTTTAGAAAAAACAGAAGGTAAAAGAGTCAGGAGCTACCTGTATGTAGGTGTGGCTGCCCTAGAGCCACTCAGCATTTATCTGATGTTGTCCTACAAGTGATATGCTTAAGGTAGTAAAACCAACCAGTCCTAAACTAGCTGTGCTGGTCCTCATCTTACCCACCTTCCAGCCACCATGGACAAAGTCAAAGGAAGCTGGTTTTAAAATATGGAGAACATAAAAAAATGCTTTATTCCTGTTCTGTTGTTTCACTAAGAATCTCAGGAGAATAGCATCTATTCAAAGATTGTGCCAAGGTTCATGCTTGCTAAAGTTGGCCAAGAAATATACCCAAGAGAAAGGCTTATAGGTAAAATGTTAGAAATGAGGTTTCTTCATTTTCAACCTTTTGCTGGCTATATCACAGCTCACTGTGTGAAATAGCTGAAGACTGTATTTTAAAATCAGTGAGCTGAAATAATGTGATAGCACATGTTCCTTTAATGAATTCACCAGGCTAAAAGGGCAGCAGATGTCAGATAGGAAGGCACCATTGCCCAGCTTTCTACAAAGCAACGGAAGGACACCTTATCTGCTGCTAGCAAACATGTCACCAAGCATCTTATCATTGGAGGGACTAAAGTGAATGCTTTTCAAGTTATAGCAGGCACTCTACAGGATATTTCACAGAGTACAAATCAATCAATTTATTGACTATCATATGACTAACATGGCAATTAGGAAGTAGGGGTTGCCATATATGTTTATTTCTGTGTTGTTCTAAACTAGGTAAAGTTGGAGAAGTCCTTCTAAACTTGGTATTTTTGGAAGCAATGCAACTTAAATATGACATAGCATTTATTTTGTTTCAACAAAGTTCAATTAAAATTAATCTACATGATGCTGGGAATCTGTGACTCCATTTCTCATATATTTTATTTTTTTAAAAGAAAAAAAAATAGAATCAGCTTTTTAATTGACAGGTTCATTGTTCAGCAAAATTCAGTTTAGTGTAGTGCCAGTCTGGTCTAGTGGTTACGGTGCCAAGCTAGAATGCCAGAAACCATGAGTTCTAGTTCTGCCTTAGCTGTCAGCTAGGTGACTTTGGGCATGTCACTCTCTCTCAGCCAAATTCGCCTTACAGGGCTGCTGTTATAAGAAGAATAGGAGGAGAAAGGTGTGTGGAATACGTTTGCCACCTTGAGTTATTTGTAAAACTAATAAAGGCAGGATGTAAATTAAATATATAAAATTGAAAAAAGACACATGACTGAATATGATATATCAAATGAAAATGAGGATTTGATTCAAAGGTGTGATTTGTCCTCTGTCTCATGTTTAATGGTTTCTACTTACAAACTCCTAAAACCCAGCATTCTTCTCAAAGGGAACAATAAGTGGTAGGCAGTCACTGAGCCATCCCAGGCCATGACACAGAATGTCAGGGGGTTGATTGCTGAAAACTGGTGCAATTTTCAGCTTTCATTTTAAAATCACATACTAAAAAAAACTCAAAAAATATCATGGAAAATATCAAATGCTGAGATCAAATATTAAATACAGATAGAAAATCTTTAGCATATATTTTAACTTTCAGAAATGAACTTTAAGAGTACTCAACCCCAAGAGAGGAGAGAAAGATAATATTGATATTATTTCTGTTTGCCTTAGATGTGTCAACATCCAGAATGCCTAATCATTGTATGGTGCAAAATTACAATATTTAATGTTGAATTGCCAGTAATTCAGTGCCAACATTAAGAAACAAGTGAAATATTCTTGCCATATGCTAAGGCAGGGGTTCCCAACCCCTGGTCCATGGACCGGCACCAGTCCGCAGCATGCCAACAAGCAGGCCACACAAACAAGCAAAGCTCCAGCCTTAGGATGCAGACAGTATTCAGAACCACACCCCCTCTAGTCTGTGGAAAAACCTTTCTCCATGGCACTGGTCCCTGGTGCCCAAAGGTTGGAGACCTCTGTACTAAGGAACATCATAAGGAAACTGCTAATTTAAGTAATTGCAACTCTTAAAGCAACAGCACCTGTCTCCAGATTCTCACGAAAATGAAAACAAGCAGGCAGTGTACACATGCATCGCTTCTTCAAAATTATTTGTGGACATTACATGTACAGCCCTATGATCTTTATTTAGATGTAAGACATTTCCAACATCCTCTAATCACTAACTACCTTTAGCATTCAACATCTGGAAAAAAGACAAATATATGCCAAATTGAAACTCATGTCCTCCTTTACATAGGATTGCAAGAAATTGCTTCTTTTAGTTTTAGTGAGTTCAACAAAAGAGCATTCTTATTTTCATTAAATGTATGAATCATTAATCCATTAATTTCCATGTATGGGCAAGAAATTGAGTCATTAAACTGTAATCAAGGAGAAATAATCATGGATCTTGTAGAAAAATCATAAATATAGACAATTCTAGAAATATAATATTCTTCTAGTTCTTGAAAAAACACTGTGCTTCAACAAACATTTCAGCAAAGTGGTGACCCATTTTAAAAGACTGAAGTGAATTGGCTGCACAGCTTTACTGTGCTCATATGTGGTCCCTTCCTATAGCAAAAATGACATCTCTGCAAAACCCTTTGTTACAGCCAGGCAGTACATATTGGTTTCCTGCCTGCAGGTAAAATTATTCATTCTTTATGTTTTCCAAAGAAGTGGGAAATGTTAGAGTTTCTTTCCCCATTTGATAACACATTTTACATTTACAGTAGTAAAGCAACAGGCCTGCAGCATTCCCATTACCATAAGAGCTAAAATAATGCAGCACACAAAGTTTAAAAACTATTTAATCTCTCAGGAAACTCATAGCAACCCTCTAACAGAATCCTGGTTAAGACTGCTATAGACGTCACCAAACCAAAATCAAACCAAAAACAAAAACAACCTACCTGAATCCACAACACAGGCTGATTTCCTATAGCTCAGCTTCATGCTGGACAGGTAGAATGGGAATTGCCTAGAAGCTGTCTCATTGGATCTTCCAAGGTGTTTGAACTGAAGATATTTCCATCCCTCTGAAAAACCTACTCTGGATGAACTTGCTTTGAACTCCAATGTGAGAAAACATCTACCTGAAATATACAGTATAAAAGGCTTCTGCTAGAGGGATATGGCGGGTGAGAACTCTCTGGTTTTTAGAGTTTTGAATGCTATAGGGAAATAATAATAATAATAATAATAATAATAATAATAATAATAATAATAATAATAATAATAATAATAATAATAATAATAATAATAATAATAATAATAATAATAATAAATAACAACAACAACAACAACAACAACAACAATAATAATAATAATAATAATAATAATAATAATAATAATAATAATAATAATAATCAACATCAGACAAGGAATCTCCCAAGGGGACTCACTTTCACCACTACTGTTCAACATCACATTAATTCCATTGACAATAATATTATGAAACACAATACTGGGATACCACATCTCAAGCCAGCATGGTAAGATAAACCATCTACTATACATGGATGACTTAAAACTGTATGCGAAAAGCCACACTGAACTTGTATCAATACTCAACGCAGTTCAACTGTTTAGCAGTGACATCAGAATGGACTTTGGACTTGGAAAATGTGCTATATTATCCATGCAGCGAGGAAAAATGGGGAAAATAGAAGGAATAGAACTGAGAAATGGAAATATTGTGAAAGCACTATCAAAGGATGATGGTTACAAATACCTAGGCATATTGGAAGCAGATAACATCTTGAATGGAAAAGTCAAAGAGTCAACACAAAAGGAATACATCAGAAGAGTCCGCAAAATTCTAAAATCAAAGCTAAATGCTGGAAATATAATTAAAGCCATTAATACATGGGCAGTCCCAGTGATACGCTACCCAGCTGGAATTATCAACTGGACTTTGGCTGAATTGGAACACCTAGACCGGAAAATGCGTAAACCTTTGAATATGCACCACGCTCTACATCCACGAAGTGACATCGACAGGTTGTACCTGCCAAGAAGAATAGGGGGCAGAGGGCTACTGCAAATCCACCAAACTGTAGAAGAAGAGAAATGAAGTTTGAATGACTATGTAAACCAAAGTACAGAAAAATTGCTGCAGGCTGTGAAAACAGAGAGCATTATAAAAATAACAGAAACAAAGGCAGAATATAAGGAAAAACGGCTGGATGACAGATTAAATAGATGGAAAACCAAAGCTTTGCATGGACAACATTTGAAAAACATAGAAGGAAAATGTGTTAACAACTTGACATGGGCATGGCTTAAGATGGGAACCATCAAGAAAGAAACGTTAGGCTTAACACTGGCTGCTCAAGAACAAGCACTACAAACTAATGCTATAAAAGCGAAGATACAAAAATTCTGACAATCCAAATTGCCGACTTTTCAACAACAAAGTTGAAACTGTTTCACATTTAATATGTGAGTGCAGCAAAATCACGCAAACTAATTACAAAGCTAGACATGACCGAGTTGCTAAACTAATCCACTGTGCATTGTGTAAAAAATACGACTTGCCTGTGTCTGAAAAGTTGTGGGAACATAGGGTGGAAAAAGTTGTCAAGAATGAGAGGTTGAAGATCTTGTGGGACTTCCGAATACAGACAGATCACCATTTGGAACACAACACGCCAGATATTGTAATCATAGAGAACTGAAGCGTACAGTTGATTGATATCGCTGTACCAGGAGATGCCAGAGTCAAAGAAAAAGAACTGGGAAAAATTACACTATACCGCGACCTGGCCATTGAAACTGCGCAATTATGGATGAAACGTGTAACAGTGATACCCACTGTCATCGGAGCACTGGGAACTATGTCCAAAAAATTTGCAAAATACATCAAGAAATTGCAGCTTCCCGCAATAACTCCAGCAAAGCTACAAAAAACTGCAATACTTGGAACATCTTACATTTTAAGGAGATACCTGGTTGATACCTAGGATGCTGGCAGCAGCCCATGTCAACCATTAGTTCCAGTCAGTTTAAGTGTTCAGTTGACTGAGTTTCATGTTTTATGAATAAAAGTTTAATAATAACTGCCAACCTAGCAGTTCGAAAGCATGTAAAAATGCAAGTAGAAAAATAGGGACCACTACGGTGGGAAGGTAACAGCGCTCCGTGCGCCTTTGGCGTCTAGTCATGCTGGCCTCATGACCACGGAGACGTCCTCAGACAAGCGCTGGCTCTTCGCCTTTGAAACGGAGATGAGCACCGGCTCCTAGAGTCGGAAACGACTAGCACGCATGTGCGGGGGAACCTTTACCTTTACCAATAATAATAATAATAATAATAATAATAATAATAATAATAATAATAATAATAATAATAATAATAATAATAATAATAATCAGGGCTTTTTTTGTCATAGAACGCTCAGAACGGAGATCCAGCACCTTTTTTGGATGGAACCTTGTAGGGAAGGCGAGTTGTATGACATGTGTGAGTTCCGGCACCTTTTTCTTTTACAAAAAAAGCAATAATAATAATAATAATAATAATAATAATAATAATAATAATAATAATGATGATGACGATGATGATGATGATGATGATGATGATGATGATGATGATGTTGGAAGGGACCTTGGAGGTCATCTAGTTCAACCCCTTGCTCAGGCATGAAACCCTATACCATTTCAGACAAATGACAAATGTCTCTTCTTAAAAAGTTCCAGTGTTTCACAGCTTCTGGAGGCAGGTTGTTCCACTGATTAATTATTCTAACTTTCAGAAAATTTTTCCTTAGTTCTAGGTTGCTTCTCTCTTTGGTTAGTTTCCATATGTTGCTTCTTGTCCTGCCTTCAGGTGCTTTGGAGAATAGCTTGACTCCCTCTTCTTTGTGGCAGCCCGTGAGATATTGGAACACTGTTATCATGTCACCCATTGTCCTTCTCTTCATTAAACTAGACATACCCAATTCCAGCAACCGTTCTTCATATGTTTTAGCCTCCAGTCGCCTGATCATCTTTGTTGCTCTTCTCTGTACTCTTTCTAGAGTCTCAACATCTTTTTTACATTGTGGTGACTAAAACTGGATGCAGTATTCCTTGGCCTTACCAAGGCATTGTAAAGGAGTATTAACACTTCACGTGATCTTGATTCTATCCCTCTGTTAATGCAGCTTAGCACTGTGTTAGCCTTTTTGGCAGCTGCAGCACACTGCAGGCTCATATTTAAGCGATTATCCACTAGTACTCCAAGATCCCTCTTACAGTTACTACTATTGAGCAAGGTACCACCTATACTATACCTGTGCATTTGGTTTTTCTTGCCTAAATGTAGAACCTTACTTTTTTTCACCATTGATTTTCATTTTGTTAGATAGCGCCCATTGTTCGAGTCTGTCCAGATCCTCCTGTATTTTAAGCCTATCTTCTGGAGTGTTGGCTATTCCTGCCAGCTTAGTATTGTCTGCAAATTTGATGAGTTCCCCATCTATCCCCTCATCTAAATCATTGATGAAGATGTTGAAGAGCATTAGGCCCAGAACAGAGCCCTGGGGCACCCCACTACATACTTCCTTCCATGTAGATGCAGTTCCATTGAGGACCACATGCTGAGTATCGCCGGTCAGCCAGCTAGGAATCAATCTGGTGGTGATGCTGTCTAACCCACATTTTTCTATCATGTCAATTAGTAGGTTGTGGTCTACTTTATCAATTGCCTTACTGAAGTCCAAGTAAATTATATCCACAGCATTCATCTGGTCCATGATCTGTTTTTGACAACCCCATGTTGGCTTTTGGTAATGACTTTGTTTGCCTCTAGGTGTTCGCTGATTCGTTGCTTGATTATCTTTTCCAAGATCTTCCCAGGTATTGAAGTCAGGCTGATAGGTTTGCAGTTTCCTGGATTTTTCAGGACAAGGGGTTTGGGGATTTTTGAGGGTTCAGACCTGGAACTTGATTTGAAGACAAATTGTAGGCATCATCAGTCTACTTTATAACTTAAAAATTCAGAAGATGATGTACTTTTTAAAAATTATTAAACATTTTTATTTAATTTTAATTGTATCTCAGTTGTTCCATACAAAGGAGAATGGTATCACAGATCCCCAATTCTATACAGAACTATATATGTATTGTGAGATAATAGTATGAGAAGGTGTTCTGATCTGATGAAATTTGGCTTTTTCTCTCTTTTGAATATCATCTGTACAGGAACCCATATAAAACCTTACATTTGCATTTTATTAAGTATACTGGAAATATATTTATAGTTACAGCATAAGAATCATGGATAATGGCTTTGACACATTTCATCCTGGGCACTTCCTATATTCCCTTATTTCAATCTTACTTTACCCAAAGCTAAGAATAAAGTATTTAGTTCCCTTTTCAAAGCTTTTTGATATTTGATGTTTATCTTGAGTTGGCTGTTCCAGCAAGTGGTTTCCCTTCTGATGTATGCTTCTAGTCTGTGTGCCTTGCTTTCATTTCTCTATTTCTTCAGTGGGGAAGTAGGATTTAATCATCCTAATCCTGTACTATAACGTGGAAGACATTGTCATGTACTTTGACCAAAGAGAGTGATCCAACTTTGGACCTAAAGGTTTTCTGCATAGGACATACCTCCTGGTTCTCCTTATCTACTGCAAAAAAGTATTTTAAATTTTACATTGCATGGAAAATTATCTAAGACTGATATTTTTACGATTCCATATGTACATGGAATTGCTGAAGAGGCGTGCTTTCTTGTTCACTTCAGTTGAGGGCACAGATGTGTGTTCACAAAGGTATGTGAGAATATACTTTCCTGGGGGGGTGGGGGGAAGGTCACAGGATCTATAAATAAAGTGCATTCTAAACCAAATCTTGTATTAAAGATGCTAGTTCCTAATATATTCCTGTGTGTAATAGAAGTCAGGCCAGTGCTATAATATAAAGAGAAAATAGACTGATTTTCATTATTCTAGCTTCATTTTACATCAGGACTTTGTCTATTATAGCTTAACATTTTCATCCGCCTCCATTGTTCGTAGTGGTTAACTACAGATGAATTTCATTAACAAAGCAAATAAGTTTGATTAATTGTAGGACACCACAGATTTTTTTTTGTCTGTTGACCAAATTCTCCCAGTCTAACCAGTTGAAAACTAACAATGTATAATAAAAACAGAAGAATAGTTAAACAGTTTTTTCATTAAAAAAATCCTTTCACTTACGTAAAAGTTCAACTGAACTTTTTTCTTTCCTAAATCAGGGAAAGAATTTGGTTTTAAATATTCAGCGACAAAATTATTTATTAGAATAGAACAGAACAGAACAGAATAGAATAGAACTGGAAGGGACAATGGAGGTCTTCTAGTCCAGCCCCCCACTCAAGCAGGAGAACCTATACCATCTCAGATAAGTGACTGTCCAGTCTCTTCTTAAAAACCTCCCATGATGGAGTGCCCACAATTTCTGAAGGCAAGCTGTTCCACTGGTTGATTGTCCTGTTAGGAAATTTCTCCTTAATTCCAGGTTGCTTCTCTCTTTGGTCAGTTTCCAACCTTTGTTTCTTGTCCTGCCCTCTGGTGCTTTGGAGAATAGTTTGATCCCCTCTTTTCTTTGTGGCAGCCCCTCAAATACTGAAATACTGCTATCATGTTACCCCTATTTCTTCTTTTGTTTAGACTAGCCAAACCCAAGTCCTGCAGCTGCTCTTCATATGCTTTAGTCTCCAGGCCTTTGCTCTCCTCTGAATTTTTTCCAAGGTCCCAACATTTTTTTTGTAGTATGGTGACCAAAATTGGTTGCAGTATTCCAGGTGTGGTCTATTAAATGTTTGCCAATATAGAAAACCTGTAAGAATTATTAGTATACAATTTTTTTGGTGAGGGGAAGAAGTAAGTATACTTTATGATTGACTTTTATGGTGACCAGCAACTGGAAACACTTCATAAATCTACTACTTTCTAAACAAAGGATGCCATTAGTGAAGAGGTAATTTCTGCACGGATTATATGTGATGGAGCTGTCCGTCGCTGCAGATAAATTATCGCTAATAAAAATTTTGTTTCTACTGTTCCTCTGTTCAGACCAATGAGAGTCTTTCCAGAACTGACACTTGGCACCATCCCACATCAATCTTGCAAAGGTTGCATTCATCTTGGCAGTCCAGCTAAATTAGAGAAAAGCATGCGTGTTATTTTAAACAATGGCAGGTTGCCATCTCCCCATAAAAAGGATGAGATTTCCATTAGCATCTGACATTGGTTTGGACCCAGAAACAGCAGATTTCACAGCAGTTCAGTAAACAGTTTAAATTTGTTCCCCACAGAGGATGAGAAACTGCTTCTTCTCTGCTCTTGAATGTATAATAATGATAATGAATTAGAAGGTTCTCTGCTTTTCAGATGCTGCAGATATACAGGCTTGAGCCCTATTGCAGCTGATGTTATTTCAAACTTGAAATAATTCTGACCTTACTCTCCTACATTTGCTAAATATTTATCTCAATTGGATTTTTTTCTGATTAGAGGCAGAAAAAAATAAAGGCAGTTTAAGATTAGCTATAATTTCCTTTATGTCACTGTGTTGTGACATAAACATACACATTAGAAAGAAGAAGGCTTGAATATTTTCTTAAGAGGAATTGTGGGTATTCTGTTCCTCTACTAAATTTCACAGAGATAGTATCCAACTCCCTCCGTTTACTTCAAGAGCATTATTGGTGGAATGTTGCATTAATTTTAATACAAATAGCAATGCTTCCTACCAGCTGCAATCAGCAATCATAAACTGCACAATGTACAATCACGGAAATGATTGTTGAAGATAAAGAAAGGACAACCAGTTTTAAAATATTCCTTTTTCAGAGGAGTTGCTTACTATTAGATAAATTGTAAATACTGAAAATGTTTTTCTGCTTCCCTAAGCCAGATATAGTACTGGGCATTTATGAATCTGGTAGCACTGAGACTTAGGATATCTTTCTAATAATTGTTTCATTTGCAGATATTCTAATAGACTTAAAAGTAAACACACACACATACAGTCACACATGCACAGCATCCAACATGTCTCTCAAACCACTTCAGGTTCCCCAAGTGAGCAATGGCTGTCCTTCAACATCTGAACAGCAGTTTTTACTCCAATTGAAGATTTTATTTAGTGTATCCTACTCATTTCAAATGCCAAAAACTACTTCAATTCTTACAGACATAACAATGATTCCTAAGCAGACATTAATGCTCTTTTTTCTAGTCTCTGGCTACCCATAATCCACTACCTAAATCACAGCAAATGATTCATATGCAATCCATTTATGAGCCTCTAGGTAATAACCAGTTTATATAAGATTTGTGGTATTGATTTCCCCAGACATATTTGTGGATAACAAGACTTTGTCTCTATAAAAATAACACTAGGAATAATTCCTAGAGATAATTTCTGCTCATCTAGAGCTGTGTTTCTCAGCCTCAGGATCTTTAAGATGGGTCAACATTAATTCCTCATGCTGGCTGAAGAACTCCAGGAATTCAAGTCCACCCACCTTAAAGCTGCTGAGGCTGAGAAATCCTGGCCCAGAACAACAAGAATGAGAAAGAGCTCAGTGGCAGGTTAAATTTTAGGTAGTCTGTTATGGAACAAGCTTCCACATAATAAAATATGCCAGTCTGTGGTAGTACCAGCTTCAATTCACTGACCAGTTTGTGCAGTGCTGGAAGATAAAGCTGAGTGAATTGACTGGAGGAAGGGTATGGCTTTCTGTTGGATGTGTCCTGTTAACAGGACCCTTTGTTCCTTTTCTTTAAATAATATAGAACACTTGATATTTGTTCTATAAAGGTAATTGCAGAAGATAAAAGTGTGGCTGAAATCTAAAAATCAGCTTCTTTTTCTTGACCTTTGGCAGCACAAAGTCTGGTCTGGAAGCCAGATTTTCTTGCTGGTTCAATGGCTTGCTGAGAAACGATCATTGTCTTTTCACTGCCAATGACGGCAGGTAATCAACAGGTCCAACTGGGATTGCTAAAGGGGCAGGAGAGGAAGCCCTCCCAGTCCAGCAACCCTACTTGGCTGATCTTGCCTAGTGTCTGCCCAGCTGTCTGCAAGCTGAAAGAAGCCACAGCAGGTGGTGGATAAATGTGCAAAGTAGCTATATGGATCGTGGCTTGTGTGTGAGCCATGCAACTCCTATTTCTGCTTTTGGTGAAGCTCTGGAGGTAAAACATTGCCCATCCCTAGCTTAAGGGTCTCATTGGGAGAAAATCAAGTATTCTATATTAAAAAGAAACTGGACAGCCATTTTGTCTGAAATGGTACAGGGTCTCTTGCTTGTGTAGGGGGCTGGACTAGAGGATCTCCAAGATCCCTTCCAACTCTGCTATTCAGATTAGTTTGAAATAAGTCTTTTCATGAAGAACGACCCTTGGAACAGGCAGACACTCTCAGCAACGTTGAAGGTTCAGGCAATAGTTGTTTGTGAAACCAAAAGAAATAACATCAAGAAATGCACATTTCCCTTCCCCTCGCCCCACTATACCCATTTCTGAGGTTTCTGCTCTCCAAATAACTTTACTCTTGAAATAACTTGAAATAAACTGAAATCTCCTTTACAAGCTCATATTAGGATTTTCTTTTGAGTTTCTTTATGAATACTGTGAAGATTAAAAAAGGTCTGGGGATATTTTATTGAAAGCAGTCCAAGCCCACATATTCAAAGTACATGAATGGATTACCTGTTTCTCGTTTGTTTTAATTTTCTTTCTTTTTTCTCTTGCTCTCTAACTTCTCAAGGCTCTTTCACTTATATGAATGATGAATAAAGCAGAGTTTTGAACTGTAATATATCAGCGATTTCTCTTGTGGGGAGGGGGAGGAATCACTGCTATTGAATCACTGATGACTTGGCCAATTTTAAATAAAATTCCTTATTGGCCAAGTGTGGTTGGACACACAAGCCAATAAGCTCTCCGTGTGCATACAAGTAATAGCGATAATCATAATAATAAACAACATGAAAATACATTCATCATAAATCGTAAAATACAACACATCATCATAAATCATAGGATGCAACACTTAGTGATAGTCATAGAATATTAGCTAAGCAAACAACATAAATCATACTAGGATACTAAAAAACAATATAAACTGTAATATACAAGCAACAAAGTTATAGACATAAGATGATAGGTAATAGGAAAGATGAGGAGTATCATAATAATGTGGCTTTACTAATTAGTTTTGACAGTGTTGTAGAAATTAGTTGCTAAGCAGAGTGATGGCCACAAAGAGGAGGGAGTCAAGCTATTCTCCAAAGCACCTGAAAGCAGGACAAGAAGCAACGGATGGAAACTAATCAAAGAGAGAAGCAACCTAGAACTAAGGAGAAACTTCCTGACAGTTAGAACAATTAACCAGTGGAACAACCTGCCTCCAGAAGTGGTGAATGCTCCAACACTGGAAGTTTTTAAGAAGAGACTGGCCAGCCATTTGTCCGAAATGGTATAGGGTTTCCTGCCTGAGCAGGGGGTTGAACTAGATGACCTCCAAGGTCCCTTCCAACTTTATTATTATTATTATTATTATTACTATTACTATTACTATTACTATTACTATTATTATTATTATTTTTAATAATAATAATAATAATAATAATAATAATAATAATAATAATAATAGTAATAATAATAATAGTAATAATAATAATAATTTGTTTTGGTGTCCTTGAATAAGCATTGACTCCTGACAACTGCCTGGACTAGACCCTGCAGTTTTCCTGGCAAGGTTTCTCAGAAATGGTTAGCCATTGCCTTCATCCTTGGGCTGAGACACAGTGACTGGCCCAAGGACACTCAATATAGAACTACAGCTCACAGTTTCCTGGCTTCTAGCCCGATGTCTTAACCATTACACCAAACTGGATTTCTTTATACTTTAAGGCTTTAAGAAATAATTTGTTAGAACTGATCATAAATATTACTAAGAATCAACTGAATAACTATTTTTTTTTATTTAAAAAGTTTTACAATACATTTTGACTTTAATCCCCCCCTCCCCCACCCCTATCCCTCTCCCCCACTCCCTCCTCCCCCCCCCCGACTTCCCAGAGCTAAATACAGGGCATAAAATCAAAAAACAAACATAAACACCCCTATGTTATCAACAATAAACTATAAATTCTATCTCTCTCTAGCTCATATAAAATGAGTACAAACAATATTAATATTACAAATAAAGTAGAAAAGAAAAAGAGGAAAACAGAAAAAGATCTTTACTCAAAATAAATTTTCTTAATCCCAGTCCTTATTCATATTAATTTCAAAAAAAAGGAAAAGAAAAAAAACTTTCACCTGCTATTTGCATTCTCCCACCTTTCTCTAATTTCCAAACAAATTCTCAGTTACGCACCAAAAGCGCTTACACTGAATAACTATTTATAAAATAAACTTAAGATTATAGTATAAGTGATATTTTTCAAAAAAAAATATACTGACAACAATGCTATTTCCAATTAATTTGCTTTATCCTAATTTAACAAAATGTTTGCTTATTTCATAATTACTATAGGCCTAAACACAGCATTTCAACGGACTTAACCTGAAGAAGAGGCATTGTTTTGATACTTTCCTGTTGTTTTCCTGGCAGCATTCCAAAAGGACCACTGATGTCTATCAAGAAAGCACTATTTTGTTTTTACAAAAACAAATTTGACAGTATACAAATACTTCTGCTTTCTGGCCTAAAGAATCCAACAAACCTATAGGTATTAGCAAATGAGTGCAGTAAATTGTACTGATTGAGAGAAACACATTCACAATATAACTGGTATTATTTTACATAGTTGCAGAAATGTGAACATTTCTATCTGAAGCAATAGAAGCTGTCAGTCCATTTTCAAGGATAGTGTTATTGGTCTTGACATGCACTTATTGGCAATAGTGCCAAGCTACTTAACTTAGTGACTTATATGCAGAAAAATATCAAATTAGATTTTTCCAGAATACAGGGGCTGTAAAAAATCTTATTAAAAATATTCCTTTGCTTTCACTTTCATTAGAAAATTTCAGGAATACAGTTTCATCCATAGGATCCCTGGTTGAAAAGCTCTAATTTGTTGTTAGGATTTATTTTCGATTCTTTAACCTTATGCATTTATCTCATTCCAGCAATATCTTGGGCACTTTAGTGATGCATGGGAATTATGGAAGCAGGGAACCTCCTTCATTATGGCATCAGTGAATAGTGCTAGTATGAGAGAAAACAATAAATCGTAGTGAGAATTCACGCATGCTAGGAAGGGCTGTCTTGGACCTGTGTACATCTCTGCTTCTACTTAGATGCAAATCACATACGAGTCTGGGATGCTGCAGTTCTGCAGGTGACTTAAGCTGGGCTCAAATTTTGTACTAACTCATAGTTTGTTTTAACCAGAGTTTCTGGACAATTTCTTGGTTATCACATTAAAGTAAACCATATGTCATTGTTTGTCTTAAAATAATTTGCCAGCCCAAATTTTGAATCTACGTGCACATGAATCATCTAAATACATGGAAGTACAAATCAGTGGACAGAGAAACCTTGCTATGAGATTATCCCCTTTTCCACCTTGCTATTGAACTGTAGTGTGTGTACATGTTAAGTGTGTGATGGACATTGATGATATTGGTCAGTGACGATATTGGTCATCTGTTGACATCTATGGTAAAGGAAATAGAAAATTCTACTCAAGAAATCTTTAAAAAAAAAACTTTCAGCTTTAATCCAACTTCTTGACCACCTACTCAGTTTGTTTTATGACAATGTAAGTGTAAAATATTTTTCAGTGGCTTTGGTGGAAAATTAATGCCTCAGCAGAATACAAAATATGATTTACTCTGGGAAAGGAGAGAAGGAATATGTGTGTGGGATAGCAAAAAGGAGAATGCTGGAGATTTCTCAACAAAATTGCAGATAAACATTTCAGCTAAGCTATAAAAGAAGACATGGGATAATGTGCAAATTGCATTCTATCAGCGTAGTTTTTTGCCTCATAAAAGCAAAAGCTATAATTTCATTTTCTAGCATTTGTATGAATACCCCAAGGCTAACAGGGAAGCTTCTTTTACTTCATGCCTGCAAACTTTTCTAAAGAAGTTTTTTTAAAAACTGACTATGGAATGAAATATTAATTGGGCTCAAAATGTAATGTAATCTTTGCCACTTTGTGTGGCCTCTCTGAGACTATAACAAACTTGGGCTCTTTCCATCATACCTGGCCCTCTGAAGCCCTGAAACAGCTCTATTTGTGATGATTTTCTTCACCAAATTCAACAGGAACTCTCCCCCACCAATCAGCTTAATAGGAACACTATCTCTAAATGGGCCATGGTTCTCTAGAAGGGGTGAGACGAATTTAGGCCATGGCCACTGTTTAGTGGAAGATGCAGTGAACACTTTTCAGTGGAAGTTGGATGCAGCCCATTGACAAACACCATGTCAATAGTAAAGAACCAGGATCACACCTAAGTTCCCGTTCAGAGAATTTATTGCTCAAGCCTATAGACAAGAATGTAGTCAACTAAAGTTCAATACTAAATTGGCACTAAATAAGGGTCAATGCAATTCAAGGAGGGCTGGATTTAGAGTATTTGTGGATATGTAATGATTCTAAGCTGAATCCTCTCTTGATTCCACCTCCAGGCTCTGCCTGCTCTTCTCTGACACACTAGGCAATCCTGGAAATAAAAATTGACATGCAAAATATTTTGAACAGCACGCAGACCAATATTTTATTCTCCCTTGATTTCATCATTCCTGTATTCCTCGAACTGCTTAAGATTAATAGCCAGCAATTAATGAGTAATTATAAAGTTGAAACACAACCTGGGTAAAACAATTCCAGTAAAGTAATAAACTTTTTCAGAAACTAGAATCAGATTTGCATGTTGCCACTGAATAGCAAATTCTAATTTGGACATTTGAAGATCAATGCTTCCTATAACTGTTTAACCAAGGAAGGGGATCTGGCGAAATACTTCCAGTACCGGTCAGGTTTCATGACTATTAGATTATTAATTGTACTTATACTCCATTTTTTTGCTGATGTAAGCATACCTGAATTAAAACAAAATACAAATGCAATATAAATACACATATTATGAGGATAAAATAAATATAATTGGATTCAACCATTAAAAGCTTGGT
The DNA here is from genome assembly GCF_964194415.1 of Vipera berus. NCBI lineage: Eukaryota > Metazoa > Chordata > Lepidosauria > Squamata > Viperidae > Vipera > Vipera berus. The sequence continues at coordinate 229,467,007 of NC_138203.1, read as the reverse complement.
GAAAGATTCTGAGCAGGGGAGGTGTTGATCCATTCCAAAACTCCAAATTAGCCCCCAAAATAATTTCAGAGATAAGTGCTCTATTTGTTGAAACCCGAGATGACATGAATCCAAATAATCAGTTTTTTCTACTCACAGATTGACCTGTGGGGCCATTAACTTCCCAATAATTACAAAGATCTTCTGTTCCAAGAAGGGTATTTTAGTAAAAAAATATATCTGTAATATATAAAATGTAATAAAGGTCTTAAAAATGTAAGTATAATATTAAAGTAAAACTACAGATATATAATTATAATTGCTTCTATCTTGACATTATAACTTTAAGGGCTCATTCCCAATGCACAAATGATTGAGACCATTCGTAGACTGGCTATGAATAGCAGAACCTCAATAATAGCAATAGCACTTAGACTTATACACCACTTCACAGTGCTTTACAGCCCTCTCTAAGCGGTTTACAGAGTCAGCATATACCCCCCAACAATCTGGCTCCTCATTTTACCGACCTCGGAGGGATAGAAGGCGGAGTCAATAAAGTTTGTATTGTCGTATGATTCTAACTGCCACCTATTAAACAATAACCCTTTCAGGACAAAATATTTATCATATGAAATGATAAAAGGCTGCTGTGTGTTTTCTCATTTCCGATAATCAGGAAGTGGGAATTAATCACAGTCTTTTAACATTCCTGTGGAGCAACTGAATGCAGCTGCTGCAGAAACATTTTAAGATTTTCTGTTTATTAATTGCAAGGGTATTCTTTTCTTATTTTTGAAATGTTATTAATTCTAGCCACCTTTAATTCTTAGAAGAAGTGGGACATAAATACTATCAAACAGCATCATTATTTACATTCATTCAAAGTAAGGAATCTCATCTGACAAGGAAACTCTAATTAAGGTGTAGTGGGCTGAATGCTATTTTCCACAGCTATTGGGCCATGTACATTGCAGTCATCTAAGGCTGCAATCCAACAGATCCTAGATCCTTTAAGTCTCTAGAATAGGGGTGGGCTGTGATAGTCCTCTGAGGGTTGAGAAATAATACCCTCTTCTTATCCTAACAAAAATGACCATCTCTGACATTTGAAGGGGGGATAATGGAAGAATTCTGTTGGGAAATTTGGGTTGGAAAAACCCTAATATGTAAACCTTCTGAAGGTAGGATAAAGGAATATATATATGTAGATCTTTGGTCATTCGGGTTTTTCCCCACGTAGAATTGAAGGTGTAAGAGCAACGTTTCGACGAAATCTCATCCGTCATCCTCAGGCTGGTGTGGCTTCAGCTTCGTTCTTCTGGGAGATAGATGGGATAGATGTTCTTGTATTTTTGACTAGAGATTTTTTTTTGTATTGTTAATCTCTCTCTCTCTCTCTCTCTCTCTCTCAAGCTGCCAAAGGTCTGCACAGCTATAATAAATAAATATTTGCCACTGAAACTATAAACATATATTATTTTGCCATAATAAATTAGCATGGTGTCATGATAATAAAAATATTTTGATATAACAGACCATTCTAAATTCTGTTTTTATCAACTAGTTGTCTGTAAACTTTTGACTCCAAAGAAACATTTGGCATTCTGCTGTCTTCCGACTAAAGCATTTGCTACCTTGCTTGATGATTTTTTATGCTATTGTAACAACAAGGTCTTTATTCCTTAAGCAAAGTTAGGCATGAAAGGTTTTCCCCTATGATTATAACATCTCGACCTGCTGAATGACAATGATGAGAGCAGTAATAAATCTGTCATAAAAAAAGCATGCAAAGCAATTTTTTTTTGTTTAAAAGTCATGGTTAACTAGCAATGAAAAAGAGCTTATGGACTGTATTACTGCGGTAATGGCAGTTCTTTTTCTTTTTCTTTTTTCCTGTTTGTTCAAATGGATATCCTCAGGCATGTCACCTCTGACTGGAAGCCAAAATCGTTCGGTTGAAACTGTTTATGGGAAGGCTTATTATCCCTGAAATGAAAAAAAAGAATGATAATAAAGCTTTACCTTTTCACCTTACCTGAGAGTGGAAATACAGTTGGAGGAAACTACAAGCAATTTAGACTGACTGCCCTGCCCTCTCGAACTTCACTATTAAACACACAGCAGTAATGTGATTTAGTAAACACCTAGAAGCACACACCTCTGCTCAACAGACCATGCAAAATGTTGGCTTTGTTATATTCCTAGAAGTTGTAGCAAACAAGACAGAAGTAGACATTCCTCATCCTCATTTTGAAAACATCAGAATGCTGATATGTAACCAACAGATGCATCCAAGAAAACTTTCTTTTTTGAGCTGAAATTTAAATATTGGGTGAAAGATAAGCCTCTTGTCAGAGATTAAATCCTGACTGTTTTTTTCCTCCCTTGCTCTACCATAAACAATTACTTTTCATTTAAAAGCAAGACAATTCATAAGCTCTTAAAAGTTTCCTGTTTGGTCTTGTTCACAACATTTATAATAGCAATAATTAAAAAAAACTGAGTTCATAGTAATTCATTATCTTTCTTTTTCCTTATGCTCTCAGTTCCACGGTAGAAAACATTCAACCAACCATAGTGAATCATTCAGACTTGGCAATAGGATAGTCTTCTTAGAGTAATTTATTTGTGAGAAGAAGGAACAGTCTCACTAACTGTACTCTAGAACAGGGGTTTCCAACTGCTGGCCTGCCTGCTGGATGCATCATGCCAAACCCGCGCCCACCCCAGCTCTGGCAATGGGGAAAAAGTCGTGATACATCGTGACATGTCACGTGACGTGGCAGGTTTGACACCTGTGCTGTAGATAACAGCACCATAGAGTGGCAATGCATATCTTCTGTTAGGTTGAGAGTTGCAGCAAGTTTAGCATAGCGAATAGAAGATGAAAACGGGACATGGATAGAACATTTTGGGGAGGGGGACTCCAGAAGTTTGAAACAGGGACATGGGTGCCTTTGGCATCTGTTTATGGGTGTTTAAGACAGTGGTTTTCCTTACAACCCCCCAGTGCTAAAAGACACCTCCCATTAAAAGGACACCCACTCTGTGGAATGAGTTGTGCGACTACTAAAGGGATGACATTGAGTTACATGAACCTTACAGATTGCCCTGAGCCTAATCCTCTACTGAGTGCAGAGATCCAAATTAAAGCATCTCTGACATGGCTGCCTATGGCTAGGTTTTAAATGATGCACACATAGCAAAGCTAGAGTAGTGTGAGGGATGTGGTTTGAATATGATGCAGGTTGCTAGAGAAGCCAACATTGAAGCCTGGAGCAGATCGGTAGCTATTTGGGGCAAAAAGGTATGCAAGCTTCATTGCTGGCAGGAGATTTTCCAAAGCCACTGAAATACTTCCAAAACACATGCAATATATTGCCCAGTGAGCTAACAAACTGGCAGGAAGACATACCTTTTTGTGCTAGAGGTATAACTTTTTTAAAAATGTCAGGTTGTGAGAATTCCACTGTCTCCAACTCTTCCTTGCAATTTTGGAGAAATTTTGTTTAAAAAAAACAAAATAACATTAGATTTTAAGTGTAATGGAAGTTTAATTCACCTGTTTTTCTTTCTTTTTCTTTTGAAACAGGAACACGTATTATTAGGTTTTTTTCCAAAGAGCCTCCCTCTTTTCTCAGTTTGCAAAAAAACATGCTCTAAAACATGGGTGTCAAACTCGCCACGTCACGTGATGTGTTGCGACATATCGCAACTTTTTTTGCATTGCTGGAGCTGGGGTGGGTGTGGCCTCTGCATGATGCAACCGGCCCAGAGGCCGGCAGTTTGACACCCCTGCTCTAAAACATTAAAGGATGGTACTTTTGTAACATCTTCAGATTTTCTCAGGAGAGTCTTGAGAATTTTTACATCAGCTTCTGCAAGTCAAGGTCAATGTGGATACTAAGGATTTGAGATGATATATTCAAATAAAAATGCTGCAGCAAAATTTCTAAATCTGCAGATTGTGGTCCATTTTCTATTATCACAATGTGGTGTGCTTTATCTAGCAAACACAGTTTGGTGTCTTAATTCGAGTTGGTGTTACAAAACCTCTAGTTGAGGTACCATGGATAATTTGTTATCTTAATATAAAGCAACTCAGGATTATTAAAGCAATATGTGGAAAAAAGAAGGTTTCCATTGTCCTTCCTTAGTTACTGCCTTTATAAATGGATTCTTCATTATCCTGGCTTAATGTTGTTCCAAGAATTCTATCAATCTGTCTAAAAACTAGTTAAAGCTAACAGTCTGTATTGCAAATCACACATAAGTACTGCATATAAACTAGTACTGTACTTCATTTTGTCAGTCCTGAACCTACCCCTAAGAATTTTTCTTAAGTGAACCCAAATTAGAAGAGTTAAAAGACAGCATTCTTATATTTATAAAAGCTTATTTTATACTTATTTTAACCTAAATTAAAAAGAAATGAGCCCTCTTGATACTTTAGTTTTGAATTAGCCCATTTCACTTTTCCAGATATCCAGATATGTGCAATATTTTAACTATCATTCAATATATGTTTTAAAATTGTGTATGTTTTTGTTTTGTCCTTTCTGTTGCTGTTTTGTGGCTGCTAATTATATTTCCAGGCTGATATTACCAAGGATATCAGCATTTGTGGATTTCCTTAAATTAACTGGTGTAAATATTTAATGCCAACATAATTTCATTCTTTTGCAGGGAGTTAAAGTACATGGGGTTTGTTTTTTTGAGAAGATGGAGAATGAGGAAATGTGAGGAAGCCACAGCAATCCTTTCAGTAGGCAGCAAATGGAAACCTTGCTTGCAAATCTCTGATTGGTTTTAAAAATGCTCTGTAGTCAGCCAATCAATTCAGTCTACAATCACTAACATTCCCCAGAAAAACAGTTCAACTCTTCTCTAGTAATCTAATGCATAATGGAGAAGAAAAAGAGAAAATGCATTTGAGAAAATGGAAAGATAATGAAATGCCAGGGAAAAACAGGAGAGTTATAGAAAGAGATACTAAAAGTACTCACATCTTTCTCTTCAATAGAGAAAAGAAACTTCTTCTCTATTGAAGAGGATCTTCTTCTTCTTCTTCTTCTTCTTCTTCTTCTTCTTCTTCTTCTTCTTCTTCTTCTTCTTCTTCTTCTTCTTCTTCTTCTTCTTCTTCTTCTTCTTCTTCTTCTTCTTCTTCTTCTCCTTCTCCTTCTTCTGATTAATCCTCATCAGAAAAACAGTTATGAACAGGGGAACATATGGATACAACATATCCTATTGCCACAGAACTGTGTCTTCTTTTCTTCCAGAGGAATTCAGCTGAATATATTTGTAACCATTTATTATTCGGGGAGCAGACTTCAATTCTGAATATCACCATCATCTTTAATTCTTTACCATTTGTGTTTAAATGGAAAGCAAGATCACACAGAACTATTCTACATATTAGGACCAGAAACCACTTTTTAAATGTTAATAGAAATAATAGTCTAAGAGGAAGATATTAGCAAGCAAGCAATTTTCACATTGGGTGCCTAATAGCCTGACCTGTGGTTTGTGAAGATCTATTCATTTATGAGGAAAAGATAAGAAAATTCTGCTTCCAGCATGAAAAACTCCTTTCTTGGATTGAATTTGAAATGTTCCAAATTAAATATAATCAGGATCATTTACAACCCCTTTTGCAAACTAATACAGTTGTGAGGAATTTATGTTTCTCTTATTTTTAGATCAGCTTCAATTTGGATAGATGCAAACCATTTTGATATGGATGTGGAATGAGATCAAATATATTGTGGTCTAGAAATTTTAATTCTGTTTGGTTTAGGGTGTAGGTTTCTCTGGAACCTTACACAGATCAAATTTGGAATAAAAAAATTAACTTGAAAATCTCATTTACAATCTATGAAGCTGCCTTTTCTAGGAATATAGGAATTAGCTCATATTTGAGTAAGTTAAAAGGATTGGTCTAATTCAGTGGTGGGATTCAGCTGGTTCACACTACTTCGGCAGAACCAGTAGCTAATTTTTTGTTGCCCAGGCCCAGAACAGACTTCTGGAAGTGGCATCCACACAGAGAACTGGTTGTTCACATATTTGAATCCCACCACTGGTCTAATTAATATTTACTACCTTGTTTGGGAATGTCACACTTTGCCAGAAAAATAGTAATGACTGTTAAGAGAAAGTTCTTTATCCAATGACAGCAAATGGCTGCCTCTTAATGTCCAAATATATAATTTGCATAAAAGGGAAGATGCAGTTATTGTGCCATGTGTCCTTAACAATGATGCAGTTATTGTGCCATGTGTCCTTTCGTCGCGACCTAAAGACGTATCTTTTCCAACTGGCCGACCTGGACTGAGGATGGGGATTTTTAATATTGTCTTAATTTTATTGGTTTTAGTAATTAATTATGGGGCTTTGTAATTTAATTCTTTTTAAATATTTGTATTACTGTTTTTATAGCTGTTTTATTGTTGTGAGCTGCCCTGAGTCCTTCGGGAGATAGGGCAGCATATAAGTCCCATAAATAAATAAATAAAATAAATAATAAATTATTTGTATCTGTAGAACAGCTACTCCAAAGCAACTCATTTCAACAACAAGCCATAAATAAATAAATAAATAAATCCTACTCTCAAGAGAGGTTATGGATGTAATGGAGAAAAAGTCTGGCATTTCCATGGTGGAAAAAAATGTATTTAGTAAAATGGTCCTGCAATGCACAATGTTTGGAAATGTGAGTCCAACTGATCTGGTAGGTTTTTAAAAGTCTGAGCTTAGACTTTTATTATTTAAAAGGTTTTATAAATATGTTCTAAATAGACCATAGAATTAGTCTAGCAATTTTGGGGGTTGGAAATTACTCAGCCATTTGGTTCTTATTTTATGAAATGAACAAGCATTTGAACACTCATTTGATATGCTTGTTGATGCATCACGAAAAGGAGATATGCTTTGAATTCTCCTTAAAAACCCCATGTAAACATACAGCTTATGGATAATTGCAACAAAATACCATCTCCTTAGAAAGTGCTTTCACATGCAATTTCCTCTTTGACTACTGCATGTAAACATAGTTATTGAATTTGGGGAAACTTGTGGGCTTTAAGTGGTGCAACTGGGATCAATATCTTAACAAATGCAAATTATATTTTACAGCGTCCTTGCTCTGGAGCAAGGACAGAAAAAATAACAGGTACATTTCATCAAGCAGAAGAAATTAATCTGGATAATGATTCAATTCCCCAGTTTGGTTATGCCATCCTTCTGAAGCTTTGGGTCTGTGTATTACTTGGAGGCTGAACAATCTGCTGCCTTCCCGTTTTTTTAGAATGTAATTCTTATAAATTCCCATTTGTTGCGCCTATGCTTTGAGGTTATAGGAGCTGTATGCTAAAACACTTGGAGGTTATCTACCCTTGTTATCTATCCCACTGAGTGAACAGAAATCTTTGATTTCGTATTAAGACATTAGGAAATTGTCTTATATCCTATCAGACTGTTGATTTATCAAGTTTAATATTATTTGTGCTGATTGGCACCAGCATATCAGAATTTCATTTTGAAGTCTGTCACCTTTGCCTGGAATTGCTGGAGTTTGAATTTGCTTTTTGGGGATAGAAAGCATTCATTTTCTCATTAATATGGCATAGATTTTAGCCACTGGGAAATGCAGCTGTGCACCATTGACTTGGACCAAAATCGGATTCATACTGATCACATACTTTGCCCCAGGAAGAGGGAGAAGGTGAGTTAGACAGAGAGAGAAAGTAGATATGAAGGCAGTGATTTGTAGCAGCTGATCAATTATTAGCAATAGGATATTTACCTTTTCCTCAATTATATCTCTGCTAAGAATAACCATCAGTTGTTGAGTACCCTATAATGAAAAAATAATTTGTGTATGGACATGCGAATATGTCTATGCTCACGGTACATACAGATGGACTACAATACCTAGTACATATCACAGAAATGTTATTGGGACTAACCTGTATATAAAGAAGGAAGGAAGGAGTGAAGGAAGGAAGGAAGGAAGGAAGGAAGGAAGGAAGGTAGGTAGGAAGGAAGGAAGGAAGGAAGAGATATCAGAATAAAAGTTTGTTGAATACACCAGTTGCCCATAACAGATTCATGGTGGAGATTCTCCTGTTAATCCATCCTGAAAGATCCACATTATATTACTATGGCCATTATATATGAGGACATTATTTCTCTCCTTCCCTCCCCAGTCCAAGCCATTAACAGGCAGATAACAAATTCTATTGTTTTATATTATATTTTTAAGAACTATACATTATTTTTTTCATTGTGAAAATTACTTTCTAAAGGAAATCTAATAATATTACCAATATGCAGGAGGCTAAAAATACTACTAAAATCAATTCAGCATTACCCAGAACAATGTAATGAGACTCCAAAAGTCTTCCAAATTTGTATATACAGAACTGTCCATTTTTGTGTAAATATGACAAATTTCATTTTACTTTACTTTTCTTCTTTCACAGAGACTGTGTGGCATTTTTGCTTTCTTATGTTCAATATTTCTTGGAATATCTTCAAGGAATTCCCAAGTTATTACCTCAAGCCTCTTCTTAACACTCAAGGGACAAGGTCCTTTTAAAAACATTACAGATTTTGAAATAGCCAGATTTACTTTTTTTTTAATTCCCCCCCTCCCCGCTCCCTCCCAGGTTTTGTGGAAAAACAAAACTCACTGATGTATAGAAGTAGGATATACCTGATTTAATTTTACTTTTTCAAAATTTTACTTTTTACTTTTTCAAAATGATTAGGCACCATGTGGTCCTCAAAGGTAATTCCATGGAGAGGACATTGCAATACTCTCGCGAGAAGTTAGAAAGTCTCATGGAACTTTTTTTGTCCCACAAACACGCGGCTGAGAAGCAAATGGAGAAACGGAATGCAGCTGAAAGTAGGTTAGTAAACGCTTTTCACTCTTTTTTTACTTTTTTTTACAGTGCTGTTCAACTGGTCCTACGCATACCACCAGCCAGGTGCTCATGTACCACTAGTGGTACGCATACCACTAGATGAAAAGCCGTGCTCTAGGCCCAAATGACTAGAACATGAGTTACTGTTTTAAGATCGAGCCAGAATTGGTTCACTAGCTGGAGTTTGGCAAAGGACCACCTTATCATGTCCAAGCAACAGTCGCTGTATGTACAAGAAAATCTGTAAATTGTGGACTTTTTCCTTCAAGGGAGGATAAGGTGAAATGAGGCATGAGTCATACAACCAAAGAGGGAGCAAATATTTATCCAAGGAAGCAAATAGTAACTTTGCCTTCTTGGGTTCAACTTCAACTCTTAACACCCCATCCGGATCCTTACAGCCTCCAAACACCAGACATCAGCTACCTCAGTGATGTGATCCAGGATATCGATATACTGTTGGATATCAGCAGTGCTTTTTTTGTAAAAGAAAAAGGTGCCGGAACTCACACATGCCATACAACCCGCCTTGCCTACCCTACAAGGTTCCATCCAAAAAAGGTGCCGGAACTCCGTTCTGAGCATTCTATGACAAAAAAAGCCCTGGATATCACCCATATATTGATAATGTCACACCCTGGAGCATCAGATAAATTCTTCCAGTTCTCTAATAAAAAAGTTAAACACGCATAGCTTTAAGCATTGAGAATTTAGAGGAATCTTTTTGCAGCAAGATTGGTGGTAAACAAATTTAATAAGAGTAAGTTGGATATAGAACACTCCATTTTTACCAAAAGAGTTATTTCTCATCCTGTTTGCAATAAAGATACTCATCATTTTCCAGTTGACTTTTTTTTTGCATCTATTCTTATAGCATCCTTTTTTAAATAGGTCAAAACACCCGTATCAGTCTACATGTTCTATTGTAGGAGAAGACTTTCTGTAGAAATCCAATTTAGAATTGTTGAACTTTTTTTTTAATCTTGGGAAAGCCTCTCTCCCTTCCCTTTTTAGGTGACATTTAATTGCAACAATAATATTTGCCATGTCACAGTCTGATAATGAGTTCTCTCATTTCTTTCAGGTAATTGCATATTAGTGGAAACAAACAAACAAACAAAAAGATGTAACTCCCTCCCTCCCCCGCCACAAGGTCATTCAGGGCATAAAATGAAAGGAAATAAGTATTTAGGTAACTAGTGGGCATGGTTTTTATTTTCACTAATTTTCAGATTACTCTCAATGAGGTCTCCGAGTCCAAACGTCTTGATGTGAAAAAGATACATGCTCTAAATCATTAGAGATCATTCACTAACATGTGCCACCTTTTAGGGCAATTAAACCTGACCTTGGGGTTAGCTAGCCGAACATTCTCTGACCTGGGGCACTTCCTCTGAATATGAATAAAGCTGTAACACAAATACAGTCAGGAAAAAACAGCCTCCCAGCTCCTGGCACAGAGAATGCCTGGGTTAAATGGAACTGAAGTAAGGCTGATATGGCCCTGAAATACGTAGGCTATATTGATTAAGAACATTCTCAGTTGGGATTAACTAGGATTGTTGTTGTTTTTTAAAGATGACATCTGGAGCCTACCCTTTCAAAAACCCCTCAGTATGCAACCTTGTTAACCCTAGGCTCAAAATAAAAGGCAGAATAGAACCTGGACCAAATTTCACCATCGGTTTTATGCCAGAAAAGTTTATATTCATATTTTTGTCAGTTTCTGATACATATCAAGTCGAGCCCCTATATTTCCATCACAATTTATCTCTAGGCAGACCCACATATTCCTTTTCAGTTACAAGGTTATTTCTTTGTACTCCCAAGTTTTAGGTAGTTGTTCCTGAGGTTTAAATCGATAGCACCTGCGCACCAGATTTATAGCTTTTTGATCTCCATGTATTTATTAGACAATTTGTTCCCATGCGTCTTGTGGATGAACAAAAAAACCCCAAACCCTCCTCAGACACATGGGAAACCTTTCCAACCAGCTATCGTGGTTTCAGCTTCTTGATCTGGCAGCATAAATAAAAGTTCACTATTTGAAAGAAAAAAAAGATAATGGAGGCTAGAAAAAGGAAGCCAGGAAAGAACAATTATATAACTAAATGTAAAACAATAATTGTCAGGATCTCTTAAAATAATGGAACAACTTTCCCTACCTGATATTCTCCAGATGTGTTGGAATTGCAGCTATCAGAAGCCAGCTAGCATGGGGAATGATTACGATGGCTGGGTATTCTGGGAATTGTAGTCAACCACATCTGGAAGCTCCCACATAACAGTAGAAAACCATTATATGCTGCTTGCAACAAACAGCAACATTTACCTGCAAGATGAATTGGTTCATTTATCTTTTCCAGTTGTGGTTAATACTTAACAGTCCAGAGAAAGGCCCCAATAAACTTATTTCACTCTTCATGCAAACTTTAAAGGAAGGGGAAGTAATAACACATGGAATTCTTTAGCATGGCAGTGTGTCTTATCTTAATAGATGCTGCCCTGAAATCTTATCCCCTCAGGGACCTTCTTGGGAAAGCCTGGGTCCCACCTGTTCCCGAAAAATAGTGTTCTGGGAAAATGGTGTTCTGTGTTTGTCTGAAAATAAAAGGCTCCCCAGATCCAGAATGCAATGAGGTCCAGCAGATGGCTTTTGTCTAATATGGCATCCACTGCTATGCATAAGATATTCAGTAGTCTAGTAAAAGGAAAAAAAAATACAGCCTAGTTCAGATCAATTTTTGGCACAGTGACATAATTCCATGTGGCCCACTAACAATTCATCTGTACAGTCTATGTATGTTCTGTTGCTCAGTATGGGCACATATTTTGGAATATATTTTAATTGTACATTGTTTGTATACATGGTGTGTTGCAGTTTGTCTTTAATAGATTGCATTCCTGTTAATATTTTATTCATAAAACACTGAAAATAACTGACAGCAGAAATAATTTTGAAGGATCTAAATTTTGTGAATACAATATTTATAAATAAGTAACATGAAGAACGTGCCATTTATTGAACAATGCTTTTATTAAATATACCGTATTTTCCGGCGTATAAGACGACTGGGCGTATAAGACGACCCCCCAACTTTTGAGATGATTTTCAAGATTTTTCGTCTTATACGCCGGAAAATCAGCGAGCCCGGGAAGGCACGCCCTCCCCTCTCACTGTGGAGGAAGCAGGGCAGGCTGGCATCTGGCGGGAGCCGGCAGGGCAGTCCTGCGCACGCGCGTGCTCCCCAGCTGTTAAGGAGCACTCCTTAGCAGCCGGGGAGTGCGCGTGTGTGCAGGACTGCCCTGCCGGCTCCCGCCCGACGCTCTTCCCTCTTGAGGCAGCATCACTCCCCGGCTCCTAAGGAGTCCTCGGGGATGCTGCCTCAAGAGGGAAGAGCGTCGGGCGGGAGCCGGCAGGGCAGTCCTGCACACGCGCAGCCGGGGAGTGCGTGTGTGTGCAGGACTGCCCTGCTGGCTCCCTTCAGATGCCAGCCTGCCCTGCTTCCTCCACAGTGAGAGGGGAGGGCGTGCCTTCCCGGGCTCACTGATTTTCCGGCGTATAAGACGACTGGGCGTATAAGACGACCCCCCAACTTTTGAGATGATTTTCATGGGTTAAAAAGTCGTCTTATACGCCGGAAAATACGGTAATAAATGGGATCCCAACGTTGCTTTTTCACGAGGCAACTGGCCTTTCTTGTTTTTCTTTGAAGACGTTTCGCTTCTTATCCAAGAAGCTTCTTCAGCTCTGAAGAAGCTTCTTGGATGAGAAGTGAAACATCTTCAAAGAAAAACAAGAAAGTCCAGTTGCCTTTTGAAAAAGCATCTTTGGGATAACTATGACGTGGATGACTGAGAGTCTCCATAGATAATAAATGGGTCTATACATAGAAGAAGTGTCACCTATTCTTTTCTCAGCCTGCCTTGAAAAAGTGTCTCACAAACTAGACTGGGTAAAAGATGGAATAAAAATCAATGGTGCCTATTTAAATCACTTAAGATTTGTAGATGATGTTGTTCTCTTCTCACAAGACCAAAAGAGTTACAACACATACAAGAGCTGCACAAAGCAGGAGAACCATTTGACTTTAAAATAAATCTGAAAAAAGCCAGGTTATGTTTAATAAATTCACCAAAGAATTTTTTTATATCTGAGGAGAACTAGACATAGTAGATCACTACATATACCTTAGCCAGTGGATTTCAATGGAAGAGAAGGCCATGAAATCTACTTTGAATCTTTCTCTAAATCTAATGTTTTAACAGATGCAGGTATTAAAATTACTGAAAAAAAGGAGAATCAAATTCTTCCCAAGAGTTTTGCTTTTTATGTATTACATCTCTTTGTACACTCTTTATGCTACAACATCCTGTTTTGTGCAACTTTCTCTTCTTTAGATAAAGTAGCAACTCCAAGATTTTGTGTCCATTCATACATTAGAACCTAGAACTAAAGAGAAATTTCCTGACAGTTAGAACAATTAAATCAGTGGGGAAAAACCTGCCTCCAGAAGCTGTGAATGCTCCAACACTGGAAGTTTTTAAGAAGAGACTGGTGTCAACGCTGCTAACATCGAATGTTATTGCTTGACAAGAGATGAAGAAGTAGCCGTTTCATATAAGACCTGTATTGATTTAGTTTAAGGTTAGGAGGGGGAATGAGTAGGATTGCACTTTTCAAGGCCATTTTTCTCCCTAAAGTAGATAAGGCTTTGGCGGTGTTCTAACAGAAGGGAAACTGATTCCTTAAATTAATTGGAGAATATGATTAATGACAAAATTAGAAAGGTGGAGAATTGTGTTTTAATATATTGTGCAAGGGGTGGAGATTTCAGATTCCAGCTTCTTTCAAGCAAGCATTTGCCGGTGTATTAGGCTAATAAAGGACTTTTAAGGTAAACAATGCCTCAGAGTCACTTGAAAAGCCCATACATGGGAAACTTGACATCTGGACAACCATTTGTCTGAAAAGGTATACGGTTTCCTGCCAGAGTAGGGTATTGGATTAGAAGACCTCCAAGGTCCCTTCCAACTCCATTATTATTATTATTATTATTATTATTATTATTATTATTATTATTATTATTATTATTATTATTATTATTATTATTTCACAAGAGCCAGTGAGGTATAGTGATTAAGGTGCTTGATTAGGAGTAGTGGGACCCAGCTAGGTAGTTTTGATCTGGCACTTCACTTTCTGAGCCCTAGACTAGGAAGTTAAAAACCCATCTGTACTGGACTAATAGAGTAAATAAAGGTCCATTCATACTGCACTGGATTGACAAGGTGATATAAGATTGATTAATAAATACATTACTTTTCAAAATGAGATGGGTGGCATTTAAATTTGATGATAGATAGATAGATAGATAGATAGATAGATAGATAGATAGATAGATAGATAGATAGATAGATAGATAGATAGATAGATAAATACATTATTATTGTTTGTGGGACATGCATAACAAATGCAGAAATAGTATGAGGAGCACCTTCTTGTTTTCATTTAATCATCTTTTATCAGACCCTTCAGTGCAATTGTTCTTATAGTGACTCTTCCTCACCCTATTGAACTTCCTGTAAAGTAGTAGAGAGCGATTTAATTCAATTCAGTTTATTCCAGTCATGCACCAGTGCAGATTAAGTCACTGGAGGTGAGCTTCATTATTGGTCTATGTTCTGAAGATGAAATTTCTATAGTCTTAGTTCAGCCCTCTCTTAGTCTCACAACATTTTTGGTGTCGAAAAACAATTTAGTTTTTATGCTTTTATCAAAATCTACTTTAAATTTCCTGTTTATTGTTATGGATATATGAAATTGGAGAAAGTGCATTATCGCAAAACAAAAGGGCAAAATAAAATATTTGCATAAAGTAGCATGTTTTTTAAATATCGAATATCTTACAGAGTAGGGAAGTCAGTGTCTACTCTAGGTAATATGTGTGTCTGTTAAAGCTGTGCCAAATCCTATCAGACATATTTAAATTGGAAATTCTCTTCTGGTAGGAATTAAATAGAATAGGGATCAGAAAATACACTGAGATTTATTGTAAAGAATAACACCACAGATTAAAATAACTATGGGAAAATTCTAAATGGAGTTTTGCAAAAGCAAAATAGACTGATGGCTTGGTTCTGGCAGTGAAAAAAAGCAGATATATTCTGATTAATTCTAAGAGTACATCTATTCTGCTTTATAAACCAGTGTTATGCACTTAGGTTTAGTTTGTGATCTTCTTCCCAAACAGAAGATTCTCTTTTGCAAAGTAAGAAATGCACATGCTAACAGAGTATTTTAATAAATGTTAGAATCCAATGAAGTAAAATCTAGGGAAACTGTATTCATTCAGAATGAAAGCAGGTTCAATAGATGCAGTCATATTTAAATAGGAAGGTATATTGCACAAATGTTTTAGAACACCACAAACACTTTAAAAATCATTATCTGCTCTAATTTTCAGAGTTAGTATTATTGGATCTTGGAGAACGGCCCCACTGAAGTCATTTTACCATTGTATTGCTTTCCAGCTGAGGTCAGAAATAGTTCTAAAAGAATAACAGCCAAACATTTCTCCATAAGTACCATCTTTATATAGCATTT
Source organism: Vipera berus (assembly GCF_964194415.1). Taxonomy (NCBI): domain Eukaryota; kingdom Metazoa; phylum Chordata; class Lepidosauria; order Squamata; family Viperidae; genus Vipera; species Vipera berus. Next base: position 229,451,488 of record NC_138203.1, on the reverse strand, counting down.
TAAATAGAGCATACTGAATGCATTATTTAATCTATTGTTAGTCTAAATGAAATTCCCTTTCAGAATTAGGCACAGCACAATAAATAACAGATACTTAACTAGTTGCAGAAAGGCTGGTAATAACTCAGAAGACACTCAGCATCAAGCGGTTAAAAGTTCAGAAGAATCTGTGTCCTATTGTTATTAATGATTAAATTTTTTTTTCACCAGCCTGCAAATTAAGAGATTCCTTATTGTTGGAAACCTATACAGTACTATGAATTAAACTTTTCCAATTGAGGCTATAATTTAAAAATTATTTAAGCCCTTTGTTCCAAGTTTGAAACAAAGGATAGTTTATCTTCTTTAGTGAGTAAAATACCATTGAGAAAGACAGGTTAAAAAATAGAATAATTTATTGTTCTTTTTATGAACAGCATTCTGTGATTCTATCCATCTTTCAGTTGAGGGTTCAGCAACTTCCTGTTAGTGACTTATTAGCAGGTATTTTAAAGAAGGACTTGCTTGATGTTATCACACTGTGAAGCAGAGCTGTGCGTGTTGTAACTGATCTGATTTACTGAGGTGCCATATTGTGGCTGCAGTGCTGAGAGAAAATAATCTTTGCTTTGCAGGCAACAAACTAAAAGAGTTGTCAGTTTAAAATCAGTGGTGAAAAAAGATATTGTGCAAGTGAAATGTTAAGTTTTCACCCACTGTTTTGTCTGGCGGGACTGATGTTTTGTCTAAAGCATGGAAAGTCTTTTAAAAGCAGAATATTATATAGATTTGTTCTGTTTTACCATTTATAAACACCCAGTTTTTCAGAATGTTACAGCTAGCTTGCAGAAATGGTAGGTGAGAACCTTGGCAGTCATACTTGACCTAGAGGTGACCAAATTTACTCACACACAGTTAATCATTTACTTACAATTCACTGGGTGGGTTGTAGCATTTGCATTCCTTTGCTTATCTGTCTGTTGTGGTCCCCTGATTTTCCATTAGCAATTACAAGGACTGCCTGTAGTGAGAAACATTGGTTGGTTTGATGGCTTTATAAGATGAGCACCTTTGTTTCAATGAATTCAAACCCATATGTAAAATTCTCTTTTTCTCAACAACATCCTCCGCGAATACTGCTCAACGGTTTACTTGTGAGGAAAAACCCTTGCATGGAACAAGGCAGGACCTGATAAGATAAACTCCTTTTATTTTGATACAGCTTTTATGGACAAAACTCAAACCAGTCCTTTAGCTGTTGAAATGAACAAGATCAGTCTCTATTGGAAATCTGTAGAGACATCTCAAACACCAAACGTATGCAGAGAGATCTAAGAATATTTCTGAACTAAAAGATTTCTGTAGAAAAGAATGAGAAAAAAAATATTCCAAAAGCAAGAACTCTTAATTGGCTTCAGGTCATATTTGGAATCTGTTGTTTCTGATAAAAAAGGTGTTATAAAGTACTATCTAAAAAGGTGTCCAAAGTTTTACAGCTACTTGTATCCATTGTTTATATTTTGATTCCATAAAGAGCTTCCTATAAATGGTAAGCATCCACTGAAACTGCTAAAAAACATGCTAACATTGTGTCAGTAACTACTCACTCAAGAATTAATTGAGAAAATACAAATTGAGTAGGAGTGCTTAAACTTTTCTATACACCCGTAATAGGGATTTTCTGTTCTGTCAGAAACTAGAAAAACCACGTAGCCCAAACAAATCAAAGCCTGATCTCTCCAAGATCCCCTCCAGGACTTATTTTCTATGATTCTGTGACTTATTAGCAGTTTCTAGTGCAGTGATCAAGTCAGTCACTAGATCATGATGGAAGTTTACCCCCCTCTGCTTCAGATATTATTTTGGTTTCATATGTTTATTTTGATCAACATGAGCAGTATTATTTGACTGTTGGATGACATGGTACAACCAAATTTCCTTTGAAAGTTTCAGTTTGAACTTGCCAGAACATGCCTGATGATCGCTGTTAGATTAGAGAAAAAAACTTTGTTTTTGGAAAGCTTATAGTTAAGGCACTGACTACATCATTTATTGGGTGACTTTGAGTGTATTTATTTATTGTTGTTGTTAGCTGCGAAGTCGTGTCCGACCCATCGCGACCCTATGGACAACATTCCTCCAGGCCTTCCTGTCTTCTACCATCTTCTGGAGTCCATTTAAGCTCACGCCTACTGCTTCAGTGACTCCATCCAGCCACCTCATTCTCTGTCGTCCCCTTCTTCTATTGCCCTCGATCTTTCCCAGCATTAGGCTCTTCTCCAGTGAGTCCTTCCTTCTCATTAGGTGGCCAAAGTATTTGAGTTTTAGCTTCAGGATCTGGCCTTCTAAAGAGCACTCAGGATTGATCTCCTCTAGGACTGACCGGTTTGATCGCCTTGCGGTCCAAGGGACTCGCAGGAGTCTTCTCCAGCACCATAGTTCAAAGGCCTCAATTCTTTGGCGCTCAGCCTTTCTTATGGTCCAACTTTCACTGCCATACATTGCAACTGGGAAGACCATAGCCTTGACTATACGCACTTTTGTTGACAGGGTGATGTCTCTGCTTTTTAGTGTGCTGTCTAGATTTGCCATGGCTTTCCTCCCCAGGAGCAAGCGTCTTTTAATTTCTTGGCTACAGTCCCCATCTGCAGTGATCTTGGAGCCCAGGAAAACAAAATCTGTCACTACCTCCATTTCTTCCCCATCTATTTGCCAGGAATTGAGAGGGCCAGATGCCATGATCTTGGTTTTCTTAATGTTAAGTTTCAACCCAAGTTTTGCACTCTCCTTCTTCACCCGCAACAAGAGGCTCTTTAGTTCTTCTTCACTTTCTGCCATTAGAGTGGTATCATCTGCGTATCTTAGGTTGTTGATATTTCTTCCGGCAATCTTAATTCCAACTTTTGATTCATCTAGCCCTGCCTTTCTCATGATGTGCTCTGCATATAAGTTAAATAGGCAGGGCGACAGTATACAGCCTTGCCGGACTCCTTTCCCAATTTTGAACCAATCAGTGGTTCCGTGTCCAGTTCTCACTGTTGCTTCTTGGCCCGCATATAGGTTTCTCAAGAGACAAATAAGATGGTCTGGTACTCCCATCTCTTTAAGAACTTGCCACAGTTTGTTGTGATCCACACAATCAAAGGCTTTAGCATAGTCAATGAAGCAGAAGTAGATGTTTTTCTGGAACTCCCTAGCTTTCTCCATGATCCAGCGTATGTTGGCAATTTGATCTCTAGTTCCTCTGCCTCTTCGAAATCCTGCCTGTACTTCTGGTAGTTCTCGATCCACATACTGCTGAAGTCTAGCTTGTAGGATTTTAAGCATGACTTTACTAGCATGAGAAATGAGTGCAATGGTGCGATAGTTTGAACATTCTTTGGCACTGCCTTTCTTTGGAATTGGAATGTAAACTGATCTTTTCCAATCCTGTGGCCACTGTTGAGTTTTCCAAATTTGCTGGCAAATTGAGTGTAGCACTTTTACTGCACTGTCTTTTAAGATTTTGAATAGCTCAGCTGGAATACTGTCACCTCCACTAGCTTTGTTGTTGCTCAGCTTTTCTAAGGCCCACTTCACCTCACATTCTAGGATGTCTGGCTCGAGGTCAGTGACCACCTCATTGTGATTATCAGGGACGTTAAGCTCATTCTTGTATAGTTCTTCTGTGTAATTTTGCCACCTCTTCTTAATCTCTTCTGCCTCTGTTAGGTCCCTGCCATTTTGGTCCTTTATCATGCCCATTTTTGCATGAAACGTTCCCTTCATCTCTCCAATTTTCTTGAAAAGATCTCTGGTCCTCCCTATTCTATTGTTTTCTTCTATTTCTTTGCACTGTTCATTTAAGAAGGCATTCTTATCTCTTCTAGCTATTCTCTGGAATTCTGCATTCAATTGGGCGTATCTATGTTTTTCTCCCTTGCCTTTCGCTTCCCTCCTTTCCTCAGCTATTTGCAAAGCTTCCTCAGACAGCCATTTTGCTTTCTTGCATTTCTTTTTCTTTGGGATGGTTTTGGTTGCTACCTGTTGTACAATGTCGCGAACCTCTGTCCATAGTTCTTCAGGCACTCTGTCTATCAGATCTAATTTCTTAAATCTATTTGTCACCTCTACTGTATATTCAACAGGGATATGATTTAATTCATACCTGACTGGCCTAGTGCTTTTCCCTACTTTCTTCAGTTTAAGCCTAAACTTTGCAAGGAGAAGCTCATGGTCTGAGCCACAGTCAGCTCCTGGTCTTGTTTTTACCGACTGTATAGAGCTTCTCCATCTTTGGCTGCAGAGCATATAGTCAATCTGATTTCTGTGTTGACCGTCTGGTGATGTCCATGTGTAGAGCCGTCTCTTGGGTTGTTGGAAAAGAGTGTTTGCTATGACCATCGTATTCTCTTGACAAAATTCTATCAGCCTGTGCCCTGCTTCATTTTGTACTCCAAGGCCAAACTTGCCTGTTATTCCCGTTATCTTTTGGCTTCCTACTTTAGCATTCCAATCCCCCATGATGATAAGGACATCATTTTTTGGTGTTACTTCTATAAGGTGCTGTAGGGCTTCATAGAACCGGTCAATTTCATCCTCTTCAGCACTGGTGGTTGGGGCATAGACTTGGACTACTGTGATATTGAATGGTTTGCCTTGGATTCGAACTGAGATCATTCTGTCATTTTGAGGATTGTATCCCAGTATTGATTTTCCTACTCTTTTATTGACTATGAAGGCTACTCCATTTCTTCTGAGGGATTCTTGCCCGCAGTAGTATACCTGATGGTCATCTGAATTAAATTCACCCATTCCTGTCCATTTTAGTTCGCTGATACCTAAGATGTCGATGTTCAGTCTTGTCATCTCTTGTTTGACCACGTCCAGCTTTCCTTGATTCATGGATCTTACATTCCAGGTTCCTATGGAGAAACAATCTTTACAGCATCGGACTTTCCTTTCACCACCAGACATATCCACAGCTGAGCGTCCTTTCGGCTTTGGCCCAGTCGCTTCATTCTTTCTGGCGCTACTAGTACTAGCCCTCTGCTCTTCCCCAGTAGCATATTGGACGCCTTCCGACCTGAGGGGCTCATCTTCCAGCGTCATATCGTTTTGCCTTTTGGTACTGTCCATAGGGTTTTCATGGCAAAGATACTGGAGTGGGTTGCCATTTCCTTCTCCAGTGGATCACGTTTTGTCAGAACTCTCAGCTATGACCTGTCCGTCTTGGGTGGCCCTGCACGGCATAGCTCATAGCTTCATTGAATTACGCAAGCCCCTTCGCCACGACAAGGCAGTAATCCATGAAGGGGATTTATTTATTAAATTTATATAAAAGTAGTATGTTAACTAGTTTCAGTCTAATCTTCCTTACAGGGTTATCTGTACTAATAAAAGAAAAGAGGATCCTCTCTTATACCATCTAAATTCTTGGAGAAAAGCTAAAACAGAAAAATGGAAAGAAAATTCATGGCTTCTACAGTAAGTTGTGGCCAATCTCAAAGAATGGTTCTCCAAAAAACAGTACACAATGGAAAATTACACGCTGATTGGGAGGAGGGGAGCAAAAGAGGGATTTTAAAACTTAAATACTGCTCACATATTTGAATTGCAGTGATGTTGCAAACTGGCAAAAAGGCCTATAATAGCTTCTTCTTCAGCTAAAATAATATATACTGGTGCTAATTTAGTTGTAACAACTATTTGGTATTATGTGAATGTGAAACACTATAAATATATTGTTATATTGCAATTAAAATAGTATTTATATAATGGATGTGTTACTGAACTTTAAGGATCTTGGCAGAAAAATGGATTTATTTCATGAACTGTGGAAAAACCCACCAAACTTTGGTGTCAAAATGTACACAGCTATTTTTCAAGGGTGAATAACTGGAAATGTGTATTGCATGGAGGGCAATGCATGTTTTTTTTTCAACATTCATGTGATACTTGAAATATTTAGATGTTTGAAAATATGGAGAAATTCTTTGTGGCTCTCTTAATATCAGAATTTAGGGTTTTGGACCTCCTTATTAGAAATTTCATACTCTTTAAATAACTGAAAACTAGAAACTCTCTGTGAATATTTTATACGGAGCCAAACAGATTCTCTTGTACATTAATTAATAGTTGCTTCACCAATCAAATAACCTCCAGGGAGACCACTGGGATATAAACATTATTAGATCATGGGAGTGAGTCCCAGAATATCAAAAGACACTGCCTTCTTTTACACTTAAGTAATCCTTACAACGGATGGAGAGCTTGTAGTTCTCCAAGACAGGATGCTTGGCTATGACTGTTTACAATTACACTCCACCAAAGCCATTCTGAATGTATCAGTACACTGCTTGTACCTCCTATTTAATGGAATACAGGCAAGCATATGTTTGCTTCCCAAGCAGTCTCTAAATATAAATCCCTAGCTTGTATAAAACACAGGGTTGGAATGAAAGTAGCTTTTCCTTATGCTTATAGCATACTGACCAGAATGTGGTCTGAATGGCTCAGTATTGTCCTTATAATCAGCAGGAAATATTTGTGCTTGAGGCACAAATGTAGCTAAAGCTGGTAGTCTTGTGATTTGGAAGGAAGAGTAAATGATAGCTCACATGAACTAAGGAAAGAAAAGAAAGACAAATATATTGTGTACCTGTAAAACTAAGAGAAAGAGGCAAGACATCTGAGTGAATATAGTCTGTTTAATAAATTGATAAATAGATGTATATAAGTGGAGATATAAAGGGACGCGGTGGCTCAGTGGGTTAGGACGCTGAGCTTGTCGATCAGAAGGTCAGCAGTCTGGCGGGTCGAATCCCGAGTGCCGCGTAGCAGAGTGAGCGCCTGTTACTCGTCCCAGCTTCTGCCAACCTAGCAGTTCGAAAGCATGTCAAAATGCAAGTAGAAAAATAGGGACCACGACAGTGGGAAGGTAACAGCGTTCCGTGCACCTTTGGCGTCTAGTCATGCCAGCCACATGACCACGGAGACGTCCTCGGACAAGCGCTGGCTCTTCAGCTTTGAAACGGAGATGAGCACCGGCCCCTAGAGTCGGAAACGACTAGCACACATGTGCGGGGGAAACTTTACCTTTACCTTTTTAAGTGGAGATATAGAATTTTTAATGAAAGGGCAAACATTAGATGGAAAGCCATACATATTGTAAGAATGTTTTAAAAATAGCAAGGCTGAAGGAATAGACATGACACTATCAGCAGAAAAGATTATTTGGTTTGGCCTTACAATTAGTTATAGACCTGTGTAATGAGTAGTTTATCCCTTACATCAAAACAACAACAATAATAATAAGCCCATGAGTCCCATCAAACAAAGTCTTTATTGATTAGCCCTTGGGCCATATCAAAGTGCAAAGTTCCAGCAACAAATTGTTACTAAAATTTGATAAAAGCAATTTAAAATGGAATTTGATAAAATACAATTTAAAATGGAATTAGAATAAAATACAATTTAAAATGAAATGCTAATAAAATACAATCTAAAATGAAATTGTAATAGTGTACAATAATTTGAGTCCCATCAAGAATATCAGGAAGCCTCAGAAAAGTCATGCTTCCTAAATTATCTTTGGTTTATTTCTGAATACCTTCCTTCTGATGCAGTGAATTTTCTCTAAATATGTACCTGCATGTAGCATTTAGAACACTCTACCTGGTTTACACACCTTCTCATAGATACAGTATATACCTATGGAGCTGGGCTATACTTGAATACTAAGGCAAAGGGGTGCTAAAGCAAAGGGGTAACATGATTTGCTTTGATAAACCACTATGTGCCACCTTACCTCCATTCCTCTTAACTCTTTTTGCACAGCTTTCTCCACCACTTGCCAAAAGCAGAAGAATTTTGCATTTACATTGTACATACAGAAAGTCTTCATTTAGGATCACAGTTGGGACCCTCATTAAGGAAAGTGATTCCTAAGTGGAACTATGGTTAAGATCTTACTTCAGGTTTCTTTTGCTTTAGACCAGTAGTTCCCAACCCTGGGCCTCTAGAACGCTTCTGATATATTCTCTGCCTTAGAATAATGGTGACGAATTATGCATATACACTATAATTTTGAAAACCCAAGTTTTCACACCCCCTGGAATATTGTCTGACACCCCCAGGGATGTGTGAGCCTTGGTTGGGAACCCCTGCTTTAGACCCATGAAGGTTGTAAATACAAGGATTAGTCATAAAGTTACTTCTTCATCACTATCATAACTGCCAATGGTTATTAAATAAGGGAGTCACTAACTGAGGACTACCTGTTTTCAGAAGCAAGAGCAATAAGGCTCCTCTCGTCCGGGATCTGGTTGAGGGTGAGCATGCGGACCTGGCTTGCATCACGGAGACCTGGTTGGGCCCAGAGGGTGGTATCCCTCTGGTTGATCTTTGCCCACCAGGTTTCTGGGTGCTGCACCGGCCTCGGGCTCAGGGTAGGGGCGGGGGAGTGGCGGTAGTTATGAGGGAGACCTTGTGTCCGCAGGAGGCCACCGTTGTCCAAATAGTTGGGTGTGAGTCCCTCCTCCTGAGATGTGGTTCTAGGGCGCAGTTGGGCTTGCTGTTGGTGTACCTTTCGCCTAGTCGCGCAGCAGCAGCCCTGCCTGAACTTCTCGATATCCTCTCGGGGCTGGTGATTGAGTTCCCCAAACTTATGGTTTTGGGTGACTTCAATCTACCATCTCTGGGAGGATCATCTGAGTTAGCTCGGGAGTTCATGGCTTCCATGACGGCCATGGACCTGACGCAAGTAATTCAGGGACCGACTCATGTGGGGGGCCACACCCTTGATTTGGTTTTTCTATCTGGACGGTGGTTAGATGATCTTGGTGGGGGTTCCCCAATTGTTTTGCCCTGTCATGGACCGATCATCATCTCCTGCGGCTGGTCTTCCGTTTTGCCACTCACCGCCGTGGGCCTGTTGAACCAACTAGATGGTTCTGCCCCAGGCGCTTAATGGACCCTGAGAGGTTCCAGGCAGCGCTGGGGTCCCCACCTGCCTCCTTTGCTCACAGCTCGGCGGATGCCTTAGTGGAAGCCTGGGAAAAGGCAGCCAGGGAGGCACTTGACCAAGTTGTACCCTTGCGGCCCCTGACCCGGTGCAGATCCCAGTGGGCTCCATGGTTTTCTGCAGAGCTCCGGGAGATGAAGCATCAGAGACGGGGCCTAGAGAGCTGTTGGAGATCCAGCCGGTCTGAATCTGACCGATTGTGACTAAGATCCTGTACTAGGTCTTATCTCGCAGCGATGAGGGTGGCGAGGTCTAACTACTTCGCTACCCTCATCGCGTCCGCAGATAACCGCCCGGCCGCCCTGTTTAGGGTGACCCGCTCCCTCCTTAATCAGGAGGTGAGTGAGGAACCCTTGCAGGGTTGTGCCGAGGAGTTTAGGCAACATCTGTCGGACAAAATCGCTCGGATTCGGACCGGTTTGGACTCCGACTGGGCAGAGTCTGACAATCAGGACATGGGTGGTCTTGTCAATGTTATCTGGGAGGAGTTCGATCCTGTGACTCTGGAGGAAGTGGACAGGATTATGGGGAGGCTGAGCTCCACCACGTGTTTATTGGACCCATGCCCTTCCTGGCTGGTTTACGCGGCTCGGGAGGGGACACAAAGCTGGCTCCAGGCGGTGATATCTGCATCTTTGAGTGAGGGTAGTTTCCCCGCCATCTTGAAGGAGGCGGTGGTGAGACCTCTCCTCAAGAAGCCTGCCTTGGACCCAGCTATGTTAAACAACTTTCGTCTGGTCTCCAACCTTCGCTTTCTTGCAAAGGTTGTTGAGAGCATGGTGGCGCATCAGCTCCCTCTGGTCCTGGATGAAGCTGATTATCTAGACCCGTACCAATTGGGCTTCAGGTCCGGGTACAGCACGGAGACGGCATTGGTCACTCTGGTGAATGATCTCTGGAGGGCTCGGGACAGGGGATATTCCTCTGTGCTAGTCCTATTAGACCTCTCAGCAGCTTTTGATACCATCGACCATGGTATCCTGTTTCAGCGTCTCAGGGGATTGGGAGTGGGAGGCACGGTTCTTCAGTGGTTCTCCTATCTCCTGGGACGTTCGCAGTCGGTGTTGGCAGGGGGGCAGAGGTCGGCCTCGAGGCCTCTCGTTTGCGGAGTTCCTCAGGGGTCGGTCCTCTCGCCTCTACTGTTCAACATCTACATGAAGCCGCTGGGTGAGATCATTCGTGGTTTTGGAGTTGGGTATCATCAGTATGCTGATGATACCCAGCTTTTTATTTCGACCCCAAACCACCCCAGTGATGCCCTCGACGTGATGTCCCATTGCTTGGAGGCGGTTCGGGTCTGGATGGGGAGGAACAGGCTTTGGCTCAACCCTGACAAGACTGAGTGGCTGTGTGTACCGGCATCTCGGGAAATTCAGAGTATTCCATCTCTTTCTATGGGGGGTGAGTCATTACCCCCCGTAGATAGGGCCCGCAACTTGGGAATCCTCCTAGACTCACAGCTTTCTTTAGAAGATCATATAGTAACTGTGACTAGGGGGGCCTTCGCCCAGGTTCACCTGGTGCGCCAGTTGCGGCCCTATCTAGACCGGGATGCCTTGCGTATGGTCACTCATGCGCTCATGACCTCTCAATTAGACTACTGCAACGCTCTCTACATGGGGCTGCCCTTGAGGACCACTCAGAGGCTCCAACTGGTGCAGAATGCAGCCGCGAGAGTCGTGTTGGGAGTCTCCCGATACTCCCATGTTACACCTTTGCTCTGTGAGCTGCATTGGCTTCCAGTTGTCTTCCGGGTGAGATTCAAGGTGCTGGTAATGACCTTTAAAGCCCTACATGGCATGGGTCTGGAGTACCTTAGGGAGCACCTGCAGCCGGCATCAACTTCCCTCCGCCCAGTGCGCTCCCACAGAGAGGGCCTCCTCAGGGTGCCACCGGTCAGAGAATGCCGACTGGTGACCCCCAGTGGGAGGGCCTTCTCTGTGGGTGCGCTGGATCTGTGGAACCACTTACTGGTTGAGGTCCGGATGGCGCCCGACCTTCGCTCCTTCTGACGTGATCTAAAGACCTATTTGTTTGAACAAGCCGGCCTGGTCTGATGGGTTTGGGTTTTATTATTGCTTTTAATGTATTGTAATCTATTGTTGTATTGCATTGGGCATTATGTTTAATCTTTTCTTAATTTTTGTATCTTTGTATTTTAGTATTTATTGCCCTGTTCACCGCCCTGAGTCCTTCGGGAGAAGGGCGGTATACAAATAAAATTATTATTATTATTATTATTATTATTATTATTATTATTATTATTATTATTATTATTATTATTATTATTATTATTATTATTATTATTATTATTAGCAGATTGCAGGAGCAGGGAAGCAAAACAATTGTTTGCTGTTGTGAAGCATCTTCAAAGGGGTCCCTTTCATGAACACTCAATGACACAAAACATCCTCATAAGGATTTCCATAGCCTTAATACCGTAATAGGGATCACTCAATCCATTCATAACTAATGCCTTTCGCAGATGTTGGCATTTGCTCATATTATAACTAAAGAATCTACCAATATGGCACAAAGTGGTCACTGATTAAATCCAAAAAAGAACAGGGATCTTAAATAGCCTCAGGACTAAATACCCAGAAAAAAAGTAAAAAATTGAAAATGAATGTAACATTTAGAAGACCACAACAATACCTAATACTTCCATGGTGGAGGGGAATGGTCTTCACCCAACCCTTAGGATATTATCAAGCTACAATTCAAATGGTAGAGAATAAGAAAGATAGTTTCGGTGCAGATATGCAAGAGTTGTTATTAGAGGAAAGGGGCTGAAACATTTAGTCCAAAATAGCAAGATAACATTTACAAGTAGCTTGGGAACACTTCCTGATTCACAAGAGTATAAGAAGGGGGGAGAACATACAGTATAATCAGAGATTTTTTATTATAGCCAATCTCACAAAAAGTAGCTTTAGCTTTCCTCTAGAGTTGATTTTCTAGTGTGTTTACCTAGTGGGATTGACACCAATCTAGGTTAGGCAAAGAGATGTTAACAATATAACTCACTTTAAAAATCCAGCACAGCACCTCTCTTCTCTTTCCCCCAGGTATATTGATGCAAAAGGTACAGAAGAAAGAAAGAAAGAAGCAGCCAAGAGATTGGAGCTAATAATGAGAGCAAATGCAGGATGAAACCCCCCTCCTCCCACTGAACATGAGGGTACCACTGTCTTGGCAATGGCAGATCACCAGACACCCTCCAGATGTTGATAAACTTCAGATCCTCTAATCCCTCACCCTTGGCCATGATGTCTTGTGTTGATGGGCACTAGCTAGAGTCCAACAATAACTTATGAAATACCCCTCCCCCACAAAAATATGTGGAAGTTAAACTTAAATGCTGCCATAGAAAACAGGGAAAATAGCATCCTCTTTGAAACCGATTACATGTAAAGCTGCCTCCATGTTCGCTCCATTGCTGTTTTTTTTTTAAAGATACCAAATCAATTCTGTAGTCTATTAAAAGGCATTGCTTATCTTTCTCCTCTGCTGTGCTGTTTTACAGAATGCCAGTGTTCTCAAATAAAATAAATGAACTGTCAAAATATTGAACTGAGATTTAGGAATTTACTAGCATAGGAAGATTAAGACAATTATAGCTTAAATTGGTACCATTTTGGGCTAATTGGTTGCAGATATAGAGCAATGCCTGAATGTGTTGATTCGAGAAAGAAGCATGATTGTATTTAACTGTTAGTAGAGAAGAAAGACCGAGGAAGATAATTAAATTAAAGGTGTAAATCTGCATACCGATGCTAGAACATCAGGTCCACCTGATGATCTTTTCTTTTCTGATCTAAACTGGTATTAAAAGGAATGTTATAAAATAGAATCGTATATGCATGTGGTATAATTATTTAAAATCCAGTTTTATTGGCATGGAATTAGAAAGGGAAGAAAAATTCCTTGGTTTTCACTGGAATGAAAACTTCCTTTGTTGTGTCCGGTTGGGGCGACAGATAACACGGAAACGGATCTGGATAAAGACTGTTTATTTAGCTGCACATGGTAGCACTGGCCTTGCCTGGCCCCGTGTTGCTTATATGTCCGGCAAGTGCCGGACGCTAGCCAACCACTCGGCTGGAATCTCCCGCCTTGCCTTAGGCACCCAACCCGGTGCCCAGGAATTCCCGCCGGCTGGATTAGCCAATCACGAGGCTGTGCAGTTGCGTACAGAACACCCCTTCCCCCCCAATTGTGGATCCCCTAATAACCAGGTCTTTGAAGTTCCTTTGTTTATTTCCTTACATAGTCCCTTAGATATGCCGGGGGTCTATGTTCTCTGACAGGGTATCTCCCTGGTGGACTGTCCAGCCTAGTCTCTCTCTCCTGGATTGGCCTTGTGGGCTGTGGCAGCTCCCCCCTCTGCAGGTGTCCCGCTGGTCATGATGTTCCTGTGAGATCCCTTGGCACTGTCTCTGTGGCTGGCTCTGTAGACTCTGACCCCCTTGTAGTGGACCTTGGTGATCCGGCCTCAGTTGGTCCAGCCCTTCCCATTGGGTTAGGGTGTTGACGTTGGGGATGGGAGTGGTTCGTAGTGTGTGTGGTTTTTCAACGGCTGAGTCTCTCTGGGTGCCGGTGGGGTGTTCTCAGGGGCCCTTTTCCTGAGTTGGTCAATGTGTCTCCTGACCTGGCGTCCCCCTTCCCCCTCTATGATGTACGATAGCGGCCCCAGCTTGTCTGTTACCACTCCCTGTGTCCACTTATCCCCTGGGCCATAGTTCCTGGCCCACACTAAATCCCCTATACCCAATGATCTGGCTGAGCAGTCCTGTTCAGTTTCAGCTGTCAACCTATCTGGGTGGAGCCTATCTAGTTTGGTTGTCAGTCTCCTGCCCCACCTCATTTCCGCTGGGCTTTTCCCAGTTGCTGTGCATGGTGTTGTGTGCTGTGCCAGCAAAAACTGGGCCAGTCTTTGGTGCCAGTCCCCGACAATAATTCTTCGCAGTGCGTCTTTAGTTGTCCTCACGTTCCTTTCAGCCAAGCCGTTGCTGGAGGGATGGAAGGGCGCTGATGTTGCGTGCATAATCCAGTTGGCCTTGAGGAAATCCTGAAATTCAGTAGATATGAATTGAGGGCCATTGTCAGACACAACTACATCAGGTAACCCATGAGTGGCAAAGAGTCCCCTCAGGACCTGTATTGTCTTTGCAGACGTCATGCTTTTCACAGGCACTACCTCAAGCCACCGGGAATAGCTGTCTACAACTATTAAGAATGTCTGGCCCTGGAAGGGCCCCGCATAATCTATATGTATCCGGGACCAGGGGTTGTGTGTCGCCTCCCACCTGTGTACTGGTGTGTAGGCTTGTTCTGTCCTTGACTTCTGGCATTGGTAACACCCTGCTACCCTTTCCTCGATTGCCTTGTCTAACCCAGGCCACCACAGGTGACTTCTGGCCAGAGCTTTCATGCATACGATCCCCGGGTGCCCTTCGTGTAATTCGCAGACGACCTTGTCTCTAAGTTTCTCTGGCACTACTACCCTGTTTCCCCATAGTAAACACCCTAAGTGTGATGACATTTCGTCCCTTCTCCTGAAGTATGGCTGGAATTGTGGGTCTGGGCTTTCCCTAGACCCCCCCTTGAACCCATGCTGCTACCCTGCTTAGTACTGGATCCTTGCTGGTGGCAGTGGCAATGTCTCTGGCTGTTAGGGGGCATTCTGGGAGTTCTTGTAGTGTGAGGATTTGCCCCACTGGTGCTGGGTCTGTGTCTGTGCCCGGTAGGGGTAACCTGCTTAAGGCATCTTCATGGCCCATTTCTTTCCCCGGTCTGTAAGTTATAGAAAATGTATATGCTGATAGGAATATTGACCATCTCAACATCCTAGGTGACATTATCTGGGGGGTCTGTTTGTCGGTTGTGAAAAGACCTAAGAGAGGTTTGTGGTCCGTGAATATTGTGAAGCTCCTGCCATACAGGTAATCGTGGAATTTCTTCACACCTGCCACGATTGCTAATGCTTCTTTGTCAATTTGCGCATAATTCCGCTCTGCCTTGGTCAGAGTTCTGGAATAATATGCTATGGGCCTTTGTTCCCCCTTACTGTCCATATGACTGATCAATGCCCCCACCCCGTATGGTGATGCATCGCAAGCCAGGTATATTGGCTCACCCTCTATGAAGTGGGTGACTGTGGACCTGCTGGACAGTATCTCCTTCAGTGTTTGGAAACTTCGTTTGTGTTGTTCCTGCCACTGCCAGGTGGTTTTCTTGTCCAGTAGCCTGTGTAGTGGTTCTGCTATGGCCGCTTTATGTGGTAGGAATGTATGATAAAAATTTATGAGACCTAAGAATGCTTGCAGCTCTGCTTTATTTTTGGGTGCTGGGGCTGATTTAATTGCTTTTATTTTATCTTCAGTTGGATGTATGCCTTGAGCATCAATCCTGTATCCTAAAAATTCAGTGGATTTTACCCCAATAGAGCATTTTTCCTTTTTTAATTTCAGTCCTGCAGTTCTAAATCTCCCCAGTACCTTTTCCAACCTCTCAGCCAGGACTCCCTCGGTTTTTCCTGCTATCAATACATCATCAAAGTAAGGGCATACCCCAGGTATGCCCTTTAGGGTCCTCTCCATCACTTCTTGGAAAATGCCTGGGGCTGTAGCAATGCCAAATTGCAATCTGTGGACTCGGAACGCCCCCTTGTGGGTAACTATCGTCTGTGCGTCTGCTGCTTCCTGGGAAACTGTGAGTTGCAAATACGCCTGCGCCAAATCGAGCTTGGCAAATATGGCGCCGTTCTGGATCGTCGCGAGGACCTGCTTCACTGTGGGGACCGGGTAAGCATGCTGTTTCATCGCTCGGTTTAGTGTCGCTTTATAGTCGGCACATATTCTCACGTCCCCATTAGGTTTAAGGGGGGTGATGATGGGTGTCTCCCAGGGGCCCCCCTCTACCGGTTCCAGTACCCCCTGGCCTACTAACTTGTCTAACTCTGCCTCAATTTTTTGTTTGAGTGCGAAGGGTACCCTCCTGCCCTTAAGCCTTATGGGGGTTACTGCTGGGTAGAGACTAAAGTTAATGGGTGGCCCCCTGTACTTCCCCAATGTGCCATCGAAGACGTCTGTGTAGCTGTCGCAGACGGATTTTAGGCTTCGCTGTTGTATGGTGTTTATTCCCCCGACCCAAATGCCTAACGGACCGAACCAGTTGAGGCCGATTAAGCTGGTTCTTTGGCCCTCGGTGACTAGGAGGTCTAACGGCCCTTTGAACCCCTTGAAACGGACATCGAGGGTGGCTCTTCCCTTCACTTTGATGGGTGTCCTCTGGAAGTCTGCTAACTGTATTTGTGTGTGTTTAATGGGTACTCGCCGCCCGCTTCTGGCTTCGATGTGTCTCAGCGTGTCTCCAGATATGATGGACACTGCTGCCCCCGAGTCTACTTCCATTTTACAGGGGATGCCCTGGAGCCTGACCTCAATTTTTAGTTTGGGGCTTAGTAGCTGGTTGATGACCACTCCCTCCCCCTGGCTAGGGCCATGTGCCTGTGGCCTGTGGTTCTCTTTGCCACTTTTGCGGGGGGTTACCTTACCTGCGGCCCAGGCATCGATGTCATGGAGGTTGTCGCGGGGTCTGCCTCTGCAAATTATTTGGATGTGGCTGGTCTTTCCGCAGTTTCGGCATTTTGCATTCCAGAATCTGCAGCTGGCACGGGGATGGTTTCCCCCGCAGCTTCCGCATTTGGCTTCGGGGTCTCTTTGTCTGCTCGGGCCTTCTCTCGGCGATCTGTGCAGTTGCGGTGGTGGTGGTCCCCTGGGACGATCGGCACCTTCCGCTCGTCGATGTCCGTCTCCCACGGGTAGTCCTCCACCCCAACGTCCACAAGGCACTCTTGGTTGATGGCTTCCGCTGCGCCATTGCTGTTGTGGGGGGGGGGCGCGTTGCCTCGTGGTTTCGTACGTGAGTAGTTCGTCCAGAACTTCTTGCAAGTTCCCCGTGGGCTTTGCGATGATTCTGTTTTGTAGTTATTCATCGCGTAGGCCTAGGACCACTCTGTCCCTGATTCACACCTCCAGATTGTCATATTTACAACGGAGTGCGGCTTCCCTCACTGCAGCCACGAATTCTGTTATGGATTCCCCCAGGTTCTGGTTCCTTTTCTCGAAGATTCTTCTCCAGAAAAGCTCCGATCGTTTGGGGGTGAAGTGCTCCTTGAGCTTTGCTAAGAGCTCGGCATAAGACAGGCTGGCAACGGCGGCCGGCTGGCACAATCCAACGGCGACCCGGTAGACCGGTGTACCGCTGATTGTTAGTAGTGTGGCAGCCTTCTTCCGGTCTTCTGTTATGCCGTTCACTAACATGTACCCCTCGACCTGGCCGACGTACTTGTCCCAGTCCTCCGGATATTTGGGGTTGAATTCTCTCACCAAGCCGACTTGAGCCATTCTTGCTTCTCGTCTGCGATTCTGTACCGCTGGGCTGAATACTCGTTGTGCTGCTGACGGCTATTTGAATTTCCCACTCTGCGCGCTTTCTGTTCACGCGCCCTTTTCTCCGCTGTTCTGCCGCAATCCCACCTTCGTCGCCACTGTTGTGTCCGGTTGGGGCGACAGATAACACGGAGACGGATCTGGGTAAAGACTGTTTATTTAGCTGCACGTGGTAGCACTGGCCTCGCCTGGCCCCATGTTGCTTATATGTCTGGCAAGTGCTGGACGCTAGCCAACTACTTGGCTGGAATCTCCCGCCTTGCCTCAGGCACCCAACCCGGTGCCCAGGAATTCCCGCCAGCTGGATTAGCCAATTACGAGGCTGTGCAGTTGTGTACAGAACATCCTTAATGTTGTTTTTTCAAAGAAACACTCTCTCAACCTCATTATACTTTGAAATTTGCATTTCTTTCCATTTTGAATTCAGTTCTCCAATGAAAGCAGCATGTGGATTATGGAAATTGGAGATTAAGCTACTTTTCTTTGTAACAATAGCGCACTAAAACACATTGTGTTAGGTAATGCTGCTTCCAGAAGTGAGCCTATTAATTGAAACTGTCTACAAAATGTACATTGTAGGTGTATTGCACAGAAAATCATAGAACTCTTTAGACCAGCCTTTTTAAACAATTTTCTCAGATTGATGTTAAACAGAATAAAATTGAGAAAATAAGAAAAATGAAAGAAAAGGAAGTTGATAGATTTATCCATCCATCCATCCATCCATCCATCCATCCATTCTCACTACTTGAGGGCAAACAACATGGAAACAGCTAGCTATTATCACTAGACATAACTTTTCCAAAATGTTTGTAGTCTTTTTAATTTAGAGGAAGGAAAGAATTTGGGCAGTGGAAGTGGAGGATGGGTGTTGGCAGTAGCAGGATTGTTAATCTTTTCCCTCTGTAACATTTCCCCAGATTTACACAGTCTGAACATATTTTAGTTCCAGTGGAAGAAATATCAGAAGAGGCAGTTTCATCCTTTGCTATACAGGCTCAGGGTATGACATTTTATCTCAGCATAATGGCAAGCCAGGTTGTAGTTCATTTGTTTATTTTCTATTTCCAAAGTTGTCTTCAAAGGGCAGCCAATATACAATTGCTCTAGGCCTTAATTATGGAAGGGAGGAGTGGCTATCCAAAATGTATTTGGGGACTAAAATGATCAAATAGATGTTTGTGCTCCATCTTTCTGTTCAGGTCAAGTGGAAGATGGCTTACGACCAAATATACAGATTATAAAACAGAACCAAGTTGATGCAGTTGAAATCAATGCCAAAACTGAAATTAATAATTAACAAAATTAAGAACTTGTCTTACCTTCCTCTGAAATATTGTGAGTGACCCAGTGGGGCATTCTGTAGGTTGAGTGTTACGCCAGAGAAGAACTTTTCTCAAGTATTGGAGAGTAGACCTTTTAGCAATAGGGCATCTTCAGAAAGGGCTGTCTTGATGATTTGAGTATCCAGACAGGTTCATAGTAGTGAAGAACTGCTTTGTCATCCTATGATAACTATAGGCTATCATGTTCAGGAGCTGAAATGGATAAAATCCATACGAGTTGAAAAATTTAAAAAAGAGGACAATACATAAGAAAAGTATTAGCTGGGCTTGTTGTCTGTGGGTTGGAAACTGATGCTGACTTTTTCTAAAAAATATATAGAGTGGCTGTTTTAATTACATACATACCCATGTCTAACTATTCATTAATGGTTACAATGAATGAATCTTAGGTTTAAATATTAGCATGTGGACCTTGACCTACCTGGGTTTGGTTATCTGAACTTGTTTGCCATCAAGTAAAATGCAGTCCTGAAGCATGCTAAAATCTAGAAGTTATATGTGGCCCCAGATTTCCAAAGAAACCATACCAGCCATACAATTATCATTAGCTAAAATGTATATTGGGAAACACATACAAATTTTAGTCTTACTGTCAGCTGTTTATGCTGCTTAAACAGACATGCACATGTACGCACAGGCACACACAGTGCATACAAGCTGACAGGAATTATAAATGTTTTACCCAAATGCAACAGCATTGTTTTCCGTTTAAGGAACCAATTGGATATAAATAACTTCTTGCTAAAAACCTTTGATTGAAAGGAGAATCCTTCAGAGCTGGGAAAATTAATGTTGCTTTCAACAAAAGAGCAAATAGAAAGTCACCATCAAAGGCAGACAAATCTTAAGATTTAGTCACAACTCTAATGCATACAGTAATTAGTACCAAAGTCGATAGGCTGTGGTAGCATATGAAACAGATCTGAGCTTGAATCAAACACTACACTTGAATGCCCTGTGTGTCTGTTTTAAATCAGAACTAGGCTGCTTGAATCCATCTTTATTCTCAAAACTGCAAGGGGTTTCTTCTAATTGTTGTGGCTCCTGCACATGTGTGATTTAACACATATGTGCAAAAATATAGTTCAGGTGGCTTCATTTTGCTTCAAAATACTTTGCAAATAATCTTGTCCAGTAAAGCTGCTAAAAATCAGGTTAGAGTTCACTATTTTCAATTAGTCTGTAAGATATTTCTGTTTGGAAAGTCTCTTGTTCACAACACTGGTATCTGAAGCTAGTCTTACTAATCTTTGTAAAGTATTATGAGCAATGCATATGTACAGAGGGGCAAAAACCTGCATTTTTATAGAGGCCTTTCAACAGCTAAGATCACTAGGATATGTCTTCATTCATAAATTCAGCTTTCATGTCTGTCCATGATTCTGAGTGACTAAATTTATGTGTCAGACAATAGAATTAGTGGCTTCTTCTGGACTTCATCTGTGGAAACAGTAGTAGGATTTTTCAATCAACCTTTTTGAAAGATCAACTCCATCTGGCTTCTTTTTTTCTCTGAAGTGTATCTAATAAATATTTAAGTCAAAACTACACAGGACTCTTGGGAGATCATCTTGATAATCACTTAGCTTTTACTGCAAAAATTTTGTTTTATTTTATTTTTAAGAAATTTATATGACTGCCCAAAGCTTATAATTTATGACTTTGAGCAATATGCATCAATGAAAAAATTCAATCAAAATTAAAACAAAAACATAATTAACAAACTACAATAGTACTTACACAAAACCATAAGTATAATTCAAGGTGGGGGTAACATTTGGTCATCGATAGCTGGTTACAACCAGATACTTCGAACAAAACTTCAGATTGGATCCATTCTTACTGTATGTGAAATTATATATGTGAATGGTATATTCACATGTATATTTCAAACAGTCCATTCATTTTTCATAATGTTTTCTGTGCCATTTCTATAGTTGCCCATCTCCTTTGGAACCATTCCTTTCAAGGTCAGATAATTATCTGAAAAAAAAATTCAGGATTAATTATATGGCAGGTGCTTATAGTATGCAACTGTGGCAGCTAAGAGTATTTTCTTTGAAATATTAGTGGCTAGGAAATTGATTCTTACAAGATGAGGGCACCATTTTATTTTTTAAAAATACTTTCTATTATGTTTGTGTGCTGATTAAACCCTTTTTAAAGAAATGATTAATCACATACATCATTAATTAAGTTGTAAATGTATGGGGGAAAACCTTGGGAGATGGGGTGAAGAGATGCTGTCTAGGGAACAGTCAGATAAGAGACAGCATAGCCCACATGTGGATGGTGGGCAGGACAAGAGGTTCATAAAAGACTCTCCTTAGTTTTTCCAGCTCTAAAGTACAATTAGCTTATCTGGTTGTGTTTTCTTTCTGTTCTACCCAGTAAGGCTGATAGCAATCTTGCGAGTTTAAAAATACATTTTTCCCACTGACTCGAGACAGCATCTCTTTCTCATGTCTTGCAAGGTTTCCCCCACGTACTGTTACATTAATTAAATAAATGCATCGTTATAGCTGTTTTGATCTATACTTCTTTTTTTTCTCCTCTGTAGACCACTCAAGACTGAGAAAATGTAAAACAAAACATACACTTATCACCCTGGCTACAGATTTTTCCATATTATACCACAGGGAAAGGGGGCCTGGTTGAAGTCTTCTTCACCCTGAGGGTGGAGAAGGCTGATAGAGACCATGGCATGATATACCTTGCATTGAAATTCTGATCAGATGATCCTCTATTAGAAAGAGAAGCTTGGACATATTTGCAGATACAATTTTTAGGCCTTCACAATGTCAGTTATGGATAAATGGTAAGAAAATATATTGGGGCTTTGAATGGGGTCTGAGGGTTAACATGCAACAAATCACAGGACCCTCAAAACTGAGGAGGTATTTAAGATACTCCCTTAAAAACTGAAATAAAATAGTCATTATTTGAAATAGAACTATGAGGTGTACAAAGTCTGGATCTCCTTTTTGGAGGGTTTCATGTTCCAAAGTATTGAGATTAACTATAATGGTTCCTTTAAAAAAACACACCAGATCTGAAACATGTTCAGAATAGCTGCATGAGGCTGAGTCGACGTCTGCTGTTAGTTGATTAGAGACATCTTGAAAGAATTGCTGGAGCAGCTTTTCTCGCAGTCTGGAGTTAGCCTTCTGTCATTTGGGTGCTCTTTCACAATTGAGTTCATGCATGCAAGAAAACAGTTGATTGGAAGCTTCAAGGACCTGCATGTAATCAAAAGCTTTGAACTCTTTGTAGTTTGTGAAGTTCCCTTACCCCTAGCTACAGGGTCTATCAGAATATATTACAATGACCTAAACCAGCATCTCCAGCAACAGCTGTGAATTTAATCCATACATTAGTTCATTAATTCGCAGCAAAATATTTTCAGCTTGCCTTTTATACCACAGATAGGAGTATTGTGGGTGTTTGGCAAAATATATAGCTTCACTGAAAAGTTACCAACATTTAAACTTTTAACAAGTTGTGTAGGTACTGTTCTGGCCTATTAGGATTTCTGGTCAGCATTCTATTTTTTTCCAGTGCTTTTAAGCTAGGTGTCTGTAAATATATTGATATATTTGTATTAATTCAAAGCTGCATTGCAAACATATGATGAGCACCATGTGGATGAATTTGTCTAATCCTCATTTCAATGATTATGAGTTTATGATCACTGTAACACTTTACATAGAGATACAAAATATGCAGGCAATCATGAAGAGTCAAGGGTTTGGAATTTTAAAAGTATGTGATTTGTTTACTGTCATATATTCACAAATGTCTACCAAAATGCATTTTCCTTTGGGCTACAGTGCAAAAATCTAGATAAGCACAAGATGGCAGCAGAGAGATATAGAACATCTCTGTAGATTTCGATTCTGACTGGCTCAAGGTTGACTCTGAGGATGGTAAAATGAGGACCCAGATTGTTGGGGTCAATATGCTGACTCTGTAAACCACTTACAGAGTGTGCTGTAAAGTACTATGAAGCGGTATATAAGTCTAAGTGCTATTGCTCTTCTTTGTAAGAACTCGATGTGTATGAAGGCCAACACCAGCTAAAGGATTGGCAGCTAGGGCTTCGCATTGTTGTGAACAAATAATAACAATGCATTTTTCTCACTTTTAATCATCTTAGTGGTACACTTTCAATGAACTAATCATTATGATCATTGAAGTGGCAGATGATTGAGCTCTTTTGTGACTCATCTTCACCATGCCTTTATGGTTAGTGCTATTTTTGGTAAGGTTGTACAAAAAACTGAATTTAATTTGAACAAAACCATGATTTGACTGTGTGTGTGCAATTTTTAAAATTGATTAGTCTTTTCAGCATGCTAATGCTTCCCTAACATAATAGTTATTATCTTGCATCCAGTGGTAAGAAGAATGTAATGTGATGTCCAACTGCTGTGGCTCATGAAGCTGCTTAAAGCACAGGAGACCTAGTTACCTAGATGGATTAAAGCCTCAGATATTATTATGGGTATGGCAACTAGGTGGAGCCATTCTTCTAGGTCAAGGGTGTCAAACTCGCAACATCATGTGACATGTCATGACGTATCGTGACTTTTTTTCCATTGCCGGCCTTGGGATGGACGTGGTTTCAGCATGATGTGGTAAAGGAATCCATATAAAAGAAGCCAATTGGTCCAGACTATAGCATAGATACTTATGGGTACACCCTGGAAACTCATATAAAGCCAGTAGTTTGAGGCTACAGTGATTCCCTATGGCTTTCTGGGTGCAATTTGTGGAGCAAATGATGACATATGAAAGTCTTCATGGCACACTGATGCACAACTACCAGTCTTTGCAGGACTACCGATCTTTGACAGTCTCTGCTTGTCCTACAAGATTCTTTAGAGTGCCGTGTTTCAGGTCCCTTCCATGAAACAATATCATCCAGTGGGAGCCAGAAAGCACATCTTCTCTGTTGGAGTGAGTGCCCTTGGAAACTGCCTCCCCCTCCCACCTCAAGGTTCAGATGACTCAATTCTACTGGCCATCTGGAAGGCATTGAAACCCTGGTTTTCCACCCAGGCACTGGGTCAGAGCATTGGATGGGCCTGTCCTGAAATGACTTGGAATTGGAATGTTGTGGTTTGGCCTTGGTTACCCTATTTGGATGTTTTGTTTGGTCTCTCTTGTTTTATATGTGTAACTGCTGTACATGTAAGCCACTCAGAGTGGCCATATAAATATCCTAAAACTCCTCTAGGCTGTTTTTCAGTACTCATTCACCTACTGGCAGCTGTTTCTGAGTGGAAGAGCAATTGCTTTAGATTACCTATAGCCCAATTAGACATAGGTATGTGTGTTTCAAGGAAGAAATTAAGTTTTTCTACCCTTGTCATGGCAGAGTAGCTATGCCTTGCCTTGCATGAATTCCCTCAGTACAAATGTCTTCTTCTGTACAAATAGAATATGAATTTTCTTGAGACCTTTTTCCACGAGAAGGGTCTAATGAAGAATTCAAAATTTCTTGGTCCAAATTTTATTCAGGTAGGAGACCAAGACTATAGTAAGGTCCACGTTGCAGCCTAGTAGGATATTTGACTACTAAATGTTTTTAGATGGCAAAGTATTTTAGATGGAAGATTCAGGTTCGGTTCGGATATGTGCTCTAATTATGCTGTATTTTTCAATCTTAGCAACTTAAAATGGTTGGATTTCAACTCCAGATTTCCCCAGCCAGAAACACTATGTAAGGCTCTATTCCTCTTCCTTCTGTGTTTCAGAGTCTTTGCATTTTTTCATACCATACCACGATAAGCCATGAAAATCTCTTAACTCTTTTCAAGTTCATATAGCTGTTTCTTAGGAAACCAATTATTTCCTTTTATTTAGTTATTTTTCTTGGTAGTGGAGACTGTAGAGAGTTCACTTTTTCTGTTTAAGTAGGCTGGTTGAAATATTTCATATGGATAACTAATTTGATTGCAGGTGGATTCCATTCCTATGTGCAGAGGAAGAAGGACAATCAGACAAAATTCAACCATGACAATTTCCATAATCATAACTGCATAGAACTTAAACACTAAATAATTGTTTTGGACGTGTTCAGGTGACTATGAAAACATTGTTCTGTAACATGCAATTTTGTTCAATAACAAGTGGCCAAGTTGACCTAAAATTTATAAATGCTGCAATATCAAGTGATCTTTTTCAGATTGCAAATAGCTAGCAGTGTTTTATGTCATGTCATGCCATGTCATGTCATTGTCCTTTTTGTGTGCCTCTGCCTCTGTTCCCCACATGCCCAAACATTCAACCCTAAAATCTTCGGAATAATATTTTGCAAATGTCACCTGTGTGACATCTTAGTGTCTTTTTTCTTCCCATAATTTTTTGCATTTCCACAAATCTTGGAATTCTCACAAGGGTTCAGATTTCTCCTTGTCTTCAGAGTCCTCCCTCAGAGTGGCTGCTATTTTCAGCATTTTCTCTGTGCTCCTTTGCATCCCAGGGCATTTTGGGCTAGAAGAGTTGTCTAGCAATAATACTGTATTCTTTATTGTTTATTTCCCTAAATTTGGAGTAGCTTGTATTAGGAGTTCCCATATTCTTCTATACAGAGCACTTATTTTGAGTTACAATATTGAATGCTATCCAGCCCTTCTTTGGGCAAATTATTTGTATTCAGCCCATCTAAACTGGCCAGATTTGCAAATTTCCTTCAGTTTCTATATCTAATCCAATGCAAAGTTTGTTGGGCATTTTCAGGCATCTCTTCTGCCTTCCAAGAATCAAATCCTAAGAACTTTTATCCTAGCAGTCCTTTTATCTAAAAATCTAAGCTGCAGGTTTCTGCCGAGGTATGACCCCGCCGGAATTAATGGAACATTAATCTAAAGATAAAATATGTGCTTATTTTATTCCACTGAAATTAAGTCCCATCAATGAGACTTGAACATGTTTATGTCATCCTGAATCGTAGCTTAAATTGTGCTTTTCTTTCCATGTGTGGGAGTAGATTTGACTCTAAATGGCGGTGGATTTTCCAAAAGGATAAACTTTCATTTGGGGTAACTTTGAAAGTGCTTGGTATTGCAAAACAGCAAGAATTAATGTAATGATTAAAAAGTATAATGCTGTAAGTGTCCACAATTTATATTTTGTTGATTACAGTTCAAGATTTTTATTTGTATTTTTGTTTTGTTTTGCTTTGGTCCAATAGAATTAAATCCAACTAACATTGGAAAAAGTGTGTGTGTGTGCGTGTGCGTGCTCTGTACCATATGTGGCATAAAAAGCACATGCTGTCACAGTTTGACAGGTGTGTGCTCGGGCGCTGCTGGAACAGCTCTTGCCCAGAGTTACTCATGAAATCCGAGAGTGTTAGTAAACAGTCTGTACTTTCTCAAAGGTGCCCTGGAGATTTGTTACAGGAAGTCAAATTGCTCAAATCTACCTAATTTGGCACGATACGCTGAAAGCACGCTTGAGTGGTTATAATTGCAGGGGGACTGACTTCATTTAGCAATCTTGGGCCATACCTTCCCAATAACAACTGCAGGCGATATAAATTCAATCTCTTGTTTGTTTCTGAAAGTGATTAGTCCGAAAAATTTGGAATTTAAACACTCATAATTGCAAAGTGTTATTTACATTCACTTTTGATTAAATTCAACAACAGCAACAGCAAAAAAAAAAAAGAAATTAAAGGAGAGTCACCTTCCTTTGGGAGATGGGAACTCAAAGCAATGTTTATTTGGAGTAATGATGGTATGAGAACATCTAGAAATAAGGTACCAATGCCCTTAGAAACCTTTGTACTTCCTACAGACAGAACGGTAAGAAATAATGTTTTAAACATATGCAAAAAATGGACTACACTGTAGAAATGTCATACCTTAAATATTGAGATACAACTGAAATTATACGAAGGGTTGCTTGAAATTGCCTAGGAACAATTCTTTAGTTTGGGATAATTTCCACCTTAATCTGTGTTTTGGGGAAAGGATCTAACAGAATGTTGCCTTTAATCCTGAATTTTGCTGCTTAATTGCAGCAACGTTGTTAGCTGAATGTATTGTCATTATACAATTCTATAAAAGTTGCTTTAGTCATAGCTTTAGTAATAGTGTACTCTATTCAATTTAATATCCATCTCACTTTAGCAAACTATCCTCATGACAGCAGCATTAAATACGTGTTGAAAGTCTTTGTGAGAAAGACCTTTTAAATGCATTTTATAAATCCAATGTAAATAAGCGTAGCCGATTTTTCTGCATCCATTTTTTTTAAATGTGCAAAATAAATCTGTATTTTGTACTTCAGGGGAGAATATATTTCTTCGAGAAATTATATGTGGCAGATTCAAAATATTGGTATCTTTTCATCATCCACTCATCTGTTACATAGTCTCCCTAATTACAATATTCAAGCAAGTGGTTTCTTTTCATACTACATACAGTATTAAGTCACCAAGGCAGGAACATCTTGAAAGCACATAACAGTTTTGTTGATGGCTCTACATAGATACAATTCCCACTGTTTCCAATCTCTCCTTTTATTGTCCCCCATATGTGAAATTATGGTTAGGTATATACAGCACTCATTTCCCAGACTAATAGTCCATAGGTTTGATGAGATTTATTTATTTAGATTTATATATGTACTGTGAAGCAGTAAAACTTATGCAATAATTGGGCTTTTGGGGGGGAAAGTGTTTAAGATGCCACATGATCATTTTATTATTATTATTATTTATTAAATTTATATACCGCCCTTCTCCCGGAGGACTCAGGGCGGTGAACAGGGCATATAAATAGAAATACAAAAGTTAAAAAAAGGATTAAATAATTGCCCAATTGAAACAATCACAATATAAAACCCATTAAAACCCTAACGTTCCCCCATCAGGCCAGGCCAGCTTGTTCGAATAAATGGGTCTTTAGCCCACGCCGGAAGGAGCGAAGATCCGGTGCCGTCCGGAGCTCAACCGGCAGTTGGTTCCATAAAGCCGGGGCGCCCACAGAGAAGGCCCTCCCCCTGGGGGCCACCAGCCGGCATTCTCATTTATTGTTTTAGTCTCAAATAGTTACTTCTTTTACTGTAGTTAAATTTTATCACATCCTTATTCTGAAAGTTCAGAATCATGTATGTAGATTAATCATGTATGTAGAAACTTTTGTATTAGCCCTATTTCTAGCCCTATTTTACTCTGCATTCATCTTCACTTTGTTAGCCTCAAAATGCCAAGAGCATGCAGCAGCTCTTCAATGCTCCACATAGCTGACCAATAAAAGATCACACAGAATGATATTCAATCAGTTCCCTCTTCTAAGCTGCTGCCCGTCTTACAGTAAAACATAAAAAGCCCCTCGTGCACATCCATAAAGGATACAAAATTATAAAGCATCATAATACAACTTTCACCCTTGTATGTTTGGGAGTTAAATATGAAGGATGGATCTGGCATTGTGCTGCAATATATCTCATCAATTGGGTATTATCCTGGTTAGGAATGTACACCTATGATCCCCACTTTATAAAAAGAAGAAGATATTGTTGCTAGTGCCTCCTCATCCATGACTATGTTCATGTCATCAGCAGCAGTTTTGTCACTTCCCAACAAGAGATAATGAGTGAGTGTTTGAGCAATTCCAATGAAGTGAAGCTGCAATTCTTCTGTTGTGTGGGAAAGACTCAATGGAATAGGAACTGGAAGGAGGCAAGAATGCTTGCTAACCAGAAAATAGCCCATCTATAAATTCTGCAGCGCTTCAACTATTTTTCCTAAATTTTCATACGTCCAGCTTATCTCATCTCCCGGGTGTGGTTGTAAAATCAAACAAGTCTGAAGCTGATTCTGAACTGGTAGAAAGTCTCCATGTACAAGTACAACTTGTACTGAGTCCTCCAGTTATTTTACTTTCTCTTGGGATATGAATCCTGGTGTTCCTGTTCCCAGGCCAACACTTAAAGCCCTCCACCACTTTTCAGCCTGCAGTCCATCGAGGTGTCTTTGAATGAAGAAGCCATTGGAAATGGAACCTTTTCAGAACCTAAAAATCAAAAGCTTGGCTTTTATTACACCATTTTCAGAAGCATCCTAAGAATACATAGGGAAGGTGAATAGTATTTCTGAGAAGACATATGCACTGTTGAAATGTGGAAGAAAGTAGTTAAATGAACATGGAAAAGCTGGAAAAACAGGTAAGTGATGCTTTCTTTAACAGAAGAGGTGCAAGGGGGGAAGGCCCATTGTTCTTTCCAAGATCATAAGTACATGACTGTCAACAGTTTCATTTTAGTTTGGTTGGGCCAATTAAGGTGACAGCTCCTGTCAACAGATGAGTTACTAAGAAGTTTATCTGAACATAGCTCGCTTTCACATTCTGTCTGTAGCTCATTGTCAGCCTAGCACATTAATGGAAAGCATGCTGTGGAAATAGTACACTTGTGGCTATTAAGCTCTGTCATTGCTGCAAGGGATATTACTTGTCATTTTAGGTTTAATTGTAAATCAAGTGTTTCAGCAGTGGAAAAGCATTTAAAGTAGAAGAAAATATAATAAAATAGATATCCTTTCTTGAGTAGAGGAGCCTTTTCCAGATACGTTTGGCTATGACTTTCACAATAGTCAATTAGTATGTCTTCAAAAAGGCAGTTGGCACAATGGGTGAGGCTGATCTAAAAACACAAATTTGCCAGAAGACTAACTGATGAGTTAGTTGAGATTCTTATATTAAAACAATACATTTCATTTGTAGCCAGAATCTGAATATTACATGGCTCTTTATCTGAACAGAACGCTACAATTGAAAACTGCATGTGTGGATCTGATTGGGATAAATTGTAATAATGGAACAGAAATATGATCTGCATTTCCTTTTTCTATATTTGTAAATTCCTTGCTTTTCTCTTTATTTTGTGACACATGGTCATATTGTTCTATATTTTATATTCTCATATGATCTAATGGTTACTCAATAATTCAAGAATTTCTTCATATATGCCTCAACAGCAAAATAAAAGCAACAGGATGGTGTGGAGTACAAAAAACATCAAGTACAAAACTTTCCCACATTTTATAATATAACTTATAATATTAACTTATATATAACTTATATATGTAAAATCTATCTATCTATCTGATGTGTCACAATGGTAAAGAAATATGGAGCCATATTGTTTTAATACATTTGAAAATGTGTAAAATTATTCTTATTGTTTTATAAGGTATATAGTAAGGCCAAAATTTAAATTTTATTGTATCACAGATACGAATGGTTCCAAATTACTGAGGCATACATTTTCTAGGAATGAATATGACTTTCTGCTCTGTGGGCCATGTATAGACTTTTCTGTCTTCTTATATTTGTAGCCATAATCATACACTAAAAAGAAAACAATTCAATAAACAAATGAGAAGAAAATGGCATGAAATGTTACACAGTAGGACTGACACTTATTTTAGAGGCAGCCCAACAGTTAGTCTCATCTCAGAGCTTCTCTGTCTCTGTCCCTTTACATATTCCCTGATGTGACAGGATATACTACGCAGAAGATCAATAAAAAACAGAGAACAAAATTTTCAACAAACATGAAAGGTCATAGGTACTTTCAAGCAGAAAAGCATCCATGTCCTTTCTTCACTGTGTCTCCCCTGAGGATAAGTTTATAGAATCATTTATAACACAACAAGGTCACACACACACACCCTGCTAAGATTTCCTTGTCAGACTTCAATTTCCTGTCATTTCCTTGGTTCTATAATGCCTGTTTTTCTTTCATTTCTGATTTATTCATTCTTTTCAACAGATTGCCACCAATTCACCACTACTTGTTAACAAGATCAGCTAAATACAAAAGACAAATGAGGCAACTGATTTAAGAGTTTCATAAATTTTACAGTTAGTTACCATGGCTCTCATTAAATATCAGATTACTCATATTTCACACACACACACACACACACACACACACACAGAGAGAGAGAGAGAGAGAGAGAGAGAGAGAGAGAGAGAGAGAGAGAGAGAGAGAGAGAGAGAGAGGGAGAGAGGGAGAGAGGGAGAGAGAGAGGAGAGATTTTTTCCAAACTTCTAAAAAGGATAGGCTGTGGCAAACATCTACGTTTAAATCAATTGAATGAATAACTACTTTCAATTCTTTTTCTGTTAAATGAACATATTCTGTTTATAAATCTCTCTTCTGTATCTTAAAGAAAGAAAAAAACAAATCTTCAATCTAACCTGCAAAAGTGCCCCTACTTTTCTGCCATGATTTCTACAGTTATTTGGATTATTTTCAACAGTATATTTTTCTCAATGTATGGAAGACAATGGGTCCTTCCTGTTCACATAATACTTGACAGGTACATATGGTACATTTCACATAGAAAAATGTTATGCCAATCTTCTATTCACAAAACAGTTTGTGTGCATGTGTGTGTGTGTGTGTTTGATGTCTTTCTTCATATTCATGCAGTTGAAGCTTTTTGCCAGCAGGTCCTATGAATGTGACACCTGTTTGCAGATGTATGACATGGATAAAAATTAGACCTAAGTTAGTATGCTGGGTTGACGTTGGGATGAATGAACGTTGTTAAAGTGATACATTGTAGTGACTTCTTGGAAATCATACTTCCAAATGTGGCTGAGGCAAGATACAAATAAACTTGATTTAAGATATCCTAATGGTTGTTGTGGGATTTTTTTGTGCTTTCAGGTCAGAGCTAAATCTTTGTGACTTCCTGTGCTAGTCCCTGCAGTTGGTTTGCCATTTCTTCCTGCCTAGGGCTAAGAGAGGGACACGGTGGCTCAGTGGGTTAGGACGTTGAGCTTGTCGATCAGATGGTCGGCAGTTTGGTGGGTCGAAACCCGAGTGCCACGTAACGAGAGTGAGTGCCTGTTACTCGTCCCAGCTTCTGCCAACCTAGCAGTTCGAAAGCACATAAAAATGCAAGTAGAAAAATAGGGACCACTACGGTGGGAAGGTAACAGCGTTCTGTGTGCCTTTGGCGTCTAGTCATGCCGGCCACATGACCACAGAGACGTCCTCGGACAAGTGCTGGCTCTTCAGCTTTGAAACGGAGAGGAGCACTGACCCCTAGAGTTGGAAATGACTAGCACGCATGTGCGGGGGAACCTTTACCTTTACCTTTAGGGCTAATAGAGAGTGATTGGCTCAGGATCACACAGCTGACTTTGCACCTAAGCAGGACGAGCAGTCATGGTCTCTCAGTGTCTAGCCTGGTGCTTTAAGTGATCATGGGACATTGTCTTCAGTGACTATGGGTCACTGCAACTGGTCATCAATATGAGCCTGTTGCTGAGTGCCTGAAATGCAGCCACATGATAGTGGAGGGAGGGGCATGGCAGTTGTAACTTCATGGAGGGTTCATAAGTAACTCATAGGGACGTCTGTTGTAACTTTGTATGATCTTTAGATGGTTGATTGTTAAGTGAGGGTTGCTTGCATGGCAATACACCATGACATCCTAGGTTCCTAGAAAGAGCTCGATGGGTATGAAGGCCAACACTAGCTAAAGAGCTGGCAGCTGTAAATTCACATTGTCACGAACGGATAATAATAATATTTTATCTAACTGATAGAGCCAAAACATTAACACTACATTTCTTATTTGGTATTCTGTAAGTGAACAGATCCCCACTCAGGGATAGTATTTGAACTCAGTTTTGAGCCATTCCAAAGATATGACTCAACTGCAGTCTACTGAATTTATCACATTTCTTGAAAAACCAAATAATATGTGAAAAAGTAAACATTGGATTTGGTAGTTCCTTAAGCAGCTGCAGCATTTTACTGAACTAATGGAGGAAAATGAGTGATTATGATCTCAATAAACCAGATACCCTGGTCTTGAAAGTTCCTAGACTTACATTAAAAATTGCTGGCATTCCAGTGACACTTAAATAATAAAATAATGTTATGCTATATTATTAAAGCATATAAAGCCGTGGAGGAACTTATCCCCCACAAAAAATATTTGATCCACAATCCTCACGGCCCCCCCTCAAAAAACCCCATTGTTTTCAAGAAGTGAAAACAGATTTAAACTTAAATAAGCAAAGTGATGACCAAGGTGCTTATGTTGCTTTTTATTAATAGGTTTATTATTTAATACGTTGGGGAGACCATCTAATAACAATAGATTATATTAAGACTATTTTCCACTTTGATGAGCCTTCCTTTAAAAAAATAAATTTTGCTTATACTAGTTTGCGTGCAAAAAATTGCAGGGTGTATAACAAATACACTTCATATCTTTATTGATTGTTGGAATCCTATGTTGATTTAATTTTGTAAGAAAATCAACTATTTAAATGTCCGTATAAAAATAAAAAAACAAACATATTTATTGTTTGGTTATTTGGTTAGGGCCAATGCATGCAAATAAATAATAACACAATATATAAATAATCTATGCACATATTCTCTAGTAACAACACTCCAAAATTTCCTGCTTACTAAGGAAAATAAATTACATAGATGCCTACTTAGTCATACTCTTTCCTTCTGGAGTAAGCAATGTTATGAAAAGCAAGAGTAAGAAATACTAAGGCTGATGTTATACTGACATCAATTATTAGGAATATACAAATATACAACCTACTGCATAGGTTGACGGGTTCAGAGTTAGGGATCAAACTGAAAATGTATATACAGAGCAAAATGTATATACAGAGCAAAATGGGCCTGATGGGCCAAAGCCCAGATGTTGTGGGCAGAAGTGGTTTGGTGGAGTTATGAGCAGGAAAATGGCAGCTGGGGTTGAGGATGGGCAGCAAAGATGCTGTGAAAATGAGGGATAGGCCGACCAATGGGAACTCTTATTTTGGGAGTCTTTTCTTGTCACTCACGGATGTTGCAGGGAGGGAGTCAAAAAAGTTAAGATGGCAGCCATAATCAAGAGCCAGTTTGGTTTAGTGATTAAGACATTGAGCTCAATTTCTGCCTTAACCATGAAAGCTGGTTGGGTGATCTTGGACCAGTTACTCTCACTCAGGCCAGTTCATGTCACAGGATTGTTATGGGGAAAATAGGAGGAGGAAGGTGCACTGGATATGTTCACTGTTGAGTTATTTATTAAAACAATAAATGTGGGATATCAATAAATGAATAAATTAAATAAATCAAAGCCTCATCCCTTATTTAACATGCCTTTTAAAAGAGTGCAGCTTTAATCACATGGTTGTGGCCTAAGTACTTTACTGTAAGATTGTGAATTCACTTAGTAACCAGAACATATATAATATTACCGACATGTTTCTAGTAAGCAACACTCCGTGGAGACCATATGGTTTCATAAAACATTCTCCACCATTTTTGTTGTGCACTTTATTTCACTATGTAAAGTTACTTAGGAGGAACCTGAATCTGAACACCCAGCAACAGACTGCTTGATGTGATGGGAGAGAGAGAAATACAAAAAAGTAACATGAATGCTGGAAGTTAACTTGAAGTTGAAGCAATGAGAAGATCTTCAACAGAAAATGTTTTTTTTTCATTCTCCATTCTTAATGACAACACTGTCTGGTTAAAATGTTGCCCAGAGTATGCTTTAAATCTGACACTGTCAGTGTGACCTGTAATAAATCAGAGCCCTGCTTGAACCCAAAAACCAGTCCAAAAATTTACAGCTTAATTAGGAATTGATAAATAACAACCTCATTGGACCTTTGACGCAGCCCATTTTCATCAGGACTTGGGCCTTGCATCTTGATATACCAAGTGTTTATGTGCTTGTAACAAGGGCCTGAGAGGTCTGCATTTCGTCAGGCTTGGGATTCTTTTGTGTGTTGACCTCCTATCCTACATTTTTTTAGTCCATTTATTGGTCTCTATTTAACTGAGCAATTGCATTGGATGAGTCAAGATGCTGGGCAGTTCCAAAAGGAATGACATATTTTGGCTTTTGGAGAGTTAAGCCTTCTGTTAAATCATCCTCACACTCAAACTGGCTAATCAAACTGCTTTCACTGTTCTGAATGGGAAATCTCATTCAAGAAGCAAAGCAGTTAAACATGTTGGCTGTGGTGCTAGCAGTTGTTAGCTGGCCTACACCAGGGCCAACTATGTGTTAAAATACTTCTGTGCAACAGTTGGAAAATGATACAGATTTCAAGATAATTGGAGAAAATGTGATTTGAGACATTTTGCTTATTTTAGGATAAGGTTAAGATAACAGAGGATACTCCCTACATCCTCAGCAGGCTGATGAAATTGGTGGGAAAGTCTTCAGGCAACAATATCCAAAGCAGTCCAAATTTAATCAAACGGGAAAATTCACCATGATGTCAGAAGGCAAGTTTTACACTTTCATTACAGGCAGACAACCTCATGAGGCAGATACGCAAAGAGGTGCAGCACAGCACATTTTGGCAATTGCTCCTCTTGTCACACATCCACAGGGGAAAACAATTCTGTAAGGGTATGATTTGCCTGATAATGACAGAATGTGTGAGTCCTCATTTGTGTGTCATCCTGACTTGGTCTCTTAAGCCAACAGCTTGGCTACAAACATGAACATGAGCCAAATAATAGTATAAAGTCCTGACTTTCGTGTACAAAAATACAATTTTGGAAAATTCACCCCAAAGCTACAAGGGAGGAAGACATGCAACAGAGGCCTTCCTCCACATCTGTCCCACAGATTATGGAAGGCCAGTGCAAAATATTTTACTGCTAGATGCACAGAAGAAGATGGCATTCCTTTCCCCACATTTTACAGTTGATGGGGTTTCAGCAATAAGAGCAGCCAGCTAGCTTAGATTATGCAGCATAGCACATGTAAGTCTCTCCTGACATGTTATTGCTACTCCCCATTCCAACATAATTGCTGTACTTACTGTCTATTATATGGCCAGGCCTCTGAGGATGAATTTATCTTCTTCCTCATGGGAGAAGAAGAGAAAAATTATAGAAGAGATATGTGTGGAGATGTGGAAAAACTGAGTCCTGTAAGTGTCCACAGCTAACCACAATGAGGAATGAGGAAATGAGCACCATGACATCATAATGCACGATGTGTTTCATCACAAAGTAGGGAAATGTTTACCTGATACCACAATATCATTTTGTCATTTATCCTCATCCTTGCCCTCATCCTATGCTGGTTCATTGTCCTAGGCAGCTAGTTTTAAGAGCTAGAGCTCTTAAAAGCGATAGATTCCTGGTGACTTCAACAAGCTAATTCATTTTCATGGCAACAATACAGAAATAGTTTGCCATTTCCTTCTTCCAGGAATTGTTTAGCTTGCCACTCAAACCTATAATGTTTGCATTTTCTCATGGTGCCCCCTCCCATCCCACTACAACACAGCCAAGCTTGCTTAGCTTCCAAGCCCAAACCAACCAAGTGTTGCCTAGAGGCATTCTGAGATATCAAAAAAGGCAAAATGACTTTTGTGAGCATGTGCTCAAATCCCCACCCCCTTTTTATGTTGTTACTCACATGCTGCATATTAAAAAGGGGCCTAGCTTCAATCATGCAGTGGCAGCTGCCATCTTGACTTTTTTTGCCCTCGGCAGACACCCCTGATGTTGCGGCATAAATGAATAAATGAACATAGACCACACAACATCAGTTTGTAATACAGTACCTAATATTTATGTTCCTTTAACTAAAATGATTTTTGCTTATGTTTTCCAAGCCTGTTAAGCAAGATTTAAAAAAAGAAAAGAAAGAAAAAACACTCCAGGATTTCTAAGTTTATATACTGTAGATAACATTTTCTAAAAAGTGAAAGATTCTAGAAACTATTTCTTTGTATATCAAAAGCCTTTCAGTAGCAAACATAATGTATAGTCAATTAAGTGTACAGAAAAAAGTTCCTACTGCAGAATAAGGCACTTAATGTGTGGGGAGCAACTTGTGGTTATGTTTAAAACCTGCAATTTTGGATCCCTCTTTAAGTAAAGGAAATAATAATGGGGACCTTAATTGCAAAAAATTGCCGTTGTTACTTTGAGTTTGACATGTGCTTAATGATGAGGTGGATGGAAATGTTAAGACTAATACCATTTGGCAGACAACTGGGGTTGATAATCACTCCCTATAATGCTATTGGGGATAACTATGGACCTATTTGGCTAATTCCAAGCAGAAGTGGTTTATTGTGCAGGAGTGAGTTTTAGCCTGCAGCAGCAAATATCCAGTATTTGCAGACCCTGAAGAGGATGAATATTAAGGGAGACAAAATGTTTGTTCAAGTGCTTTTATTCGTTTTACTTGTCATTTATATATATTGCCACACATTTAGTCTGCTAAGAAGGCTTAGTTATATGAGTTGGGACTGTAATAGGGAAAAGAATGACAATTTAACTCCCAGAATGAAATTCCTGATGATTGTGAAATAGCAGTAACTATCAATAATAATCTACATTTTGTGAATTATGATATTCCCATTATTTGTAACCCTGGCCAGTTGTTGGCTTGGCTTCTTCCTCCCACAACAATTATGTAACTGAGCTGTGTATTAAATCTCTCAGTTGGTGCAGATGGCTGAGGTGATTGTGGCTTGGAAGAAGTGTGGGGGATGGTATTCTACAGAGAAAACCCATCCTGGATTCTCCAGAAATGAGGAAATACAAACTATCTCCCCACCTCTTCTCTGGATCAAATGTTAGCCAACCTTCATGCAGAGACAGAATCCCATTGTGATGAGGAAGAAAATTAGGGGGAGGGTGTTTCTGCCACTACAGAAGCGGTCCCAACAATTGTTTTCATTTTTCTGGAGAATCTGAACTTGGCTTGTGGGTGCAATTTTTTTGCTGGGAACAAATTGTGTCTCTTCTCTTTTTACCACTTGCTGAGTGAGTGAGATGAGAAGGTGCAAATGGAGAGCATGCTGAGAAGATTGTGCAGCCAGCTACTGGCAGTTGATACTTGTCATTTATTTATTGTATGGCATTGTTGCCTTAGCCAGGAGACTAGAAATGTTAATACAAAGTAGTTATTTGGCTGCCTTAAGACTGCTGGCTACTCAGTTCACACTTGTGTGGTATCCATGATACACCACTGGGAGTGAGCTAGTTCTGCACCAGAAAGAAAGGTGAACAGTATCCTGCAGCATCATCAAAGTTGGTGTTGCATCCAGAGAGGTCCAGTGCCGGCAGGGATCTAACCATCTGCACAAAGCACTAGCTTGTCTTTCCACCAAAGTGGTACCTATTTATGTACTTGCACATAATGTGCTTTCAAATTGCTGGGTGGGCAGAAACTGAGACAAGTGACGGGAGCTCACCCACCAGAGTGAGGTGCTAGAGCAAAGACCTTCTCCAGCATTGTTAAGCCATTGAGCCACCCTGCCTCTTTAGAGGTTGACACCGAGCAGCAAAGTCCAGTCCATTAAGTCAGGCAGCCAGGTCTTGATGAATGTTTGGATCCAAAAAAAGAGGGCTGTAGAGCACTAAAAACAACCCTGTGGATAATTAGCTTGGGCAGACCCAGTGTGTGTGTGTGTGTGTGTGTGTGTGTGTGTGTAAGGGGTAGGGGAGGCTTTGTTCCAGCTTTAACCTATTTTATATATGTAGCGGTGGCAGGCTTGAGATGCTAAGTATGACATGAGCTGATCCTTTGTTCTGCATCATTAAACAGCCAATTTGCTGGACAGAGATGATGCATCCAACAAGCAGGAACAAGTAGTTGCTGGAGCAACTGCTGCAGAAACTGAGGACACCAAGAGGAAAGACAGCCCCAAAGAATGCAGGTGTAAGACTGAGGGTGTGCCCACTGTCCATTACAACAGGTTGCAGTGGCTTTCATCAACCTAGCCGGCATTCATCTGATTTCTAGCTAGGCCCTGCAGTTACCCTATTAGACAAGCTGCAGCCCTCCTTCCCACTTCGTGGAACTGAGGAAGGTTTTTGCCTTGGGACATCTTATAAAAAATAAGTCATATAGGTGCCTATAGCTTTTATACTGTTTTATTTTATACATAAAAGGTAAAGGTAAAGGTTCCCCTGCACATGCGTGCTAGTCGTTTCCGACTCTAGGGGCCGGTGCTCATCTCCGTTTCAAAGCCGAAGAGCCAGCGCTTGTCCGAGGACGTCTCCGTGGTCATGTGGCCGGCATGACTAGACGCCAAAGGCGCACGGAACGCTGTTACCTTCCCACCGTAGTGGTCCCTATTTTTCTACTTGCCTTTTTACGTGCTTTCGAACTGCTAGGTTGGCAGAAGCTGGGACGAGTAACAGGCGCTCACTCTGTTACGTGGCACTCGGGATTCGACCCGCCGAAACTGCCGACCATCTGATCGACAAGCTATGCTTTGTTAAATGGCCACAGTTATTTGGTTAAGATGGACAAACATATTCACTTAATACACAAATAATAATTATATAAACTATAGCCCAAAACATTTAATCTTCCATAGTAAACCTACAGTATTCATGCATAAATAATAACTACTTATTTTTGATGCAGGGGAGATTATGTTGCTTAGTTGCTGCATCAGAAAAATATAAGTTTGATGTGTTGATTGGTAACGTGTGCACAAGGACATAGACACTTGTATGTACATACCTTAGTATTTAGAACAGTAAAGTAGTTTGACTCTTTTTTCGCCTGCAATAAGTCTCTGCAGTCAAAAAAAACAACCTAGGTCAAAAACTTGTTTTAACGTATAAAACTTTGCAGATGTATATATGCTATGTATTGTAAAGGTATAAGGACTGATCAGCATTGGCATCATGTGTGCAAACAGTGAGACTAAGTTACTAGGCAACTGTAGCTTCAAAAGTTATCACTTTAATGGCAAAAAGGGAAAAGTGTTTATATTATCCATGCATCTCTTCTAGTTCTAAAATGTTGATAGTTATAATGTATTTGTTTCCATACATGTTTGTTTCTCTTGTGTCCAGCATAACATGTTAAAATGTAGGCCTGTTAATTCATGATCAAATATATCTTTTCTTGGAACAACCAAGAAACATCAAGAGAATGAATAAAGACAATATTTAATTGAAACAGGATGATGACAGCCACATGCTCCTGGGATCCAGGCTTGTTTCAACTAATAAATGTTCTCAAGGAAGGGGGGGATTCAAATGGGTGGTAGAGATCAGGTAAACCTCCTTGAAAAGAAATGTTGGTTTCCCTGAAAAGTTATGGTAAAATCTTGACAAAATGATTATTTGCCAGTACTGTAGTGCCAACTCAATGCTGTAAATTAATGTGAACGATTATTCTGCACAATCAGGGTATATAGCATGGAGGATTTATTGCATCATAATTTTAACATGACTTCTAATATTATATTTATTTATTAATTTTATTCTTTATATTGATTTATTTTTTGGGGGGTTTGGTTTTATGACAAGTTTTAATTAATACTTTTATTGTACATCATCCCATATGCCAATAGAAAATTACTTTATTAATTAAATGTGTAAATTACAATAGTTTTCTATTGGCATTTGGGATGATAAGTATAAAGCATAAAATTTCATGAAGAATCCAGGAAGCATTGCATTGGCCACAAATCCTTAACACTGAAACAGAAAGAATATAAAATTAAGCAGATTGCAAACTCCAACATTCTAGAGATTAAATCAAAGATAAAAAACATAAGGCTATCCAGACTTCACATCCAGCAAGTCATCCTGCACATTGACAAACAACTAATTAGATATGTTCTAGTTGTTGTTTGTTAGGTGTACTAGCAAACTACTATATCCAACAAATTATTTACTAAAATATAGGAATACAGTACAAATTGCTTATTTGTAGGGCAGAAGAAAACCTAGTGTACATACCCTGCTATGTTTGTATTCAACAGCATTCTTTGGCTATTGACCCACCATGGTAACAGTTATATTAGGCCCATGTGTGGCAGCTTTGACTTGGCTTGACAAGGTGTTTCATGCAAGTTACACCAGGCAATTCATCTTATAAATGCCAAATGGAAACATAATTTGTCTTGATGATGTATTGCTTGATGCTTTATAGAGGCAAAAATTGCTTTGATAAAGTGTTTTGCATGAATCCCCAGCCTCTACTGTGACCCTTACAAAATCTACATTGAAACAGAAGTTTGACCTGGCTATCACAAGAGCTACAGGAGATGGCAGAAGAGAGCAAAATAGAGTGAAGTGAAGCTGTGCCGTTCATTCTTAGAAACACCAAGATCACACTTTTAACTAAGTGGTTACAAGGGAATGTTTCAGCCAAACGTTATCAAGAAACGATCTGCACTGTCCTATATAGTATATGCTCAATTTATATGAATCTATCCATTTTTAACTGAGCAACAAGAAAGCCTGTTACTCTGAATATATAATTATGTCTGAACATCAAATGTGTCTATAGATCAGGGGTGTCCAACTGCCGGCCTGCGGGCCAGATGCATCATGGTGAAACCGCGCCCACCCCATTGCCAGCAATGGAAAAAAAGTTGTGATGTGTCATGACACGGCACATGACATTGTGAGTTTGACACCCTTGCTATAGATCTATCAAATCCCTGTCTTCACCCCAAAATCATATATTTACAAGAAATGTCTTAGTTTCTAAAAGCAGCAGCCAAAAAAGCTAATACAATCCTGGGTTGTGTGAACAGAGGCATAGAATCAAGATCACGTGAAGTATTAGTACTGCTTTATAAAACCCTAGTGAGACCACACCTGGAATACTGCAACCAATTTTGGTCACCATACTACAAAAAAGATGTTGAGACTTTGGGAAAAAAATTGAGAGCAGAGCAGCTAAGATGATGAAAGGCCTGGAGACTAAATTATATGAAGAAAGGCTGCAGGACTTGGGTTTGGCTAGTCTAAAGAACAGAAGAAACAGGGGTGACATGATAGCAATATTCCAATATTTGAGGGGCTGCCACAAAGAATTTCACTGGAGATTTTATAGAAGAGGCTAGATAATAACTTGTCTGAAATGGTATAGGTTCTCCTGCTTGATTAGAGGGGTGGACTAGAATACCTCCAAGGTCCTATTCTATTCTATTCTATTCTATTCTATTCTATTCTATTCTATTCTATTCTATTCTATTCTATTCTATTCTATTCTATTCTATTCTATTCTATTCTATTCTATTCTATTCTATTCTATTCTATTCTATTCTATTCTATTCTATTCTAAAATAAGTTAGTTGTGAATTAGAAAAGGTGGCAAGGAACAATTACATCCCTGTGTCTTTTAGCATGGTGGTGTTTTATAACTGCCTATATTCATCCTGGTGGTCATTATTTTATGGGCAATCACCATCTCCCATTCTACAAAACATTATGTGTGCCTGTTAATCCAAAAGATTAATCTTTTCTAATACAAGCACAGAAACAAATTAGTTAATTTTAGTTGTGGTAAAAGTAAATAAGAGCATTTTGTCATTAGACAAAAATGCAGCTTTTATATTTCTGTAGATCATTGCTACAGAGAGGTCAGAACCTCAGAAATAGGCTCTTGAGATCCTTTTGTCCAATTAGCCCCTCCATTTTTGAATCTGTTCTGCTGGATTGTGTAGCACTCATAGCTACTGGAAATCACTGTTTATTTCCTTGACAATACCTCAGTTATTGGAAATGCAGCTCTTAGGAGGTTATAGATGTCAGGTGTGGATCTAGCCAGGGCACTTGGATTGTGGCAGATTCCTGAGAAGCTGGTGTTCAGGTCAACCCTGTATGTATCAGTCTATATTGGCTTGCACTCTGGTGTTCCATTTTATAGTGATGTTTCTTTCAAACAGCCTGGAGTTTCTTACCCTCTAGAGTCAGGAGAAAGAGAGGAAGACAGAGTGTGTGGTCTGAATATTTGACTTGTTTTATTAATGGGAATAAGATCCCATGAAATTGTCCATATCTTGTAATTCCATGTTCAACAATTTTTCCTGGAAAAAACCAATAGCTGCCATAAATGTAACGTCATGGCAAATTTAAACTGAACACAAAACAGTGTTTTCTACTTAATTTGTAACCCATAACCTCTCAAGTAATACATAACGCAGCTTGCTTCTTTCCAAAGGAAATAATTTCACAAGTAAAACATTTTTCCTACTAGTGCAAGACAGCAGCAACAGTGCAATGTCACTCAGTCATAACCTAGCGTGTCCTATCACAGCCAGCAAGCCAATGTGCATGAGCCAATGACACGCATGCACTGAGCTATCTCAGAGGATCAGCCTATGCCAGCCCATGTTTTCTGGATTTTTTTTTCCAGGAGTCTTTTGCCAAAGACAGTGGGTTTGTGGAAGAAGCAGACATATAAAGGAAGATTCCTTATAAGATCTCAGTTTCACAAGCCAAAGTCAAAGATCCTTTCCCCCAAAAACGTACAGTTGGAAAATTGACTGTGAAAAAAACAGAACACATACACACACAAAAAAAGGAGGGGGGAAGGAAATAAGTCTTGTAATTAGGCTGTAAAAATTAATATGTATTAATGCATGCATAACTTGATTTTGGTTTGAAACAACCACACACAAGACTGTTGCCAAAATCCAATATGAGATGGTATTTTGGCTTTTTGAAATCAGTGGGATTTGGACTTATTTTTGTGTAAATAATAATAATAGTAATAATAATAACAACAACAACAATAAAGTTGAAAGGGACCTTGGAGGTCATCTAGTCCAACCCCCTGCTCAGGCAGGAAACCCTATACCATTTCGGGCAAATGGCTGTCCAGTCTCTTCTTAAAAACTTCCAGTGTTGGAGCATTCACTGCTTCTGGAGGCAAGTCGTTCCATTGGTTAATTGTTCTACATGATAATTATATATTATAAGAATAAAGCACAGGCTTCCTGGATGAGTCATTTAAGGAAGCAGTGTACTTCATATGGCTGACCATAATCCAGTTGGAGAATGTTTGTTAAATTTATATCCCATCTTTCTTCCGAGAGTTCATGGTCGCTTACATGGGGACACCTTTGATTTTATCCATAGCAGCAATCTTATGAGGTGAAGTGGATGGAGAGAGAGTGACTGGCTCAAAGCCACACGGTAAGTATCTGTGATAAATGTAGATTGAATCTTCCAAGTCCTAGTCCAACTTCTCACAGGTTCAGGAACAGCATAT
The DNA here is from genome assembly GCF_964194415.1 of Vipera berus. Taxonomy (NCBI): domain Eukaryota; kingdom Metazoa; phylum Chordata; class Lepidosauria; order Squamata; family Viperidae; genus Vipera; species Vipera berus. The sequence continues at coordinate 229,407,685 of NC_138203.1, read as the reverse complement.
TCTTAAGGCAGTCTTAATATTAAGTATGGCTGTGAAAGTTGGACCATAAGAAAGGTTGAGCACCAAAGAATTGAGGCCTTTGAACTATGGTGCTGGAGAAGACTCCTGCGAGTCCCTTGGACTGCAAGGCGATCAAACCGGTCAGTCCTAGAGGAGATCAACCCTGACTGCTCTTTAGAAGGCCAGATCCTGAAGTTGAAACTTAAATACTAATGAGAAGGAAGGACTCACTGGAGAAGAGCCTAATGCTGGGAAAGGTTGAGGGCAAGAGAAGAATGGGACGACAGAGAATGAGGTGGCTGGCTGGAGTTACTGAAGCAGTGTCATGGTTCTGATGAATGAGACAAACATTGACAAGCAGTAGGTGTGAACCTAAATGGACTCCAGAAGATGGTAAAGGACAGGAAGGCCTGGAGGAACGTTGTCCATGGGGTCACGATGGGTTGGACATGACTTCACAACTAACAACAACAACAACATATTAAGTATTTTCTTAAACCACTGAACTATTGCATGAATGCCACACAAGGACATGATATAATTTATTTATGTGTCATCAAGTTTTCTGTCATCTTTTAGCAACCTCAAAGATGGATTTTCTTCAAGAGGAAAGTTTCTTCCCTAATCTGGTCTTGGGTCTTCATCAGCACCATAAACAAGTCTATCCACCTCTATCCACAATGTGTCCAAAAAAGATAATGTATTTCTGGCCATTTGTGCCTTAAGTGAGAACTTTGGACTGATTTATTCAATGATTTATTGGCTTTTGTTGTCAGCTATCCATTGTGTTTTTGAGAATTGCCTCCAACATAGAATTTCAAAGGCATCAATAGTCTTTCTGTCCTTCTTATTCAAAGTCCAACTTCTGCTTCCTTAGAGAGTCACATGAAAAATTATTGTCTGCACAATGCTAATATTTCTAATTTAATTTACCTAACATGTACACACATTAAAGCAGCTTAACTTTGTTTTTAAATATTTTAAAATTTTAAATACAATTGTTTTTTTTAAAAAAACTGTGTTTTAAATAGATATATTTTTATAAAAAAGAAAATTTAGTGATTTTACAATAAGGATAGTGATTTGGGGGGAAAAAAGTAAAACCTCCTCTCTGTAAACATTTTCCACTGATTACATTCTTTGATTATATTTTTTATTATACACAGTGGTTTGTCCTTTTAATGTTTTAAACTACTTGTGTACACTCTAGCCAGATTGGATTAATTTGGTTATTGCATTAACATTTTAGTGACATTTTATCTAAGAGTTCATGGAATGCTTTAAAAATCCCAGCTTAATGGAGGCCAATCAATCATCACATTTTTCAAAGCACAAATTATTTTAAGTTTTTGTACTACATGGGAATAATCACTGCAGAGAGATAGGCATATCCTATTGTTTTGACTGATGTCATTCATTTCTCTTGAGGCCGACCCAACTGATGGCTGATGGCTTAAGTGCTGAAGTTAAGTGGGCAAATTAATGTGTTTTCCAGGGGTGTTTCCACTGCAGCTGTCTTCTCAGCTCTAAAAATGCCAAATCACTGATAGCGGCTGCAGCTGCTTCAACTCAAGAGTGCTGAAATGAGTTGGAGTGGACAGTGGTAGCACATGCTGGTCCCTTTTCATCATCACCCTTAAAAGTGGTGACCTACCACATTTTTTGCAAATTTCAGCCGGGAGGAGGGCACTCCTGAATGCTGTGAGTCCCCCAGGAGAAGTTTCAGAAATGGTCCACTCCTCTCTGAGTGAGGAATCTTTTCATTTCATAGTGAACCTGGTTTGACCAGGAGACTTGCAATAGTCCAAATTAAAAGAGATAGGTTTTCCCATCATCTTGATGCAAAAGGTCCTGTCTTTTTTTCCTCCCCAATGTCCTGTTAAAATAACAGGATTCATTAATTTTCCCAATCATTTTGCCTCTCCAAATCCTGTCAATAGGGCTTTATTTTAATCAATATGCAGATGTTTATCTCTCTGTTTGAAACTGGGAAATGGAATAGATTAGTCAGTTACTTTCCAGTCATGTGATATTTTAATAATATTATTATCCTTCCTTTTCCTTCCATATCTTTCCAAAGTCACTCAGGCAATCTCTAAATTTGAGAAGGAAGAAGAAGAAAGAAAGAAAGGAGAAAAAAGACTAGACAAGAAAAGAAAGACTGGTGGAACAAATTCTGTCCTGCTCTTTTCTCCATCATAATACAATCCATTTGTAACAGTATCCCCAAATTCCTCTGCCCCCTGGCTTAAATTGATTAATAAATGATCTTTCCATTTGTTTTCTTTCAAAAATAGTCAACCATAACACATGCTTTTAAAAACAATTGGTTGTTTCTTCATTTGAGCTGATACATATAGAGATCAGTAGTAACCATGAGGGATCCTTGAAAAATTAGTATGTTTATTTGCTTGTTTTTAAAAGTTTTTAAAAGTGTAATATGCTTATGTGAGCACTGTGTGTTCCCCAACCATCTCTATCACTTTGAAATAATTTTAGTGAGCTAGAATAAATAGAGCTTCTTCTCTTTCTGTATATACCATGTGACACTATCAAAGTCTTCTCCCTAAAACACCTTGAGTGGGGAAAAGAAATGTTTTCTTTCTTTATTTTAAAACAGTAGCGTAACTTTAATGATAATTAGGAGTTTGGTTTTCTTTTTAAAATACTTATATTTATTCATTTATTTAATATTCCACCTTTCCATCTACATAAGGCCCATAAGAGAGCTTAGGAAATCAAATTATAACCACTAAAATAATAAAAAATGAAAGTTAAACAACAAAAGGAAAATAAAAGATTAAATCAGCAAGAAACCAGCAGTTAAATCAATTTATCACCCAGAGGCTTTTGGAAATTATACATTTCAACTTTTTGACTTGTCTCATAAAAAAGGCCATAATGAAATGTTTGCTCTCTCTCTCTATATATATATATATATACTGTATATAGTACACATATATATATATATATATGTTTCATTTTATGAGTTCCCTAATATGAATCTGAAAGAGAATTTATTAGTATTTCAAAACAGTCTTATGTACTTAACTTGCATTGAATCTCATATTCCTGAATGTAAAATTTACGCATGTGGCAAATATATTTATCTATTTTCTGCCTTTATTATTTTTACAAATAACTCAAGGTAACAAACATACCCAACATATCTTCCTCCTGTTTTCTCTACAACAATAGCCCTATGAGGTAGGTTTCGGCTGAGAGAGAATGATTGGCCCAAAATCACCCAGCTGGCCTTCATGGCCAAGGCAAGACTCACAGCCTCCTGCTTTTTAGCCTGGTGCCTTAGCCATTAGACCAAATTAGCTTAACTGCAGCATGAAGTATTTGTCAATCAAGGGAGGACATTTTGTACATTTACTGGACCTTCTGAACTGTTATTCTTTATGCATTTGAGAAACCCTGACACTGAATATTAAACTGAAATAAATTACTTTAGGATATTGACTGGATCAAAAATGCTTTCTTTTGTCTTGCTCAGCTGTACTCAGGTGCAAAAGAATGCTGATGGAACACTGCATCTCACATCAGATTACAATGGATTCTCCTGTACAGCACAAATATACTAATTTTGAGGATATCACTGACTTGCTGGACCAGGCTGAAGTGGGATTTTGGCTTAGTGGTTTTATGATAGGAGCCTGTGAGCACAGCAATACAGAGGTAAGTTTACCGTGATATAATTACTGACGAATTTACTATATTTCGTTGGGATCAAAGGTAATAGCAATAGCAATAGCAGTAGCACTTAGACTTATATACTGCTCCATAGTCCTTTTACAGCACTCTGTGAGCATTTTACAAATGTCAGCATATTTTCCCCAACAATCTGGGTCCTCATTTTACCAACTCAGAAGGATTGAAGGCTGAGTCAACTTTGAGGACATCACTGACTTGCTGGACCAGCATGAAGTGGGATCAAATTCCTTGCTGTGGGCAGAGTTAGCCTGTAATACTACATTCTAATCACTCTGCAACCATGGCATCAACATCAATACAGCAATCCCTGGGCATTGTCATATGTTCCCCTCCCCATGCTCAGTGGCATAACCAGGGCTTTTTTTGTCATAGAACGCTCAGAACGGAGTTCCGCCACCTTTTTGGGATGGAACCTTGTAGGGTAGGCAAGGCAGATTGTATGACATGTGTGTGTTCTGGCACCTTTTTCTTTTACAAAAAAAGCACTCGGCATAACCAAGTCTTCAAAGCCAAATGAAAAGCCACCAGGTTTAATCTCTGGAGAGACTATATTACAAACACCAGGTGCCATGATAGGAAAGGACTTTCTTTCTAGGTTCTGCCAGGTCACGGCCTCTAATAGAGAGGATGAGGAGCATGCTTCTCCTACCACATCTGATACAGTATGTAGACACAACTGGAAGAATTAGTATCTCAAGTAAGCCAGTTCCTACCATGAAACTCTTTATGGTAACTGCGAGGACCTTGAATTGAACCCAGAAGCACACTGACAACCACTACAGTTCACAGAGCAGATATGCACCAATCAAAAAGTGCACTTAACTGCATTTTGCACCCACCTTAAATTCCAGATGTTCTTCAGGAGCAGTCCCACATAAAGTGCACTGCAATAATCCTTTCAGGAGGTGACCAGCCGGATTTCTCCGAATGCAATTGAATACAACCATGTCCTTGTCTGCTTGTGACAATTTCTCCTGCAGAAAAAGCAGCAGAAGGAAGACAAATGGCAAAGCATTCTTCCCATCCAATTTAAGCTACTCAGTGGAACAGGGGAATAGCAATTTTGAGGAAGGATAAACGTTTTGGGGGAGTATCTGAAATTGTTGATTTAGTGTACTTTTCTGTTTTTTCCTCTAGCTATGGGGCAGAAACATTATCAAGATGTTTCTGTAATGTAGTGGTATCAACTGTGTACAGAGTGAAACAAAATCTCATTTACGTACATTTAGCATAAATCCATGTCTTGACTCCCATTAACTTCTAAAGTTCTGTAGATTAATTATTTAGGAAAATATTTACCAGGTATGTAAACAAATTGCCAAAGAAACACAAGGTCAAGATAGGATCATTATTCTGTGTGCTCATTCCAAATCAATGTTTTGTTATTCCCTGCTTGCATGATATATACAAGGTAGATGATACTTAACTTTCCCTGGGATACAAACAGGAAATGGCTTTTTTAAAAAAAAAACCAGTGAATTTCAAAACTGATCAAAATAGCATTCCTGTTCTGCCTATTGCTGACAATCACAGGTGTATAATAATACTGGTGGCATCATTTTTCCCATAGATCTCTCAAAATTAAAAATGACTTTTTCTTTAATGCATTGTAAGGCTCTCATTTTGGCTGTCTTGGAGGATTCATGGCTTAGTCATTAATACAGTAATGCAGTAACCACTTGATTGCTACACTAATGGAAGAAGGAATGAATATAAAATTTGAATGGGATTTACTGAGTGTGTTTTTAAAATATTTTATGCATATCAAGCATTTGTAAAATGAGGAATGAGTTTCACGCATACCATAAAAGTATGCAATATACAGGCAGACTTTGTCAAACCCAAGTCCATTAAAGGAGGACATGTTGTATTCCAAGAAGGTTTGCAAAGCTTTAGCTAACCCTGAGTGAGGATTGGATTAAGAGTCATCCTGAATAGCCATAGAAGCAAACCAAGATAAAATGGGCTGTTTTCCAAATTGTGGTCAGTACATACTGTTGAGTCCTTATGTTAAATTATGAGCCCATTTTGCTTCAAGGCTATTGAACATATTTGAGTAGAAATAATACTTTCTCAGGAGAAAACCTTCATAAAATACCAAAAAAAGAGATTGATTAAAGTAAATATGTCATTTCTATATAATGGGGGAAAGTTCTGAATTTTAAAAAACCCAGTATCCCAGTTGGCCAGCATAAAATCTACACATCTGGAAGAAATAAAATGCAATCAAAAATCCATTCCACATCTTTATTCAAACACTATTTAACTTACTTCTTTGGACAATTTGATCAAAGTATTTTACAATCCTTAATATATTTATATTCATAACATCCCTTTGAGATGAAGTGTTTTGGCTTTTTTCTTTTCTTTTTCTTTTTTTTGTGCCAGAACAGATGGTAGTCAGAGAGAGCAATTTCAATATTGAGAGAATTTTTTTCTCTGATCTGATGAACTCTGACTTCAATTTCATTTTACAAAACCTCCAATGCATTCTCTCCATCACATTAATGCCACCAATAAACCAATGTCCATCTAATAATGCCAATACTTAAGGAACTAAGCAGGCATTTATTCTGCAATATTCTACATATCTGTTCAGAAGTAGGCTACATAATATTTGAATAGGGATTATTTCTAGATAGTTTGCATACAGGATTTCATTCTGAATCAGTTAATTCAAGAAAAAGGGAAATTACCAGGAAAATCAGGAAGATACATTTCAAACAATTTTCCTTGAGATGTAAGTTTTTAAATTTTCCCCTCTTTTCTCCTTTTTTTGGTCATCAACTGTAGTTGTCATGTTATTTCATGCAACATGAAGGTCCCTTTGGTAATCAGTCTTCCTCACTCAAAAGAGTTTCAAAATAAAAAATAAAGGAAACCTGATTATATCAGTTTTGGTTTCTACCTTATCTTACACGATCTTTCAGGAAGAAAGAAAGAAAGAAAGAACAGAGAGAAAAAGAAAGAAAAGAAAGAAAAGAGAAAAAGAAAAACAAAGAAGGGCAAGAAAGACAGAAAGAGTAAAAGAAAGAAAGAAAAACAGTAAAGAAAGAAAGAGAATGAAGAGGGAGAGAGGAAAAAAAGACAAAGAAAGAAAGAAGAGGAAGAGAGAAAAAGAAAGACAAAGAAAAAAAGAAAAGGGAGAGAGAAAAAAGACAATGACAGACAGAGGAAAGAAAGAAAGAAAGAAAGAAAGAAAGAAAGAAAGAAAGAAAGAAAGAAAGAAAGAAAGAAAGAAAGAAAGAAAGAGTTTAAGTTTAAGTTTATTGGATTTATATACCGCCCTTTTCCCGTAGGACTCAGGGTGGTTTACAAAGTATTTAAAAACGTCAATACAATACAAAAGTTAAAAGCAGTTAAAAATAATTAAATTTGATCCCTAAAAAATATAAAACCCCAATTAAAAACTCTCAGCCTGGGCCGGAAAGCTCAAAGAGCCAGGTCTTCAGGTCCCGGCAGAATGATCGAAGGTCGGGGGCAGTCCTAAGCTCCATGGGCAGCTGGTTCCAAAGGGCCGGCGCACCCACAGAGAAGGCCCTATCCCTGGGTGTTATCCGCCGGCAGTCTTTTACCGGCGGCACCCTGAGAAGGCCCTCCCTGTGAGAGCGCACAGGATGAAGGGAGCTTGATGCCGGCAGCAGGTGTTCCCTCAAATATCCTGGACCCAAACCATTTAGGGCTTTATAGGTCATCACCAGCACCTTGAATCTCACCTGGAGGGCAACCGGAAGCCAATGCAGCTCGCGGAGTAGAGGTGTTACATGGGAGTATCGAGAAACCCCCATCACAACCCGCGCGGTTGCATTTTGCGCCAGCTGAAGCCTCCGGGTGGTCCTCAAGGGCAGCCCCATGTAGAGAGCATTGCAGTAGTCTAACCGGGAGGTCACGAGCGCATGGGAGACTGTGTGTAGGGCATCTCGGTCCAGATAGGGTCGCAACTGGCGCACCAGGTGAACCTGGGCAAAAGCCCCTCTGGTCACGGATCCTATGAAAGAAAGAAAGAAAGAAAGAAAGAAAGAAAGAAAGAAAGAAAGAAAGAAAGAAAGAAAGAAAGAAAGAAAGAAAGAAAGACTTCTGTGAGCAACGGGAGTCCTGTGAAATCTGGTACTCAAAGTTGGCCCTTGAGATGCAAACTCCAACAATTATTTTTCCTTCTCCTTTGCAGCAAAAAAAGCACAAATAATGAAAACAACAACAAATATGATACTTTTATGACATGCCAAATCTGCTGTCTGTCAGAGGGAATCATCTGACTGCTAATGATGTAGTTGACTTGCTAATTGGAATATCAGCAAACAGTGGCCCTGTGTTGTTGACATGCTAAAGTGCACATAGAAATAGAGATCAGGCCTTCTTGTATGATTTATGATGGCTGAATTTGCACATATTTCTGAAGATGCCTGTTGTATAATAAAATACACACTATCCTCATCAATCTGACACAAGTGAGTTTTGGTAGCACCTTGGGTGCATCTGAACAGAGACATAGAGCTGTGTGCACAGTATCTCCACATCAGTGGGAAAAATGAAAGCTGCAACCCAGTCGCTACCCACTCAATATAAGTCTTATTGAATTCATTGGAATGTATTTCTGAGTGCATTTGAACTGAGTTGTGCACAGATGTGATGCTCTTTAATAAAATTGTGTGCTTGATTCTAGCTCTAAGTATCATCATCATCATCATCATCATCATCATCATCATCATCATAAGTTGGAAGGGACCTTGGAGGTCATCTAGTCCAACCCCCTGCTCAGGCAGGAAACCTTATACCATTTCAGGCAAATGGCTGTTCAGTCTCTTCTTAAAAACCTCCAGTGTTGGAGCATTCACGACCTCTGGAGGCAGGTTGTTCCACTGGTTAATTGTTCTAACTGTCAGGAAGTTTCTCCTTAGTTCTAGGTTGCTTCTCTCCTTGACTAGTTTCCATCCGTTGCTTCTTGTCCTGCTTTCAGGTGCTTTGGAGAATAATACAATATATCATGACTGCAGATTTAGAGAAGCTTTTTTAAAAATAGCTTTTGGAATATTTATTTATGTATTCAATTTCTATAGGTGCCCGTCTCAACCAGTGACTCTGGCTTGCTTACAATGGGAATGTGGCCTTACAGCTTCTTTCAAATCCCATAGGAGCATCAGCATAAGAGTGATAAGTGTAAGTGGAATGTAACTGTGTGAAAAAATAGAACTTTTTCATTACATCCTTAATTATCCATGATCTCTCTCAGATTCAATAGTATAGGTCAAGGGTCCCCAAACCCCAGCCCATGGAATGGTACCAGGCTGTAGCATGCCAGCAACTGGTCCACAAAAAGAAGCAAAGCCCCATCCGCGCCCCCACCCTCCAGTCCACAGAAAAACCTCTCTCCATGTAACCGGTCCCTGGTGCCCAAAAGGTTGGAGACCTCTGGTATAGGTAGTCCTCGACTTACATCCACAATTGAGCCCAACATTTCTGTTGCTAAGTGAGACATTTGGTTTTTTTAAGACAAGTTTTATTGGTTTTTCAGTTAAAATCTACATATTTAGAAAGTATCATGATGACTGGGTAATCAGAGATTCAGTAACAGAGTTTTCAGTACATAATTCAGGTTATATTATCAAAACATCCTTCTCAATTTCCCTTAACATTTCATACAACCAGTTTAAACTAATAACTTTCTAGAAATAGCATGGTCAGTTGAAAAATTTGTCAATTCAATTTCATTGAGATATATCTATGTCCTGTTATTAAAGTTTACCTAATTTTAATTTTAAATATATTATTCAAATTTAGCCTTTTACATCCCAAATAATATTCACAACCCAAATTTCCATTATTTCATTACAGCAAAAACTATAGCATCTAACATGTACACAGTGGCTGAGTAGCTATGTTCTACCTAATAAACATTGTCTGTTTCACATCCTAATACATCACACGTTACTGACAGGCCCACAGCCTATGTTTATCAATCTACAACTATTTATACACAACCAGATTCTGTTTTAAATTTTAGCTAATTCTTAATTCTTAAATAGAATAATCAAAAGTCTTTTAACATCAAATGTGGGATCTATAAACCAAATTTCCATTATGTTAGTGCACAAATTATAATGTCTAAAATAAACCTAATAGATACATAAACACATTCTAGTTCTATCTCATAAACATTTTCTATTTTAGATCCTGATAGATCACTGATTACTAAAAGGATAACCTTTAATGGTTCTGTAAGAACTCACTTTTTAAATATAACTCGGGTTTTTGTTTTTTTTGCCAATCAGGTTTTCAGACCAAGGCCTTTGAATTGCCAGATAGGTCTCCCTTCGCTCCGATACATATTATTTGAATCGAAGGAGGCCATCTAGCCATCAGTGATCCACAAAAACCAAACCACTTGTAATCATTATGCTGTTGCCCAGTTAGTTTTAGTCTCTGTATTTGCTCTAAAAACTTTATCTTCAGTTCGGTCTGGATTCCTCTGGTTCATCTGTTTTAAGTAGAGAGTCTTATCCAATTTTGTAATTAATGCTTGACTATCCAGGCTTTCAGGAAACTGTCTTTGTTGATCTTCCACATCCTCTATGTTAGCATCACTATCTTGCACATAGTATACTTCTAAAGTTATAGGCTCTTTTGATGGAGTCAAAGTTGAGTATTAAGTTTTCCCATAGTTTGTTGTTGGTCCTTAAGGTTATTTGGCATAGTGATAGTTCCTTGTACTTTTAGAGTTGTCATTTCTTTGGATAGTTGTTGCTTATATTCCTCTGTCTCAACAGAAATATCTTCCAATTTTGTTATATTCTGAAGTGTAAATTCTTTAGTTGCAGCCTGGGTTTCAATTTGTGACTTAAGGTTGGCATATAAATTATTAAATCTGGAGATAGACATCTCAGTGACTCTGTAGATTGTTTCAAGTATAAGGTTATAGTCAAGCGAGGCTTGTGGCTGATCCTTCTCCATTTTGTAATAATTATAAATAATCCTTGGTGGAGGCTATTTTTCAAACAAAAATCAGTAAGAGTCCACCTCCACAAGTCTAAGCCAAATTCATCTCCAGCTGTTTCAGGTTTTTATCTTAATGCCAAGGTCAGTCCAAAATGTAAGCAAGCTTGTTTGCCAATAGTATTCAATATATATCCCCAGAGTACTTCAAATCCTTTTCAGACAGTAACTTTTTATTTATTTCTCTTTTTTGGTCCCCCTTTTCAGACTAATAGGTAGAATAGTCCATTTCTGTAAATATAGGAACTTTGGGCCAAAAGTAGAAAGGCAGTAAGTCCAATAAATCAGTATAATTTAGTAGAAGGCTTTTTCTTTTCTCTCCCAATGTAGACAAAGGCTGCTCTTAAGGAGGGTGGGAAAAAAAATCTCTTCCCTGTCTCCTCGCAGGGGGACGCAAATTTGAGAAGCTTTTAGCAGGGAAAGTAGACAATTAGGAAAACAAGAAGACAATTCTCACCCAGTTTTCAAGTGCTTTCAAGTGCTTTGTTGTGCTTTTGGCTTTGGCAGGGAACGGCTAAAAGCTGGGACATGGGAGTGGCTGATTCTTTCTTCTTCAGTTCGGAGAGTAGCTTTAAGCCAATGGGAAGGCTGCCGACCTTCTACCGCTGACTGGAGAGACCTCTCCCCAACTCATCGCCCCTCTAGGGTGAGTTTTGACCCCTTTACAGGGGCCCCCCGATGAAGAAATCCAGGCGACATGAGGAGCGATTCCCTTGCGCATCTGGCTGCACCAAAAATCCGGAACCGGAAGTCTGTGAGACATTTGTTAATGCCCAGTCACTGATGAGTTTTCAAAAGCACTTGGGAAGGATATCAAAGAAATTGTTAAGGATGAATGCCAGAACAAACTGTCAAAGACTAAGAAACAGAATTATCAGTGATTTCTGTTGGAGGAGGCTCAGAAAAATAGACTAGGGAGATGTGTGCAGGGTTTGGTATCACAAACTGCCCACTATCTTTAAGTACAAAATTAATAATATATACATAATAATAATTATTATATCTGTTTATGTTCCACCTGATGCCAATGTCAACATGGCACTTTCTAAGCTGTATGACATCATCACCAGGCAGCAGCAAACTCACCCAGAGGGCGCTCTTGTCATGGCTGGGGACTTCAATCAAGCTTGTCTGAAGACAGTTCTCCCTAAGTTTGTACAGTATGTGCAAGTTTCCACCAGAGGGAAGAACACTTTGGACCATGTGTATTCCAATCTGAAACAGGCATACAGAGCTTTCCCTCTTCCCCACCTGGGTACATCTGACCATCTTTCACTCCTGTTGTGCCCAAAGTATGTTCCTCTCAGGAAAAGGACTCAGGCAGTCACAAAAAGGGTCAGAACCTGGCCAGTGGGTGCTCTCAGTCAGTTGCAGGACTGCTTTGAAACCACTGACTGGAGTATATTTGAACAACAAGATCTAAATTCATATACAGATGCCGTACTCTCTTATATTAGAACATGCACTGATAGTGTAACAACAGATAAGTGCATTAGAGTTTACGGGAACTGTAAACCCTGGATGACTGCAGAGATACGAACACTCCTGAGAGCCCGGGATTCTGCCTTTAAGGCGGGGGACAGGGACAGATACAGAGAGGCCAAGGCAAATCTCAGAAGAGGCATTAGGATGGCAAAACAACAATACAAACAAAAGGTGGAGAACCATTTAGCGAACAACGATCCGAGGCACGTATGGCAGGGACTGCAGCACTTAACCAACTATAAGGGCAGCAAGAGGAACATGGCAAACACCGATGCCTCGTTGGCTGAGGAGCTGAATATCTTCTTCGCCCGCTACAAGGTTAAAAGACCAGACCCCGTAGCCTTTGCTGGCCGGCCTTCTGACTCTCAGACACTCACCCTGTGTGAATACCAAGTGAGAGCTGTATTGAAGGCTGTGAATCCCAGCAAAGCCGCAGGCCCAGATGGGGTGCTGGAGATAGTGGTCAGGCATTGTGCCGATCAATTAGCAGGGGTCCTGACAAGGATTTTTAACATCTCCTTGCAAACGGCATGTGTACCATCGTGCTTGAAAGCAGCTACCATTGTCCCAGTCCCCAAGAAAACTGCAGTTGAGTGCCTGAATGACTACAGACCTATTGCATTAATGTCTGTAGTCATGAAATGCTTCAAAAGATTGGTTCTCCAACATCTTAGGACATGCCTCCCACTGGACTTTGATAAACATCAATTTGCCTACGGGGGAAATAGGTCGACAGACGATGCCATAGCTACTGCTTTACACTCTGTAGCAAGTCATCTCGAGAAGCCTGGAAGTTACATCAGGATGCTTTTTGTTGACTACAGCTTTGCTTTCAACACCATTTTGCCGAGCATTCTCATCGAGAAGCTGACTGACTTGAAATTCTCCCCCGCCATCTGCGATTGGATTCAAGACTTTCTTAGGGATCGGTTACAAACAGTGAGGGTCGGGTCTGCTTTGTCCACCCCCTTGAAGCTTTGCACTGGCACGCCACAGGGCTGTGTGCTTAGCCCCTACCTGTACTCTTTATACACTTATGATTGTGTATCATCTGACCCATCCACTGCAATAATCAAGTTCACAGATGATACAACTGTGGTGGGTCTTATTACAGGTGGGGATGAGACAGCATATAGGGCGGAGGTACAAAAACTATCCATATGGTGTAGTAACAACAACTTGCACCTAAACATCGGCAAGACGAAAGAGATGGTGTTAGACTTCTGGAGAAAAAAGGAGGAACCTGCCCCACTTCACATCGGAGAGAACTGTGTAGAGAGAGTTTCCTCCTTTAAATTTCTGGGAGTCTACCTCTGTGAAGATCTGACCTGGAAAGTTAACACAACTCAGGTGGCTAGAAAGGCCCAACAGAGGCTTCACTTTCTTAGGGTCTTGCGGAAGAACAGGGTAGAACAACAGCTAATGACCCTCTTTTACCGGTCTACTATAGAGAGCGTCCTTTCGTATGGTATTGTGGTTTGGTATGCTGGTCTGACAGCCGCGGATAGGAAAGTATTACAGAGGGTAGTGAGCACAGCACAAGACATTGTGGGCTGTTCCCTGACACCACTGGATGACATCGCCAGGGCTCGTTGCCTTGGAAGAGTGAGGAAGATTCTCAGGGATGACTCACACCCTGGACGGTATCTCTTTACTCTCCTACCATCTGGTAGGAGATATAGGAATATAGCCAGCCGTACCAACAGGCTGAAAAATAGCTTTTATCCGTGGGCTGTTAGGCTTTTAAATGGGACATAATCTTATGCAGAATTGACTTGGGAGGCCGGTGTGTGGTGTAGTTGGTTAACATAGTGTGATGGGATGGAGGGTTTGTTGTCACTGTGTGTTGGGGGGAGAGAGCACGGGGGGAGGCTCAGCTAATCTCAATGTACACATGTTGTACTTTGACAATAAAGGTTTATTATTAAAATTACTTCAACAAGACTAGAACAGAAAGAAGGAATCTGTGACTGTCCAGGAGCTACGGAACTATAGCTTGAACCACATATCTGATGCGGTAGTTACCCTATGGAACATATTCATTGTGGTGACAGGAAGGTAAAATAATGTGATATATCAGTATTGCAGACAAAGGCAGATTAGTAGCCTCCTTTTAGTAAGGATGCCAAAGCTTAAGCAAAGGAGAAATTCAACATCATCCATGCGGGATCTGAGTATTTTACAGTCCAATCATATATTTTCTAAATAGGATCTTTGAAGAAGATGAAGATGCATATAATATCTATTATATTAGATGGTTTCATAATAATGTGATTTGTTAACAATGTACAGTCTGTTCTTTCAAAAATTAGAGTTAATGTAAACATCCTACACAGATAATCCTACTTAACCAGATGACCTGCTATTTACAAAAAAAGTTTCTATTTATATCAGCAAGTTGTATTTATTAAAAACCCAGAATGGCCACAGATGTTTGGCAATATTTAATACTGAATTCACTACATAAGAAATCAATTATCAGTTAAAGTAATGTGGTGACCATGTATATTTATACATTCAGCTGACTACTCAGTACCTGTATTCTGTTAGATTTATCATGATTTGTTATTTAAAGGAAAATGCATTCTGAGGCATGTATAGAATTGCTAATCTTTGAAAGTTTTGCATATATACAAACTTAGTACTATTTCAAGGAAGTAAGTGACCTTGCAGGTGAAATGCCCATGCCAAACTATTTAGCAGTGTATTATGGCAAATGTCCAGGGTGACAGAAATGTGTTTTTAGCCAGAGTCATTAAATGCTAGATTTAAACCTGGGTCTCCACGAATGAGAGCCTTGAATGTATAAATTGACTAGGTTCTGTAATCCCCAGAGATCTTTGAAAGTGTTATGCTAAGGGAATAGCATTAAAATTCAAGGCAAAACATAACTAGGTATTATTAACAATCATTGCATATTTTTTTAACTATGTTACAATTGCTACATCATAGAACAAGAGGCCAAACTACTGAGTATAAGAGTCAATCACTGCATTCACACAATGCAAGACAACCAGGCTTATTCCTTTCCCCTGTACACATTAACAGTAGGGAAGTTTGGTTCTTCAGATATGAAATCTTTTCCTGGGCTCACATAGTAAATAAATCATTAGTCCATTTACCTAAAAATCAACTTGGTACACCTTGTTAGTGTCTCATTAACTTCAACATATTTTCTTGTGACTGTGTGGTGATCATTTGGATCCAAGAAAAGTCATTTTTTAAGGAAGCTTGAATAGGTCCAAATTTCAAAGTGCCCACTTTGAAGCACATTTTCTCAGATATGAGTAACTATTTATTCTTAATCAGTGCTTTTTTTCTAAAAAAAAAAAAAGGTGCTGGAACTCTCATCTTGGTGGGCGCAGGAGGCGGGGGGTGGGGGGGCGGTGCTGCTGCAGTCACAGGTGTGAAGGATGTCGGTGGCGGGCTCCGGTCCCTGGGGCCGGAGCTGGCACGGCTGGTGCTGTGGGAGCAGCAGAGCCCACTCTATATGGCGGGGCTGCGCAATACAGGCAGCGGAGGCGGTGTGGGCCAGGCGATGTTTTAATCTTATGATTTTAAATATATATTTTTTCTATTGTAAGTTTCCCCAAACCTCGCCATGTGGATAGCATACAAATATTATATAATTTGTCAATAAAGGTAGAACATATGTTAAATATACATCAAATGATAATATGCTTCCCTACAAAGTCAATTCTTGCTCAATGACAGACCAAGGAGTTAACTCGGAAAGGCAAGAGGAAAATCTAGAAGAGGTCTGTGCACCTCTTCAACATCTTCATCAACGATTTGGATGCGGGGATAGATGGGGAACTCATCAAATTTGAAGACAACACCAAGCTGTCAGGAATAGCCAATACTCCAGAAGATAGGCTTAAGATACAGGAGGAGCTGGACAGACTCGAACACTGGGCACTATCTAACAAAATGAAATTCAATTGTGAAAAAAGTAAGGTTCTACATTTAGGCAGGAAAAATCAAATGCACAGGTATAGTATAGGTGGTACCTTGCTCAATCATCATCATTATTATTATTATTATTATTATTATTATTATTATTATTATTATTATTATTATTATCATCTTGTAGAAAGGAAAGGCCCACACTGATAAATTAAAAATCTTTGTGGTCTGCAAAGGAATGCTGGTGGGCTAATCAATGATTTGGTGACTAGAGGAGCATCTACAGTGTTGGAGTTTGTGTTCATGGTAAGCCATGGAGGCACTAGGCAACATGACTTTCAGGGCAGTGGTGGTGATTTTATTACTTTAAAAAAAAAAGTCTGTGCTCTGTCCAAGGGTGCTTGGTAGGCTGCATGTACAGGCCTGGTCTAGAATTTATTTTGGAGCATTCAACTATTTAGAGCAGGCATGTCAAACTCATTTTGTTTGAGGCAACTTTTTATAAAAGAATTGCCATTAATTTGTTTTAATAAAATAATTTAAATCAATTTTTCACTTGATTTCAAATTAAATGAATGAGATTTTTTTTAGTACAATTGCCAAATGCAATAAACTGGTTTTAGGTATATGTTACTGGAAGGAAAAAGCAATCCCTGTTGCGTTACTGATCCCAGAGAAACATTTGCATGTATGCAGGTATCCTTAGGGTGCCATAGTTATGGATGAGAAATATTGGTTGCAAAGTTGGCATTTTTGGATGTAATACAGATATTTTGGACTTATTTTTGTTTCTTTGCATGTTTGATATTTTTAAAAAGGCATATGCTACTGACTACGCTTATGCACATATGTAACATGATCACTGCTTGTCCAAAATTTTACTATACAGATAATACCCCCAGAAATTATTTTAGCTTTTTTAATAAATGTTGTTATTGATGTTAAGCTCACCAGGGAAAACATCATATATTGTTATGTATATACTAGGTTAATTATTTAAAGACTGAAGTGCAACATAACTAGATTCTAAATAATCTATTTTTCAAAACACACAACAGTCCAAACAGTAAAAGTAAAGTCCAAATTAAGAATATTTCATTCTTAAGAATTGTTTAGATTCAAAATAGTTTTCAAGAGTGTACAAAAGATACTATTTTTTTTCTAGAATCAGCTAAATTAGACATATTACATTGAGAAAAATGTTTCTCATTTCTTTCCTGTTACCGTTGATTTCATTGCAGAGGTGTTAACATAAGAAATAGATTATTTTGTTATCTAATTTTACCTTCCAAAAGACAGAAGCAGATGAAAAATGTGAGGTTCTTTCCTGTTGGCTTTTCTGAATTAGCTGTTTTAGATTCTAAAAGTTTAGTTCCTAAAGAAGTAACCTTGTAAATAATTTTAATGTCCTCTTCTAGTGCAGGGTAGGCAACCTTGGCTCTTTTATGACTCAAGGACTTCAACTCCCAGAATTCCTGAGCCAGCATGGCTCAGCTTGGAAACCTCTCTCTTTCCCCTCAGCGTGGCTGGTTCAGGATTTCTGGGAGTTGAAGTCCATGAGTCATAAAAAGAGCCAACATTGCTAGCCCTGCAATAGGCTTAGGAAAACCAATAAGGGAGCTGGGTTGTTTTTTTGTTTTTTGTTTTTTTTGCAAAAAACAAAAAGGTTCCGGAACGCCGTTCTGAGCGTTCTATGAGAAAAAAAGCCCTGTTCTTAATGAATTGTCTACTGGGTGCAGCCCCCTTTATGTATAGCTGTATACACTGAGGACTCCATTAATAATGTCATTTTCAATCATATGGTGAGCAGTCCACACATACTGTATGCTTGGGGGGGAAAGTCACTTGAAATAAAGAATAAGAGATAACATGAGATGAGATAAGATAAGAGGCACATATTAAAAATGAAATTCTGTTGCTTGCTCTCAAAAGTGTACACATACATAACACACATATAAACATGCTATATACAACATATACCCCCGTAGATAGGGCTCGCAACTTGGGAGTCCTCCTAGATTCACGGCTCACCCTGGAAGACCATATAGGAGCTGTGACTAGGGGGGCCTTCGCCCAGGTTCGCCTGGTGCGCCAGTTGCGGCCCTATCTTAGCCGGGATGATTTGTGCACGGTCACTCATGCGCTCGTGTCCTCTCGTCTAGACTACTGCAACGCTCTCTACATGGGGCTGCCCTTGAGGACCACCCGGAAGCTCCAACTGGTACAGAATGCAGCCGCGAGAGTTGTGTTGGGAGTCTCCCGATACTCCCACGTTACACCGTTGCTCCGTGAGCTGCATTGGTTGCCAGTTGTCTTCCGGGTGAGATTCAAGGTACTGGTAACAGTGTTTAAAGCCCTTCATGGCATGGGGCCGGAGTACCTTAGGGAACATCTGCTGCCGGCATCAAGCTCCCTGCGCCCTGTGCGTTCCCACAGAGAGGGCCTCCTCAGGGTGCCACCGATCAGAGAATGTCGATTGGTGGTCCCCAGGGGGAGATCCTTCTCTGTGGGCGCTCCGGAGCTGTGGAATCAGCTACCGGTAGAGCTCCGGATGGCGCCCGATCTTCGCTCCTTTCGTCGCGATCTCAAGACGTTTCTGTTTGTTCAAGCCGGCCTAGCCTGATGGGGATTGGTGGGGTTTTTAGTCTTGTGTTTTAATTTTAACTTGGTGTTTTAGAACTTGATTCCAACTGTTTTAATATGGGCAATTATTTAATCTTGTTTTAACGTTTGTATTTAGTATTTTATTCTGCCCTGTGAACCGCCCTGAGTCCTCAGGGAGAAGGGCGGTATATAAATATTATTAAATTAAATTAAATTAAATATGTAGATAGCTACACCCTTACATATAAATACATATAAATATTAATCACTTTCCATCTTGAATACATAGAGGAAGGAGGAAGCCTGAGGGTTCACAAGGTTAATACTGTATGGAACAAAACTGTTACTGAATCTGGATGTTTTGCTTTGGATACCATGAAGATGATGCCCTTCTCCAATCCCAAAACCAACTGAATTGATAAGAGAATGATATTCAGAACCTGTGATGGGAAATACAAGGATCATAAATCTCTGTCCTTCAGCACCCTACCATCTCTCAACATCTTCCTCAACATCTGCTGCCTGCCCTGACTAATGGCAGGCCAGCCTTGTCATTAGGAACAATTAGACATGTTTACATGAATGGAACATCACATAAGAATACATAGGTTGGGAACATTTAATCAACATTTTGTACTGAAATTGCCAATAAACTGTTGTTCTTAAAAATAATTATTTTTTTATGTTTACAGATAAAATGACATTTTGAGATAGTTCTTTATAATTTGCTTTTAAGAGGAAACATATTTTTTGCAATTTCTTTTAAGTTCATCTGTTTGGTGAAGCTGGACAGAAAGTTGAACATCTGTCTTTAGTTCTATGCAAGGAAGCATTCAAAGTGAGTACTTTCTCATACAAGTCTGCTGTTGTCATCTATAAAAAATTGTATTGAAGATGTCTTCCCCATTAACGGAAGTGGGAGGAAGTAGGGAAACAGCTAATATTTTTTTACATCATTAGTAATTAACATGAAAACCTTATCTTCACTTTCAATCAGGGGGTTCTTTTAAGGTTCTAAGCATTCTAATTTACCAGAGTCACCCTATTATCCATGACAGCATCATATTATGCATGAAGCATTTTAATGGATTTATAAGATTTTTAATAGGGAATAACTAAACACATTCCACAGTGTGGTTTTATTTTCTTCCCCTTTCATAAATAAGCTACATTTTTTTGAACAGTATTGGCTTGTGGAAGGTCTTGGGGAAAAAAGAAACATTAGATAATCGAGCAGTTATAAGGGTTTTTAAAAGAAACAAGATTCACATTTTAATGTTATGATTCAGCTAAGAAAATTCTTCATTTCCTGCGATCCTAACATGATGCATAGTCTCTCAGAAGTTTTCAAAATTATGATTTATTTGCAGACCTTTTTCTATTAGTAAAAATTATCTTTTTCAAGATCTGCAATATTACAAATGTAACTAAGTCCAAATATAAGTATTAGGGCCTTTTAGGAATTAATTGCATTTTCCCCACTGCTGAGACTATTAGTCCAATTTAAATTCATCTGAAATGAATACTTCAAGTTGATTTCTAATTTAAAGCATTACCAGTCCTCATTGTTGCTTTTTGCTCTATTTCATATTGCATATATTTTTATTTTATAAACTTCCAAGAACAATTTGATGGGGTGGTATATAAATGATTGTACAAATAAGTTCATAATGAATAAGTAAAAATGGATTGAAGTAAGTATAAATGTAAGTGGTATGTAGAGTGCAGAAAAAAAATTCTTTTTATTTCTTAGCAGTGAGATTTGAGATTATACTATGCAGAAAGATAGTAAGGGATTGAGGGATTACAATGCATATAGAATACATTATTGTGAGATTTAGCAATAACTTTAAAGATGTATTTTAAAAATCATGGGAGCTATCATTAGTATTTATGAGAGATGTAGTATCAGGGGCAATATACCTCTCACTGTGAATAGCTGAGTGACATGCTTAGACATATGCTACTATGGTCATGTTCTGCTTAAGAACTTCCCAAGATGTATGCCTGGCCAAATGTGGGAGAATGCTGGAATAAAAATGTGATAGTCAATATTTCTGTTTTCAGGTTGGGTTCAGAATTCAAAGCATTTTTCTTGACTTCCTATGCTTCTGCAAAATTTACCTCAGAAAGTGGAAGCATCCTTCAGAACAGTATGAAAACTAACAGGGAAGAAGTGAAAGTCAAAGGGGGGAAAGGAAAATTGGTGAGAATTGTCTGTGGCCCATTTCTGTTCACAGATGACTCTACTGGATCCAATGATCCTTTGATCCACAGCATGGGACAACCCATTACAAGAAGAATTGCTTCTATTCTTGAAAGAACATATTTGAATGTAACCCATTATATATTTTGTGATCCTACTGAAATGCATGGAAAATACATAAGGGTTTCATCATTGGTTTGATGGGCATAGATCAGGGGAACAGTCTTAATAGGATGATGTTTCATGCAAGTATATAATTATAGGGAACAAACATAGTTCAAACTGTTTTTTTGTTGAGATTCAAAACACTATGGATTAAAATAGCAATGGTACAGGATTGCAGTCAGGCACAAACTAATTGTTAAATTGTTAAATTGCCCCTCAAGCTACAAAGCAAGGATGCAGACTTATATCATTAACTCTGCAGGGATTTGCTTAGAAACTGAGTCATGGAAGTTTTCTGGGCTTCAGATATGCTGTTATACACTAGTTTTCTCTGCTATATTATGAAAACAAATTGTGATATATGGTTAGGGAACTGTACATTTTTGTTGCTATTACAAAATAGATAACCTGAAGACAACAACAAGAAATTTGGAAAAATATTTGTCTCTTTGTTTGAGGCAGAAAGTATTTAAGATTTTTCCTACTCTAGATTCTTCCACAGATCTCAAGATTTTTCTCAACCTCTCTTGTGTGGTATATTTTGACTATACGAGAACCTGAAATTGAAGAATTGAGTTTGCTATCCTCATGCATCAGGAATTCTGGAATTTCAGATATGCAAATGCCAATTGTACATTTCTGAATTAAGCCTTTCTTTCTTCCTTCCTTCCTTCCTTCCTTCCTTCCTTCCTTCCTTCCTTCCTTCCTTCCTTCCTTCCTTCCTTCCTTCCTTCCTTCCTTCCTTCCTTCCCTTCCTTCCTTCCTTGACCACGAAGTCATCCATTGTGCTGATATGTGTGAGAGTGATGTTCTTCCTCTTGAATTATATTAGGTTCCTTATTCAAATCAAATTTTTATTTTGGTCAGACCAGCATAAGATTCTTTATTCATGATTGAAATATGTCTCAATATGTTTGTAGCTGTGACTGTGGGTCTTATTATAATGGACATGGATGTAATTATAAAGATATTTGAATATAAATGTGTGGTAATGACTCTTAAGAAAAATAAAAAGGAATTATTTTCTGCATCCACCTGTACAAGGAAAAGCACCACACAAAGGTATTGTGTAATAATAACACAACAACAACAACAACAACAACAACAACAACAACAACAATAATAATAATAATAATAATAATAATAATAATAATAATAATAATAATAATAATAATAGAAGATTCTTCTATACATGCTGTGTTCTTTGATGAAGGGAAGATAATTTCTACATATATATATTTTTTACAATAAATCAATAGCTGAATGAATGAATTCAAAATAACATTACTAAAATAACATTCCAAAAGTTTTTCAATTATTGCTTCCCCTGACTGGACTAATACAGTTTCTACTCTCTGCTATGAAAGAAGGCCATGACACATAGTCAGTAAGAAATCCCAAGCAGAGCGTAAAGTTAAATATAAAGACATTTGTTATACTAATGTATAAAAACATATAATTCTATCAAGTAGAATGGGATGATTGTCAGAAAGCAAAATCCAACATGCAAAGTGAGTATGAGATAACCAGTCTGGTTTAAAAAAAAGCTGTAATCCTTTTAGGGACTTTTAAAAATGTGCATATTAGGCTGGATTAACTTGTGGTTTTTATCATGTTTTCCTTTGCGGTTTCAGGAAAGTTTCTGGCAACATGGAGATTTTACAAATGGATTTAAAATTAATCAACATCTATTTATGAGAAAGCTTAAACCATTACTAATTCAGTACAAATATATCTATCCCTCCATCTAAAGACCTGGCCTTTTGTGCCTGCCATCTGCTAAATTGTTGTAATCACATTTTTTATAAAGTACAGTCATAATTAATTATACTTCTTGGGAAAGGAGGATCTTTAAATACATTAGCAACATTTTAAATTCCACTTGTGGAATGCAAAATTTTCCTACTTGTCTCTGTGAACAGAAGAAGGAAAAAAACAAAACACCAGAGCCATATGGTTGTGTGACTGAAAACCAGTTGAGCAATGCTTGACTTGTGGCAAGATCTGTGAACATTTTGTTTTAATCTATGGCCCAGACTGTAAATATTAGAATTTTTATAAAATAAATAAATGAACACTAACACTCATTTTCCCAAAGTACTTGAAAGTACTTGATCTTCTAGCATGCATAGAGATGACGTTCAAGCATAAACACAAATGTTTCATTAGGTTCAAAACTGCAGTACACAGGAACTGAAGTGCTATTATTCTGTCCCTTTATTTAGTTTAACTGGTGATATATTCAAACACGTACACATATAGACCAAATAAGTACCTGTTTACTAGATACTGCCTGGACAATCTGCTAGTCCACAATTGCAGGTAACCAAAAGAGTCCACCCTTATTTAGTCATTTTCCTCTCTTCCATTAGGAACATGGAAGAGTAGTCCTCTGCTCATTTGGGTAGGATGAATTCATAATTCATAATTTTTATTTCTGAACAGATTGTAGAATTGCAGTGAAAATATATTTACGAACTTAACCTTATGTGATGTTGAAAAGTTGTTTTGCATTAATTGGTATTGCTTACGTTGGCAGAAGCTTTCCTAGGTATCGTAGAAGATAGTTTTCCACTGTATCGTGTAGCAACTCTGAAAGTGTTCTGAGTTTGAATTTGTTCCCTTTCAAGCAGAGGCTTATGACATTTTAGAGCAGTTTAAGTCCATACATTTTAAAATTGCCAAGGTTGAAAAAAAATACTTCCTTACAGAATGGTGGGAACTCAGTTCCAAATTAGTTAAAATAAATAACTGTTTGAAAGTTAAAATATTTCAAGCTTGAAATGTTTCACAAAAACAAGGAGATTTTCCTAGAGGATCTACTGATGCTAGAAAGTGAGCCACAACCTCCAAGCCCACCAGAATGACCTTGTTGGCAAGCAACCTCCAAAAGTGGCTAAGGATTCTCTTATTTAGAGCAGTTGGAGACACTGGATATATTTAGCTGCTGCAGAGGTATCTGTAGAGACACACAGCAGCTTATTGTACTTGAAGGGCTGTTATGTAGTAGAAGATAGGGCAGAGATGTTCAGAGTTGGTCAATAAACTGGACTTCAGATGGTGGGTTTAAAATACAAGGGAGTAACTTTCAGGAAGACATCAGGATTTTTTTTTCTAATAGTAATGCTACTCATTAGTTTGCCTTGCAAGGTGGTAGACTTCACTGGAAGTGTTTAAGCAAGGCTGGATAATCTCTCAGTAGGAGATGTCTGCACTGGGTACGAAGAAGGACTTCTTGATGTCCAAGAACTTTCCAGCTCTTCTACATATATTCTCCAAGCTAGTGCTAGTTTTAACAATGTAGTGAATTAAACTGATACTGGTGGCATCATGATACTTCATTATGCTTATAGTGATCATACTGCAACATTTCCCATCATCTCTTTTCCCCTATATTTCCTGCCTACCCCCAGATCTGCTCTGGAAAAGGCATCAATCTTCTGGAACATATCTGGAGGAATAGGAAAAATCTGCTCAGCAGATGGACTGAATGGGATGCTAACTTGTCCATGAAAAAAATAAGGAAGTAAACTGTGCATAAACTCTGGAGACTAGATGATATTGTATGGATGTTCAGATTTAGTTGTAGTAATCTGTCCTGCAGCTGATGTAGCTGAAAATCAGACATAAAAAGAGAAGCGTTGATTTTCACATACTTTCTCACATGGTTTCTTTCTTCAGGGTTTGATCAGATTTGTGGGTAATGTGGATGCTTTCTTCTGTGTTATATATTGCAGCTTCGCAAATGCCTAAGTATCAAGCAAACAGCATTATCACACCGAAATAACATATTGAAGGTGATGAATAAAGACTCAAGAAATATAGCACATCTCAAATTTCTGGAATTTATGGATTTTCCCTGCCCATAGAAATCATTTGTCTGAAGAATGAGTTTAATTTGAGTTATTTAAAAAAAATCAAAGAGCTTATAATGCTTTTAGAATTTCTGATAACCATTGTCAGCACAGTTAGTTGGAAAGAAGATCCCAAAATATTGCCCAGCTTCAGCTAATGACTAATCACTAAACAGGGATTAGTAAACTCTCAGCCAATAAATATATGACTGATAGAAGAACACACACACCCCACCATGTTCTATTAGCTGTAATTGGTTGACTGGGATAAATCTAGTAATTTGGGAAATGATTTTTCTAAAAATGAATTTAATGCTAATAAATGTGTGCTATTTCTTCTATCAATGTGGCAAAATTATCATATCCTGGTTAAGTAAAGAGGTAAGTAGAGAAAATATCAACAAGTTAAATACGTATATGTATACACACACAAATACATACACAAATACACATAGTACATACATACATATATACATATACATACATATATATATAGGTAAAGGTAAAGGTTCCCCCGCACATGCGTGCTAGTCATTTCCAACTCTAGGGGCCAGTGCTCATCTCCGTTTGAAAGCTGAAGAGCCAGCGCTTGTCCGAGGACGTCTCCATGGTCATGTAGCTGGCATGACTAGATGCCAAAGGCACACGGAACGCTGTTACCTTCCCACCGTAGAATAATTATGGAAGCCATCAAAATAGAGAAACACCCCCACAACATGAATAAATGTGACGATACCTCCCACCAGCAGACATCTGGAAACTAGCCCTAGTCAACAAATGAGTCCCAGCCACAAAAACCGAAACCGGACCCACAACAACACAGGACGCCACCACCAATCATCCTCACCAGACTCAAACCCAAACCCTCCCCATAGACGAAATGGAACCACCATCTAGAAACCAAACCACGGCGGCATCTCCAGCTGCTGCACCCCCACCCGACCCCCACACAAAGCAAACTGACACACACCATGAACACAAAGCCAGACTGCAAACTCGGAGCCAAACCAGAGCCCAGGATGTTACACCACAGCCTTCTGCCCAGGACATTACATCACAGAACTCAGGAGGTTACAATACTAAAGCTCGGGATGTCACAACACAGCCAACCACCCAGGATGTTGCAGCACAGAACTCAGGATATCACTACACTAGAGCTCAGGATGTCATCACACAGCCCATTACCCAAGTCGTTACAACACAAAAGACTAATGGGCACACAGCCAACACCTCAGCCACACAGGATGTTAGAAAACAGCCGACTAAGCTGCAAACAATAACTCCATCATCCAATCAGGATGTGACAACACAGCCAACCAACCCGCTTACAGCAACAAGCCAACAGAACACACACCCCCACCAATATTTATAGAGAGACGGCAGCTCTGATCATGCTTTCCACAAGCACAAAGCCGAAGACACCAGCCTGAAGATGAGGAGTGGGACCTCATTGAAATGTCACCAAGACACTCTCAATCTTACACGGGAAAAGACCCTAATACGCCAAGACCTACATACCTGTACCCGTGAAAATCTATGAAAACAAATATATATGTGTATACACACACACAGAGAGAGAGAGAGAAAGAGACAGACAGACAGACAGACAGACAGACAGACAGACAGACAGACAGACAGACATATGAGAATAAATAACACTATGAAACTCTCTTGGAGCCAAACATAGTTCCCCAATCATGTACTCTGTTGCTAATCATAGCAATATATTTTCTGTTGTTAAATGGATAGTGTCATATAAACACATTTTTACATTTTTATATATACTAGCTTCATCAGTTTAGTCATAAAAATATTATCCTTGTTTATGATATCTTGGTTATTTTATTTAAAAAAATCACACATCCATTTAGAATCTAAACAATAAGTCAGCATGTAGTTGAATGTTGTATATTATCTAATAAAAGTCCTATTAGGATACAATAATCATGGACTCATAGAATTGGAGGGGACGATACAGATTATTTAGCATGTTGATCTGAAGGTCGGCAGTTTGGCGGGTCGAATCCCAAGTGCCGCATAGCAGAGTGAGTGCCTGTTACTCATCCCAGCTTCTGCCAACCTAGCAGTTCAAAAGCACATAAAAATGCAAGTAGAAAAATAGGGACCACTATGGTGGGAAGGTAACAGCGTTCTGTGCACCTTTGGCATCTAGTTATGCCGGCCACATGACCATGGAGACGTCCTCAGACAAGCACTGGCTCTTCAGCTTTGAAACGGAGATGAGCACTGACCCCTTTGGGAGCCCGATTCTGGGACGGCCTGGAGTCCCGTGGTCTGGACCATGACAGTGGGCAAACCCGCTGGCTGCCAGGTAGAGTTTATTCTCTGTGCTGCCTGAGTCCTTGATGATACCTGGCCTCCATTTTGGCCATTGGAGGAAGAATCTGCGGGCGGTTTTGATCTTCGAGCCCGCCTCGTCATCGGGCAGTTGCTGGAAGGAGGTCAGTGATGAGGAAACCAGGATGGTGTACCCACGCTGACTGGGACCATCTCCCCTGCCCTGAGCTGGACTCATAGGTCTGTGCAATCCCATCAGGTGTGTGACTGTTCTCCCACACCCCAGGGTGGCAACTGGTGGTGTGGGATGAAACCATTTTATTTCCATCTTGGACTAGTCTGGTGTTGGCTTGGTTTTCCATCTACCTGGCAGCACTCCACCTGTTTTGTTATGGATTGCGGAGTGCTGGTTTTGGACTGTCGGTGTGGCCTTGGCCTTTTGTCGGGTCCTTCTGCTTATACTCAACCCCTGTGCCTGAATGGGGAGGACTATGCATGCCCCTGGAACATCCAGGCTAACAGTACCATCATGTGACCCATCTGGGTCGGCTTGGCTGGACATTTGGGCATGGTTACATGCCCCTGTTCCTGTGACTTTCCCCTGAACTGTCCGGGAGAACCCAGGGACTGACCGCTGTGAGAGGGCTGCCATGGATCTGCCATCAACCACCCCACTGATGTGAGAAATCAGTTGGGGTAGGCCTATCCCTTCGGTTTCTGAACTCTGTCTGCCCCAGGTTGGATGCCTCAGCTGCGGTGAGAGGGCGGTCGTTGGACTTCGCCTGGTTACCAGCTTAGGTGAGAACGGAGCTGGATTGGTGGACTTGAGTTCTAGATTTTCTTCCCGGACTTAACACCATTTATTGACCATCGAACTGCCTATTGCTGCCCCATGCGGACATTATCACATGGCTCGCCTGCAGTATTCTAGTACGGACTTGTACACCCTCAGGAGGGCCCCCCTCCTGGGTGAAACCCACCACCCTTTCCAATGTTTCCCTTAAGGACGGGCCTGTCAAGGTATAAATCACCTTAGTAGAGGGCGAAGGACCATGCTTCAGAGGATGCATGATGTGCATGAAGGAAGGAAATAAAACACGACGCATAATCTTACTAAAAACCTTTTAATTTCTGATGAACTAAAAAAAATGTGCAGTGACAGGGCCCAATTGCTGGGACCCCGAGAGGTGGTTGGGCATAGACAGGGGCCTCTGGTGGAAATATATTAAGAGGCCCCTGGTATGTTTTTAGCTGGTTGTTTTAAGGGGTTAGGGAGAGGGATGGATGGTAGGGTTGGGTTGGAATTGGGGGGGTGTTCCACCAACCGTTTGTCAGTCCAGGCCTGAAATGGGTCCCGGTGGGATGGGGATGGGGTTGGGGGCCTCTGGTTTTCCTAGCAGTGGGGTGGGGTTTCAAATCCCCACAATTGGGAACAGCAGCAGGCAGTTACACGGAGGGCCACATCAACATCTGGGAGTACGCCCCCGCTGTTTCCAAGCAGTGGTGCGCTCCGACCCTCCGGTCAGGACCCGTTTATCCGTGAGTGAGGGGGATCAGGCCCCTGAGCTCAGGCTAGTGTACTTTAATGACAGGTCCATTGTGAATAAAGCTCCCCTCATTTGGGATCTGATCAAGGAGGAATGCACAGACCTGGCATGCATTACGGAAACCTGGTTGGGCCCAGAGGGCGGTGTCCCTCTGACTGAACTTTGCCCTCCAGGTTTCCATGTGCTTCACTGGCCTCGGACTCAGGGCAGGGGTGGGGGGTGGCAGTGGTTATATGGGAGACCTTATGTCTGCGGGAGGCCACTGTCGTACAGATAGTCAGGTGTGAGTCACTCCTCCTGAGGTGCGGCCCTGGGGCTCAGTTGGGCCTGTTGCTAACGTACCAGGCACCCAGCTGTGTGGCAATGGCCCTGCCCGAGCTTCTCGATGCCCTCTCAGGGTTGGCAGTTGAGTTTCCCAGAATTATAGTTCTGGGGGACTTTAACCTGCCTTCCCTGGGGGGGGTCGTCAGAGTTGGCTTGGGAGTTCATGGCCTCCATGACAGCCATGGACCTGACCCAAGTAATTCAGGGTCCAACTCATGGAGGGGGTCACACACTCGACCTTATCTGGACAGTGGTTTGATGATCTGGGAGGGGGTTCACCAACTATTGTCCCCCTGTCATGGACCAATCATTATCTCCTGCGTTTGGTCTTCCGCTTTGCCACCCCTCGCTGCTGGGCCATGGAGCGGACCAGGTGGTTCTGCCCCAGGCACCTAATGGATCCAGAACGGTTCCAGATGGTGCTTGGGTCTATACCTATCTCCCTCACTCACAGCCCGGCCAACGCCTTGGTGGATGCCTGGGAAAGGGCAGCCACTGAGGTACTCGACTGTGTTGTACCCTTGCGACCCCTGACCCGGCACAGATCCCGTTGGGCTCCATGGTTTTCTGTGGAGCTCTGGGAGATGAAGCGCCGGAGATGGGGTCTGGAGAGCTGTTGGAGATCCAGCCGGTCCAAATCTGATCGATTGCGGTTAAGAACCTCAACG
This sequence comes from Vipera berus, assembly GCF_964194415.1. Lineage (NCBI taxonomy): Eukaryota > Metazoa > Chordata > Lepidosauria > Squamata > Viperidae > Vipera > Vipera berus. The sequence goes on along the minus strand of NC_138203.1, from coordinate 229,377,918 downwards.
AGGTCTTATCTCACCACGATGGAGATGGCGAAGTCTAACTATTTCGCTGCCCTCATCGCTTCCGCAGATAATCACCCAGCCACCCTGTTTAGGGTCACTCGCTCCCTCCTTAATCAGGAGGTGAGGGAAGAGCCCTTGCAGGGGTGGGCCGAGGAGTTTAGTCAGCATCTGATGGATAAAATCGCTCAGATCTGGGCCGGTCTGGTCTCCGACTGGGTAGAGTCAGACGGGGGGGAGACGAGCGGTCTTGGAAATATTATCTGGGATGAATTCGATCCTGTGACTCCGGAAGAGGTGGACAGGATCATGGGGAGGCTGAGTTCCACCACGTGTTTGTTGGACCCGTGCCCCTCCTGGCTGGTGTATGCAGCTCGAGAGGGGACACGAGGCTGGATCCATGCAGTAATAACTGCTTCCTTGAGGGAGGGTAGCTTCCCTGCCGAATTGAAGGGGGCAGTGGTGATGCCCCTCCTCAAGAAGCCTGTCCTGGATCCAGCTGTTTTGAACAACTATCGTCCTGTCTCCAACCTTCGCTTTGGAGCGAAGGTTGTTGAGAGCGTGGTGGCACGTCAGCTCCCTCTGTTCCTGGAGGAAACTGACTATCTGGACCCATACCAATCGGGCTTCAGGCCTGGGTACAGCACAGAGACGGCATTGGTCGTGCTGGTGAATGATCTCTGGCGGGCTCGGGACAGGGGTTGTTCCTCTGTCCTAGTCCTATTAGACCTCTCAGCGGCTTTTGATACCATTGACCATGGTATCTTGCTGCAGCGTCTCAGGGGGTTGGGAGTGGGGGGCACTGTTCTACAGTGGTTCTCCTCCTACCTCCTGGGCGGCTCGCAGTCGGTGTTGGCAGGAGGGCAGAGGTCGGCCCCGAGGCCTCTCGTTTGTGGAGTTCCTCAGGGGTCGGTCCTCTCTCCCCTCTTGTTCAACATCTATATGAAGCAGCTGGGTGAGATCATTCGTGGTTTTGGGGTGGGGTATCATTAGTATGCTGATGATAACCAGCTTTTTCTCTCTACCCCGAACCAACCCAGTGATGCCCTCGACGTGATGTCCCGTTGCCTGGAGGCGGTCCAGGTCTGGATGGGGAGAAACAGGCTTCGACTTAATCCCGCCAAGACTGAGTGGCTGTGCATACCGGCATCTTGGATTAACCAGTCTATTCCATCGTTAATTATGGGGGTGAGGTGTTACCCCCCCGTAGATAGGGCCCACAACTTGGGCATCCTCCTGGACTCATGGCTTAGTTTGGAAGATCATACAGGAGCCGTGGCCAGGGGGGCTTTTGCCCAGGTTTGCCTGGTGCGCCAGTTGCGGCCCTATCTGGACCGAGATGCCCTACGTACAGTCACTCATGTGCTTGTGACCTCCCGGATAGACTACTGCAATGCTCTCTACATGGGGCTGCCCTTGAGGACCATTCGGAGGCTTCAGCTGGTGCAGAATGCGGCCGCGCAAGTTGTGATGGGGGTTTCCCGATACTCCCATGTAATGCCTTTTCTCCCTGAGCTGCATTGGCTTCCAGTTGCCCTCCAGGTGAGATTCAAGGTGCTGGTGATGACCTATAGAGCCCTAAATGGCATGGGTCTGGACTATCTTCGGGAGCACCTGCTGCCAGCATCAACTTCCCATCGTCCTGTGCGCTCCCACAGGGAGGGCCTCCTCAGGGTGCCGCTGGTCAGGCATTCTCGGTGGGCGCGCCTGTCCTTTGGAATCAGCTGCCTGTGGAACTCCGGATGGCCCCCGACCTTCGCTCGTTTCGCCGGGACCTAAAAACCTGGCTATTCGAGCTTGCTGGCCTGGAATGAGGGTTTTGGGTTAAGGTTTTAATTTTTAATTATTTTGGGGCTATTTAATTTTATTTTATTTTAACCTGTATATATTGTACTGTTTTAATTTGCCCTGTAGACCGCCCTGAGTCCCTCAGAAAAAGGGCGGTATATAAATTGAAATAAATAAATAAATAAATAAACTTACAGGTTGTACAATCAGGAAGTTCCTACTGATGTTTAGCCTGCTTCCCCATAGTTTTAACCACTAGTTCTAGTCCTGTCCTCAAGGATAATAGATGGTAAATCCATTGTCTCTTCTGTGTGACAGCCTTTGTATATCTGAAGATTATTTCTCTTCAGTTGTCTTTTCTACTGGCTGAACAAGCCAGGCCTAGATACTGTAAGTGTTCCTAATAGGGCTTTCTCATCACCATTTCCAGGCCCCGAAACTAGCCAGTGTTGATCAAATTTAACCTCCATGGAATTATTGTTTGACAGCCGGGTGCCACTATCAAGAAACTCTTATTGTCACTGACAAGAAGACTAGGCTTTTTTTTGGGGGGGGGGGGGGTTATAGTATAACCAGAGGAAATCCCCAGATCATTTCAATTGATGGGCAGTAAAATACAAGGAGAGACACTCCCTGCAGGAGTTAAGGAACAAAAGGTAGGATTAACAGGGCAGTGGGGAAAGTGCTTTCTCAGAATAGGCACTCAGCTAGTCTGTAATATTAATGGGTTTGCATTAAAATGCTTTTTCTACATAGTGGGTGAAAAAAAATCACATAATGCCCAAGCATATCCAAGAATTGCCCTTGTCAGCAGTTAAAAACACATCCAAAATGCCATAGTAAAACTTTCCAGAAAGAGCAGATTTGATCAATGTTTTATTTAAAAGCAATAAAAACAGGAGTGAAAAATGGCTGCAGTAGTTGAAACAAAGATGACATTTTGTATTACTTGATGGAGGATCTTTTTTATAGGGTTTCACTCTTCTTAGAATTATAAAAATAGATATATTTAGACCTCTCTCTCTTTGAGAAGTGCTCTATTTTATAATTACATCATGCCCTGGGTGCTGTCCTTTCATTAATTCGTCCAAGTCCGAAAGCGAATAAGATTTTAAAAACTTTAACCCAGACGTTTTAATACAGTTGACTTAATGAATATGTCATTATCTTATATCATTATCCATTATGTTATCCATACATGGGGGTTAAAGGAAATTAAATTAGTCTGTGAATGTTTCTTAATGCTAATCTGACATTCATACATTTTCTATCCAGTTCAGTGAGCAGAGAATGCCAGAATATTTGTTGACTAAGTCAAACAATCAATAATTGTCCTTACTGACCAATCAATCACTCTCCTTGCTGCCTATGGGCATGTCCTTTCCTGATTGCGCTTGAACATGAACACGCTCTGAAGTGATATTTCCTACATCTATTGGAAGATTGTAAAGAAATTACTAATTTCTTCCTTCTTCCTGTCTCATACCCATTTCATCTATTTGGTTACTGTAAAAAGAAAACAACCCTATTGGAAGCTACTGGCATCCTCAAATGAATGAAGACCTGTGGGAACACTTTTCTTGGATATCATGTTCCAGAAGGACCACCTTCCATGAGCAGAAGCATTCAGAAATGTCTGTATTTGGTCCATTTTTGAGGAAAAAGTGTACAGTATATACTGTATATTTTAGGAGAAAAATATGAAAGAAACACCCTAATAATAAGAGCTTTTTAGTGTTTCCTTCTGTTGAATAATTTAAATAGAAGTTGGACAAACATCTGTTGGAGATGGGAATCTCTAAATTACATTCTTGCAAGGAGTTGGACTCCAATGGTTAACCCTGTCCAACTTAATGATTCTATGATATTGACATCTTCAGGACAACTAGGACATCTTGTATAGATGGCCATTCTGGTGATAGTCTAAAATGACCATCTATTTTGGATATAAAGTTAGTTGGATGACCTTGAGCCAGTCACTCTCTCTCCTCCCTAGGAAGCAGGCAACGTCAAACCACTCCTTCCTAAAAACCTTGCCAAGAAAACTGAAGGGTCTAGACCAGGGGTAGGCAACCTTGGCTCTTTTATGACTTGTGGACTTCAACTCCCAGAATTCTTGAGCCAGCCCTGCTCAGGAATTCTGGGAGTTGAAGTCCACAAGTCATAAAAGAGCCAAAGTTGCCTATGCCTGGTCTAGACAGCTGTCAGGGATCAACACTGATTCAAGGGCACCAAATAAATTAAAATAAAATAAAAATGAAGAAATTGATCAACCTTCACTTGGTAGCATTGTTCATGCTTGCTGGAAATTTGGTAAGTTGTAGCACAGCTTGGAGGCCCTGAAGTTGAATGAAACAGCTTCAAAGTGGTCAGCATTCAACAGAAAATTGATATCTAACTATATGTTAAATCTAAGACGTGGAAGGATGTATTGGAAGGGTCTTAGTAGGAAGAGAATTAGTTTTTAGATTATTATCTATTTACAGTATAAAAACGGCACAAATGCTTCCACCTGTGTTTGCTTGCTTCTGTGTAGTGTTGACCAAAGTGACTCAGATCAATACAGGTGTTAACAATTGGGGGGGGACAATTAACATATAAACTGTCAGCTATACAAAAGGAGGTAAGCTTCAAATTCATTTTCTTCACAGAGCTTGTCGTTACAGCTGCTGCTGGGATTTTTTCCTTTTGTTCAGCTACAGTTCACCCTACCAGAGAGAATTTATCATTTAACCTTCCTTTTCAACACCCCTTTGTCACTTTTTCCTCTGCACTACTGAAGCAACATGCCTTTGCCATTAGAAGCATTTCACCCCACCCTCTCCAGCCCTAGACAACATTTGGGTGAGCTTTTCAGACTAGCAAAGCTACCTGAAGACAGCATTGAAAACATTCAAGAGCCATATGTAGCTAAAATTGGACACACACAAAAAAAATCTAACCAGGGCTTTAGCTGAACTCCATTTCCTGAGAGGAATGGGAAGCTAGATTCAACATTTCCATGAATTTCAGTTCCATGGATGTCAGGCAGTAACCAAATAGATGAAATGGGCAGGGGACAGGAAGGAAGAAATTAGTAATTTCTTTACAATCTTCCAATAGAAGAAGGAAATATCACTTCAGAACCTGCCCATGTTTGAGTGCAATCAGGAAAGGATCTGGCCTTAGGCAACAAGGAGAGTGATTAATTGGTCAGTAAGGACAACTATTGATTGTTTGACTTAGTCAACAAATATTCTTCTTTATAACACTAGATAATATTCTAGATAATCATGAATACTTAGATAACTTTAAGTGCATTTGTACTGCATTTTGAATTAGTTACCTAGGTAGTGCATTTTGGATAAATGTGAAGATTATTCTTTAGAGATGCTTTACTTGTCTTGAGATAGAAAGCAGCTGGAAGAGGTCATTTGTGAAGCACAAATACATTGCAGAACAATACCTTACATACATACAATAATGTGAGTTTTTATCTTTATGTATGTCCAGTTGTAACGGTTATTTGAAAGATGGAAGAATAATGTAGAAAATTGTATTATTATTAGTAGTAAAAATATGTTTTGTAATTATCTTGGGTTTTTAAAGTCATGTTGAATCCTATATCTTTTTTTAAAAAACTTAGAGTATTTTTATTGGAGTCATATCATACCTTTCCTCTAGGAAAGCTTAACCGAAGCTTAAAAGTGCAAGAAAGGGGAAAAAGTAAAAGAAAAATAGAAAAGAAAGAAAAAAGACACAAAGAGTTTTTGATCATCTTTACAGCATTTACAAGTACAATTATAAGTTTGCTTCTTATTGAATGATTACAAGTTACATCTCTATTTTCTATATTAATTAAACATTAATTATATTTAGTAAATCCTTAGAAATTAAGATTAAGTGAATAATAAATTTAGGTTTTTTTCTGTTTAATGCAAAAAGTCAGAGGTCTTCTGCTAGCAATAAACGTAGATAATACATTTTTCCCAATCAATTAATCAAAGAAGTTGATTTAAGCATCTCAACCATTTATTTCCATTTAAACAACTCATCAATTTTCATCATTTTGCCACTGCGTGTAATATCAAATCTTTCCACTTTTGTGCATACAATGATCTGGCTGCAATTATCAGGTATAAAAAAGTTCCATTACTTTTTTCCAATTATTGGGAAAGATTGAGGGCAATAGAAGAAAGGGACAACAGAGAATGAGGTGGCTGGATGGAGTCACTGAAGCAGTAGGTGTGAGCTTAAATGGACTCCAGAAGATGGTAGAGGACAGGAAGGCTTGGAGGAATGTTGTCCATGGGGTCACGATTGGTTGGACACGACTTCGCAACTAACAACAACAACAACTAAGAGAAGAACCTCTGGTTTCAATTATATATTAATTTTCAAAATCTTCTCAATCAGTGCATGTATCTGAGTCCAGAATTTTCTAGTTTTTTTTAATCTGTCCACCAAACACGTTATGTCCTTTCTTACTGTTTACATTTCTAACATGTTTAAAGTGCCTTTATGCATTCTAGACAATTTATCTTGTAACATATACCAACCACACATCAATTTATTAAAAAAAATCTTTGTTAAAATTATAGCATAGTATCCATTCCAGTCCTTTCAATTACATATTTTCCCATTGTTCCATCTGTATATTATAACCAGTTTTTAGTCCATTTCTCATAAATGTTTTCACTTGTACTTCTGTTTCAAATTTCAATAATAATTTATATATTTTAATGATTGCATATTCATCATTTGTACATAATTCTATTTCATTCTCAATTTTCAATTAATCAAAACCCTAACTGCTTTTATCTACTACTTTGAATCTTTCTAATAATTGTATATTTATGACTATATGCCTCTACTCCCAGTTCTTCTGCTGATTAGAACACAAACATTATTGCTGATATTTTGGAAAAAGTATTGAGATGTTGCAACAGATCTATACCTATAAGAACAAACTAATGCAGACAATGGTTATCCCTACGACTCTCTGGAAAGTGAAAGCTGGGCTTTGAAGAAGCAGGATCAGAAAATATTGATGCTTTTGAACTTTGATGTAGGGGAAGAGTCCCGAAAATGCACTTGCCAACCAAGAAACTAACAAATGGATTATCAAATAAATTATCTTAGAATTGGGGACTAGGCCCAAATTATGCTGACTTTGGACACATTATATGGAGACCTAGATTCTAATTCTGTCCGTCTGTCTGTCTGTCTGTCTGTCTGTCTGTCTGTCTGTCTATCTTTCTATCTATCTATCTATCTATCTATCTATCTATCTATCTATCTATCTATCTATCTATCTATCTATCTATCTATCTATCTATCTATCTATCTATCTGTCTGTCTGTCTGTCTGTCTGTCTGTCTGTCTGTCTGTCTGTCTGTCTGTCTGTCTGTCTGCCTGCCTGCCTGCCTGCCTGCCTGCCTGCCTGCCTGCCTGCCTGCCTGGCTGCCTATCTATCTATCTATCTATCTATCTATCTATCTATCTATCTATCTATCTATCTATCTATCTATCTATCTATCTATCTATCTATCTATCTATCTATCTATCTATCTATCTATCTATCTATCTATCTATCTATCTATCTATCTATCTATCTATCTATCTATCTATCTATCTATCTCTCAAGGAACCTTTTAATCACATGCTTAGATATTATAAGTATAAATATTGAATATATTTCATTTTCTTCATTTTTACTTTTTTAATCAGCAGAATGGCAGCAAAGTCTGTGAAAGCCTTCTGTCACCCACTGGCTTGAGAGAGTTGTCTCCTGGAAATTAAATAGCAATAGCAGGAGCTATCATACTGGACCAGTATGTGGGGACCAAAATTACTTCTGAGAAAGGGTTAGGAGGCTTCTAATTTTCTAATTTATGGAATCAGTTGTTTGATTATGCAGTCATATAATGGTGTTATCACACCCAGGAATTAATTTTTCACTCCATATTTATGCAATTCCCTAATGTAAGCCTATTCATTTCATCGTGCAATAAACATTAAATTCTTGCCTTAGAAATTTTCATTTACTTAATAATAATAATATAATAAGTTGGAAGGGACCTTGGAGGTCATCTAGTCCAACCCCCTGCTCAGGCAGGAAACCCTATACCATTTCAGACAAATGGCTGTCCAGTCTCTTCTTAAAAACTTCCAGTGTTGGAGCATTCACCACTTCTGGAGGCAGGATGTTCCACTGGTTAGTTGTTCTAACTGTCAGGAAGTTTCTCCTTAGTTCTAGGTTGCTTTTCTCCTTGGTTAGTTTTCATCCATTGCTTCTTGTCCTGCTTTCAGGTGCTTTGGAGAATAGCTTGACTCCCTCTTCTTTGTGGCAGCCCCTGAAGAGCAAAAATCTGATCCCTACAACTCTTGCCTAGTGTAAATGCACACTGCAGTTCCCAAATTTGCTCATTGCCACCTTGTTACCCTTTCAGTCAGAATTCTGTCAAAAAGATTTCCAAGATACTTAATAAAGACTAATCTACCTATGCATTTGATATTCACTCCTGTTACCATTTCCTCTGCATAATAAAACAATTCTTTTGAATAATAGTGTTCTTCCAATTACTGGGGAGGCTGTCTTTATTCAGTTGACAGAACTGAATAGAAGGGGGGAAAAACATGAGTAGATCAGAAACTCCATAACCAAACCCCATCCATATTTAACATTTTCCAATTGTACCATCTAGTGCTGCAACGATTTTCAATGTTTTATTTTCATTTTAATTTTCTCTTCTTTTTTGAGGGGACAGTAACCTTTATAGCATTCATTTCCATTCTGTTGTTCAACATATCATTAATATGAAGAGTTGGAATAAAAACTCAATCATGTGACCAAATGCTTGCTTATACAAGTATAGAATTACATGCTTTTAGTTGTATTTCTCTTAATGTCAACATTAAGAATGATATGATTGCTGCTCTGCCATGTTGTTCCTTCAGTGACTAATTGATTAAAGAACTTATCTTGAAAGGAGGATACAAGGATGAGTCTTGTTATGCTTCTCTCTCCATCTTTCCACAATGAGACACAGGTCAGCTTGTGATAATAACAATTAGAGCCTTGACACCTGTCGTAAATCACAGCTGTTATGTTGCCTTTCAAAGAATGTAATGTTTTCATACTATGAAGGTTACGTCTCTCTTATCTACTTATCTCATTCCCTATCAACAGTAACGCTGTAAAACAATTTTTTTCCCCACAGGGGCTTCCTATTAATGTATACACATGTTCAAACTGTTTTGATCGAAAATTCTGTATAATCTTGTGGTTCATGTTCTTGGTTCATCTAGGTACATTTAATCTGCTGGTTTTGGAAGATAAAACAGTAATTTGCATCCTGTCCTCTAATTCAGGGCTTTTCAACTTTTTCACCCATTGTACCACTTTTAGGATATGGCAATATCCGAGTACTACCAGTCACCTAGCAAGGTGTCAAAAACTTGATGACCAAAAATAAAAGGACTGTTTGAAGTTACAATGGCACTGAAAAAAGTGCCCCCCAAGCCACAGCTGAGCAAGACACCTGCCTGCCCACCCGGTGGAGCTCTTCCTCCTGTCCGAGGTTTCTATTGTTGTGAATATTTCTGTTGAGGATTGGCAGTGGGGTGGGGGGGTGTTTAGTTTTTATTCTCCCTCCCCTCTGCTGGGTGGTTGCAGCAGGTTTTGGTCACTTCACATAACCCTGGGACACTGTGACCATTATAGATATGAATCAGTTGCCAAGCATCTGAATGTAAATCACAAGACCCTGGAGATGCTGTAACATTCCAGCTGATCAGGACTTCTTCTGGGCTCAGCAGAAGCACCAGGATCAGTACCGAGCTCCAGCTGGAGCCTGGTGCTGATCCTGGCGCTTCCGCTGAGACCTGACAGCCCCGAAGAAACTCTGATCCTGGCGCTTTCGTTGAGCCCTGACAGCCCTGCAGCTCCAGCCGTCTCTCGCTCAGGCTTGTGCGGTGCTGCCACTAGTTCAGCTCATTCCCCTCTCCCGCTACCACTTTTATAGTATGATCGCGTATCACCTGCCAGGTGCCAATGTACCACAGGTGGTACCTGTACCACTGGTTGAAAAGCCCTGCTCTAATTGGTATATATTGGATGGGTTTTCCCACCAATAAATATGTAGATAAAATATTATAATTTCCATTCAAATGGGAATGGGAACAGATTTTTCACCTGGGTAACATCTATCTATGTGGTTGCTAAGAATTGATCCCAATTGGATGACATGTAATCAATCAATCAATATTTTATTCCAAGGTTGAATCTGAAATGCTTTGGATTTTGTAGGAGACTTAAACTTCATGTTGCTCTTGGAATTTGTTCTTGCAAAAGAAAATGCTTTAGTTGTATGCTATGTTTATAATAGCTTAGTTAGTACATCATATTGAGAGACAGTTTGTGTAGTGGTTACATCAGGTTAGAATCTGAAGACCATGTATTCTAATCTTGATATAGGCATGAAGCCATCAGTGTGATCTCAGCCAATCACTTTCTCTCAGCCCTAGGAAGGATATGGGCAGTCCAGAAATATTGCCAAGAAAACGTCATGGGATTATCCAGGAAGTCACCAGAAGTCAAGCCTCACTCAAAGACTCATCCCAAAAATATATCTAACAGATGTAGTGGTTGCATTGATTATGCATGATTGGAACTATATTTATCAAATCTGGGAAGAACTAGATAGCCACAGCAAATTAAAAAAGGGCCTACAATATAAGACAAGAACTCTGTTCTTATTTTCCATAAACTCAGACAAACAGGTATGTTATACCATAGGTTCACATAGCAAAAAAAAGTATTAATTAAAAGATAGTTATCACCTGCTAGTGTAATAAATAACAGGTTTCCATACATAAGCATTACGCATATCCTGGGGAAGGGCAGAAGCTACATTTTATATAAATATAATGTAATATGTTCAGAGATAGAACTCTGTTCAGCATGACTGAAACTAAAGCAAAGGGGGAAATTTATCCGCAGAACCTGAAACACAGAGAAATCCAAGCATTAGTTTCAAAATCAAGTCTCAAAAGAGCATATGAAGCAGTACAACATGTAAGCCTAGTTCTGCTATTTGAGATCCAGTAAATTGGTTAAGAAACCAGTTCATTCAGGTAGTAGTACACACAATGTGCTCCCTAAAACAACTCTTTTGGCAATGGTCCCACCAAAATTACCAAAATCACCAAAATCACTCAAATTGTCTTTGATATTGGACAATCTAACAGCAGTACATGAAATCATTAGTTAACTTTCTCTTGAAAGCTTGGTGACATCAACACGTTTGAATCCATCTATGGTTTCATATACAATTAAAAGGCTATCTATGTGGGTAGGTCTGATACATACATTTGTCTATTACATCAACAGCAGGTGCTAAAATTGGGAGAAGGAGTATCAAAACCTTTGAATGGGGGTGGTTTAGCAATTAAAGTGAATAAAATCATGGTTTTATGCAAAACAAATCATTTGAACTCAATAGGCCTAATGGAATAAAACTATAATTTCCAAATATTCAGTGGACAAATTTTATCTAGCACAAACTCTTCCATTCGTTCATCAACTTAACATAATTCGCTGAGACATCACAGCAATCTGTGGCAGGAATAATATCAGAATTATATCATGTTCAAGTATCAAAGTCTCCAGTGCATGGAGTTATATAACCATGGAATGTTGCTTATGAAATTTGGAATGATTCTGTCTTAGAATATCTCAGCTCATGAAGTTGGGCAGGATTGAAAATTCACAAGGATTCAAATATCAGGAAATGGAGAAGCTTGTCTTTTTGGAAAAAGTCCTTGGAAGTTGGAAAATCAAGTGACAGGAAGACTGGGAATGTATGAAAGAAAAATATAGGTGAACATGAATTGATAAGAGGCAACATGAGGAAACAATATAATATTTGGAAGATGGAGATGAATCACTGTTTTGAAGCAACATCAAAATTTCTTAAACAGAACAATAGATGCTGGATATTCTGTCCAAGGCAGAGTGTGAGACGTTGTTGAAAGGCTTGGAAAGGAATGGAAGAGAGAACAGATAAAAACAATCACAAGACAATCGTAAGCAAGTTAGTTGACAACTTATTTAATCAAAAGCAACTTACCCCACCAGGCAAAAAACTATGGATAAACAGTTTTAAATAATTCAGAAATTTGTCTTAATTAATTACCTGTTGGAAAATTTCCTCTAAGAGATTCCAATTTTTTATATTTATCCAGACTAACATTAAAGACATCTTACTGGAATCTGGGTTGTTTTTGCTTCCTTAATTTTACCTAGTTTCATGGGACTTCCAGATATCTTTTATGGCTAACTTGGTATGAATTAAAGCATTACATTGAGAGGAGAAGAAAAAAGATCTAAAAATACTAGACCAGTATTTTACAAACTTGGCAACTTTAAGAAGTGTGGAGTTAACTCCCAGAATTCCCTGGTCACCATGCTGTCAGGGGAACTCTGAGAATGAACATCTACACATCTTAAAAGTTGCCAAGTTTGAAAAACACTGGATTAGATTGGTAGGAATTGAGTTCTGAAGTCAAAGGGACCAAGTTAAAATTGAATTCAGCTTGTATATTTTAAATAGTTTTATAAAATAGAAGCTTCTGCCAGTTGTGGCTTCTGCTGTCACTGCAGTTTAGTAATTTGGCTGTTCTTCAGATGGCTGGATTTCCTGGACTGAGATTTTTCAGCAATGTTTTATATAGGTTCAATCACTTCTTTAATTTCATGACTGTTTTCTCGAATCTGTATCATTTCTTGAAATTCTTGAGGGAATAGGAATATCTCAATTACCATTTTTGCCTATTTTATTAAATATTAAACCTAATTGAGATAGCCTATTTTTACCTTATTGCTGATAGATTTAATACAAATCAAGGAATTTAATAATGGAGAAATGGATCCAGTGTGTCAATTTTAATGGTTTGGGACAGTAGGTTTTGTTTCCCCCCCCCAGAATAACAACTACCAAAAAAATCATAGTGCTCTAAAATGTGACTTACAAGGAATACATTTAAGAAATAGGCAAATTCCACTGTCACAAGTGGAAACATGAAAAAGCCAAACTCCAGAAGTAATGTAATCTTATTCCATAACATAGCTTGCTTGGTTAAATAAAATTCAAAAAAAAATTAAAATCTTACAACTGCTTTAAAGTTTACCATTTTAAAAAAGTAATATAACCCTTTTTCAAAGAGTCGGGAGCCACATGCAATTATTATGTTTGAAAAGCTCAGAAAAACTTCATGCATTGAAATGTGATTTGAGAAGCATAAAAGTTTTAACATCAGAAAAGTCTGATCACAACCAAAAAGCAATTTGTGATTGCGTCCAGCTCATTTATGAATGTTTTGCGATCCTTAAAATGAAACATTTTCCTTAAGGAACTGGATTAGTGGTAGCTGAGTTCTAATTCAGTGTGTCAAATATACTGTTAAAGTGCTCTATATTTTACTGGATGTTGCAGGATAGACAAAATCTAGGAAGATTTTAATCTAGATATTCACATAATGTATTAGAAATTATACTTTACGCTTTTTCAATTCAAATTAATATTGATAAGACATGTGGCACCTGCTTTCTCTCTCAACCATATGGAGAAATCCAGAGGAAAAATGTGATCAATTTGTTTATATAAACAGGTGGCTCTGAAGAAATGATGGCAGCAGAACTAACTTGATTTTCAATTCTAGTCTCTCTATTAACTTTATATATGCTTGACTTGCCTTATCTTTTAATATATTTTCTTGATGACTCCTAGTATTTAAGTTCTCCCTTTCAGTTATAAAGACTGTTGAGGGTCTTCCCAGCCTGCTCAATGAAGACAGTTCCGAAGGAAAATATGGTATTCTTTTTTACAGACTTTTCTGTTGAGCAAAATGCATTCAGCCTACAGCAGAATTCTTCAGGATCCTCACTTCTATGATGCAGGTATTGTAGACCACTTCTTAAACTAGCAAAACGTGCAGATTGACCGAAAGGGTTAAGATACTACTATTCCTAGCAAGAACTTTGGTGCAGTTAGATATGATAGAGCCTACAAAAGAAGATTACTTTTATGGGTTTTTCAAGTAAAAAATTATGAGATCAATAGGAGAAGTAGTCTGTACTGAATTCAATACATATCACGCACTCAATTGACTTAGTTAAAATCAGGGCTTTTTTCCTCATAGAATGCTCAGAATGGAGTTCCGGCACCTTTTTTGGATCGAACGTTGTAGGGTAGGCAAGGCGGGTTGTATGACATGTGTGAGTTCCGGCACCTTTTTCTTTTACAAAAAAAGCACTGGTTAAAATGCATAGTGACAGAAGACTGCCTACAATTAATCTTGTATCTCAAGTACGTAGAAGTCCTGATCCTATGTTTGGAATGCAGATTTGTGACTTTGCCTGCTTGGAAAAATTGGTCTCCTATTAAACAAGTCAAACCAGATAAGGCTATGCCAATAAAGACTAGAGACAAGAGCCTGGCACACATGATCGCTATGTTTTGAAAGGGTAGCTTAGAAAAGATTGCTATCCAGTCTCATCTTTTTCTTTCTCTGATAGCAGAAAGCTAAAGAAAGACTGAAGCTTCAGAAGTAGCACACCTGCTACATATGCAGCAGACGCTTAGTGAGGTCAAGGAAAACAAGTCAAGTATTTGAACTATTAGCTCATCCACTTTTGTCACTTGTCCCAATGGAACAAGTCTAGTGTGCAGGCTTTTTGCCAAATCAAAAGTTGTTTGGGGAACCTGAATCTTCTTCTGGACTGATTAGTGCTGTAAGGACCTGCCTCAGTTAAACCTCCCAAGAAAGCAGAACTTTTGAAAGTTGCATTGTTTCAACAGGAACTTTTATTAGAAGGTATTGACAGCAGGATAGTAGGCAAGATCTGAGGATTTTCCACGCAAAATGTTATATTAAAGAATCCTTTCAAACCCCACCCCAACTGTCCATCCGGATGGTTCAAATAAGCCAATCCATAGCTGTCAAATTTTTGTGAGAAAGAACCGATAAGGCACCATTCTCAAGGCTGTCAGGTTTCTCCATGGCTTCTTCCCTCCGCTTGGAGATAAGGCAGATGGCCAGAGGCCTTCTCACCCCAAGAAAGAGAAAGTAGAATAAAGCAAAGGAAGTACACTGCAGAGTACCCATATGTGCCCCTCTCCGCCTTAGAATGGCAGAACCTGAAAAAGGAAAGTATAGGAAAGCAAGGCAAATGCAGAGAGCTTCTCACGTGTGCATTGTAAGATTAACGGCCATATCGTTTAGACTCTTGCAGGGTTTTTATCAAGAATACTAGCATTTGTATTCCTTTGAATTTATTCAAAAGAATAAAGGTGACATAAAGGAAGGATCATCTCAGTGGGCCCAGAATTTTCAAGAAGTTATAACAATGGATACTTGGGAAAAGATTTGGGTTAGAAATGTAAAATTTACACAGGCCCAAAATTTAAGAGAGAATTTTTATAAAATGTTTTATAGGTGGCATTTAGATCCTAAAAAACTAGCAAGTATGTATCCGAACTGTCAGCCCAAATGCTGGAGGTGTGGTTGTGAGGATGCAACGTATTTTCATATATGGTGGATTTGTAAAAAAAGTTAAAGCTTTTTGGATTAAAATCTGGTGGAATATGCAAAAGATATTTAAGAAAAGGATAAAGTTTTCTCCACAGTTGTTTTTGTTGGGTATTATTACAGATGCTACTGTTATAGACACTAATTTGATGTTGAATCTAATCACGGCAGCAAGACTTTTAGTAGCGCAATATTGGAAGAAGGAGGAACTGCCGACTATAGAAGAGTGGACTTTGAAAGTTTCTAACTTGGCGGAAATGGCAAAGATTTCAACATATTTGAAAGAACAATCGCAACAGAGATATATTGTGGAATGGAGAAGATGGATTGAATATATTCAGAATAAATATGGGACTAAAAAGTTTCATTTAGCATTTGAATAAGTAGTGGATTTTTATGATGTATAATTAGTTATTTGTTATTTCATTAATATTATGACTATGGAGAGTTAAAGTGCGATAGAATTTAATGTTTTACTTTTGTTGTTAGCATATTTTAGCTTATGTTTGTATCACTATACCCTGTACTCAGCTCTGGGAAGTCAGGGAGGGGGGAGGGGAGGGGAGGGGAGGGTTGGGGAGAGGAGAGGGGGAGGAGGGAGTTTTTGTATTTAAAAATGTATTGTAAAACTTTTTAATTAAAAAAAGGAAGGATCATCTCAGAGTAGATCAGAGTCTGCTAGTATGTAGAACAGTGTTTCTCAGCCTTGATGGGTGGACTTCAGCTTTCAGAATTCCCCAGTTAGCGATTCTGGGAGTTGAAGTCCAGTTGAAGAGCACTGAGAACTTTTGCCTGTTACTGAGTTTCTGCATATAAAATGCAATTGTTTCCCTTCTGTGTATTTAAACAATTTTAGGAGTTTTAAGAGTTAGTAAGTTAGTTGTAGGATGTGAGTTATGATGTGCCTTTAGAACACTTGGAAATTGCTGGTTGTTATGGTAGTAATCATTTTGCCACTCTGCAGCTCAGTTGATCAAAAAGGAGAAATCAGATCTATCAGATAGATGTTGGAAATGCAAACACAAGTCAGATACTTTTTACCATGTTTGGTGGACATGTGCCAAAGCAAAGAGTTATTGGGAAAAAATACATACATGACTAGAAAAGATGTTGATTTTATGTAGATTTTAAACCAGAACTTTTTTTATCAGGTATAATTCCAGAAAAGACTGATAAACAAAGCATATATTTGATTCTACATGTAACAACAGCGGCAAGAATTATATTCGCGCAGTATTGGAAAAATGAAGAAATACCATTAGAAATACCATTAGATGAAGAAATAATTAAAAAAATACTAGAGTGTGCGGAGATGGATAGACTGACTTTGAGTTTGAAAGAAAAAGAAGAAACGGAATATTATCAAACTTGGGACTTATTTTATCAATGGCTAGAGGAAAGAATAAAGAATTAGGAATTAAATCTGTATTAGTGAATGTAAACTCAGACAACACGTTTGTTGAACAAATGCTATTGAATGTATCAAAAAAATCAATAAAAATCTTATATAAAAAAACAAAAACAAAAAAGGAGAAATCAGGCCAATTTATGGTGATTATGTTAGATGAGGACTGAGTTTGCCTGATCCCTGATAAAATAATACTAGGCTATCAGTATGGGATTTATTTATCCATCAAGTATGACCTGACTTTTACAAGCTCTAAGTTTGGAGCCCTGTTTGGACCATGTTCTTTCAGGCCTGGGGCCTCTTCAGCAACAGCTGGCCAAACAGTCTGGGAAAAGGCATACAGCACACGGGGATTATGCATGATAGACATAAATGGGAACATATTATGTCAAATGTTTAGCTCATGAACTTCTAGGCATCCAGTGGTTGGTGCATTGGCCACAACACTCTATTTTTGGGCTTTATGTTTATAGCACAATCCAAAATTAGCTAAGCATTTATAGCAGAGACTTCACTGATTGGAGAATGAAGAATGAGAATTGAGACTGAGAAGACTGCAGCATATATTTTATATATTTTATAAGAAATGCAACTCCTTTTCCCCTGGGAGTTGCAAGTTATCTTCAGATTTCGCTTCTTTTTTAACCTGATGAAGGCCCTGATCCTTTCCATCTGGGACCCAGAACTGAATATTATCTGGCCTGGAAGTAATAGTTTTGGACAAGGATAAGAAGTCTGTTGTTTAAAGGACCTTCTTCCCTATTGTTTCCTCTGTTTCATAAAACTGAATTTCCTCTGTTTCATAAAACTGAATTAACAGTAGCTCTTAGCAAAGTACTCCAAGGACTTAAAAAGAGAAAGTAAAGGAATAATTGGTGATAACTTACATTAAGTATTAGACATCTCAACTCCAGGCTAAAATTAATAACCAAAAGGTTAGGTAAGTTTGAATTGATTCTATCAATAAAGTGACTGTTCACTAATTTGTTCCAACTGATCATTCATTCATTCATTCATTTTCTATAGCCATCCAACTCAACTAAGTATGTGAAATTAATCAACTGCACTTTTACATGAGAAATGAGTTATTTTTTTAAAAAAAAGTCTTTGTGATATGAAATAGAAAGGAAATGCAAAATGTAATAATTTTGCTGACTAAATTCATACTTTTCACCAAAATGTGGAAAACTACCTGTCACAGTTTTTGACAGCCAAAGGTTAGGGTTGCTAAATTAATACAAAGTGTTACAATTAACAGAAAGGCTAGTTAGTAGGGAGACACTCAGCATAAGCCTTCTGTGAGGGGATAAAGGTGATGCTAATACTGTACTTTTGATCCTGTGGGAATTTTCTTCTAGCTCAGCAATGAGGCTCCTGCACAGTCCGCTGCAGTTCTTTATGCATCCCTGGAAAATAGGAAAGAAAAACTGAGGTCTGTACAAGATATTCTCAGGCAGCATCAAAAGAGTCAAATGAAAAACAGCTGTGACCATGCAACTGAACCCTATTCCTTTCCCCCCATGCAATGCAATGGATGTAAAAATGGGGTGGGGATTTGATCACACAGTTGCACCCACCATCTTGATTTTTTTCAAGCTTCCCATCCCTACTGCTAAGCTTGTAAGCCGCCCTGAGTCTTCGGAGAAGGGCGGGATATAAATGGAATTAAAATAAAAAAATTAAAAAAATACTTCAGGGGAAAACACCATCCCATTGTAGACATTTTCTCCACGTGACTCAGAAAACAAGCATTCGTTGTGAGAAATTTCTTTTTAATCTCTCTGTCTCTCAACTGATTCCTGATGTAAATTGCATGAGCAATGTTGTAAAAAAAAGTCTGCATGTGCCTCTTTGAATACTTTATCAACAGATAAAGCTTTAGAAGTTCCCATGTTTATCATATACAATTTTTCCAGTTTAAATAGTTTCCCATTTATATAGTCCATTTTTGGCCAAAGCCTCTTGAAGAAGACTATATAATACCTTCTAAATTATTTATGGCATAGGTCCCTGGTCTTAAAAGACACTGTTGCTGAGAACCAGAACAGTATATAAAACCTCAGCCTTCTTTCTTACTTTACTATAAATACTAAATTGCTATGTCCAGTGACAGCTAGCAAAACAGCAAAGAACAGCAAAAAACAAATCATCATAATCACTTGAGGGGAAAAATATTTCCACTGGTGTGACCCTGTGTGTGTGTGGGGGGGGGGTTGCCTTGATTTCTGTCAAGATTCCTCATTTTCTTTATAAATTTCTTATCTAGAATCAACTGAAAAAATGTTCCCATTGGATTAACACTTTGACTACAATGTTAAGAGATGGGTAGGGCACACTTAACATAAGAATATGGTTTCTAAAACTGAATGGGAGAAACAAATGTGTTTGATTAAATAATTTTAAAATAAATGTTATATTAGTTTTCTCTTTTAACAATACAAAAGACACCTTTCATCCTTCTCTATATTTTTTATTTCCTCACATATATGTCCCCCCAGATTTAATTCCCTGAAGTATCCATTTACATAGAAGACTCAACACTTCTAATCCTCATACATTCAAGAATATTTCTTGAGAATAACTCTGTGAACTAGAAAGGAATCTATCAGCAATCACCACTCCCCAATCTAAAATGTTTTTTTCGTGGTCTTAGTTTTTGGAAATAGTATAACTAAGAGTTTCTAAGACTAAGGCTAAGCTTGTAAGCCACGCTGAGTCTTCGGAGAAGGGCGGGATATAAATGGAATTAAAATAAAAATAAAAATAAATTTTGTTTGCCATTAGATTTTCTTTTTAACCAGCGATTACTATGCTGGCAACATGCCATCTGCATTGTATCTTCTCTATTGATTGAAGAGATTTGTGTGTGTGTGCCTGTACACATATGTAGAATTAGCCAGTCTTCTACACTGTTTTCCAAAACAATCATCTTAATACTGCCTCCTAAAGTGATAATGAGGGCTGAAATGAAACAGGCAAGCAAGAGAAACTACTGAGCTTCTCTTGAGAATTTTCTAAGGGTTTCTGATCACATGAACGTCTCTCCTACTGCATGGATGTATGTGTGAGTGTTTCTCTGTAGTGAAATATTTTATTGAAATTTTAAAGATTATTTGAATGGAAACACTACTTTGTGTAATATTGCAGAGTGAAAGCATTTCTATTTCTGCTTCTTGGGAAATTATCCATTTCCTCTCTATACAATACCTCTGTTTTTCTTTCTTTTTAAAACCATGTTCTTGATTTATCTCTTTGGTCCCAACTGCATCTAAAGCAAACACAAGAAAAGCTTGCAAAAGCAGAAACTAGGCACTTATAATGTAAGGCATGAATTCTATTTAAAGTATCCAAAGTTCAAATTGTTCATAATAAAGAACAGACCTTGTTTCTCTTTCCACAAATAAGTGTCTAATAGAAAATACTCTAAGATTTTTAATCCTTTTTAATGTAATAAACCTCATGAATGTAGCATGCTAAGCAGAGGTATCCACAGAGGATAAAAAAAATCATATCAACTACAACCGTAAGATCAAGGTCTCTGTCTTAGAATAACAATCATTGAATATAATTATAATCACTGGATTTAGCAGTCTTATCTGTGGTTGAAGGTGTTTTTTTCCCCTGTAAAACAAAAAGTGAGAGGGAAGTAATCCAGCATCATTTCATATTTCTCAGGGTGTCTGTCTTCAAAATATTAGAATCCTGCCCACTTCTGTGAATCTGCAAGAGTGACTTTCCACTTTCACAAGGAACAAATGGATCACAAAAGTGGGAAAAGCATTTTTGGCTCAAGGTAATTTATACAGATAGGCCAGTTTAGAAGAAATGAAAGAATTAGCAATCTTACATAATTGAAGTAATCTAACATTTCACTCTAATCGTTGCACTTAAAAAAGTGTTTGGTCATTTTGCAAATCTGTACATTTTTTAAATATTAAAATTATTCTAGGCATATAGTAAGTTAGAAGATAAGCATATAGTAAGTCACAATATTTAGAACGTGACTTTTAAAAACCTGTTCTGTCTCCAGAATTCTGAAGGAGCCAAAAAAATGGCTACTTCAGTAATGTTACAAATGATTAATGCTGTCATCCTCCTTTAGTATCCTGAGCATACAAAATTTGAGAAATTTCTTCTGTTTTGTTTCTGATGTCCTGTTTTTTTTAACAGGATCTCTATTCTGTGATTATATGGAATCCAAATAAAAAATTGAGCCATTATGTTCCTGCATTTCACTAAACAACTGCCATCTGTTTGCCTTCAGCTAAAGTTTTATCGATCTTCACAAATACTGTATATCTTATAATAGTTCAACCTCTTCCCAACCTAAATTAATGTTGTTGTATTGTTTTCATATGATTATGAGTTAGAATGAATAAATAAAGAAAACTGTATACAGAACAATTCTATAATTTTCAGAGACAAACACTGTTAAGATTTGCTGGCATCAACCTGAAGGAGAAGAAAGAACATTCCCACACCCCCCCCACACACACTTCTTCATTTGATAGAGGGAAATCCTTTGTCAGCTGGAATATTACTTTATAGTATCAGAGCAAAAAGTACCCTGTACATGCTTCCTTTAATTCTTGTTTTAAAGTTAACAGTGTTTGTATAGCTCCTATATCATCAGCTTCCAAGAGGTGTTCAAAAAACGAACTGAAAGAAAGAAGCTGAATTAATACTCCCAGTCCTGGAATCCCACTCGAAAATAAAATGTAAAACAATATCCTGTCTCTCTCCAGCCCAGGCCTATCTGTTCGTATAACGCTACCATCATATATTCTCCAATTGGAACATTCCTTTGGATATTAAGGTTAAGATTCAATAAGCCAAATTATTTATTTTTATTCAATAAGCAAATTTATTTTTTTCATAGCATTATCATATGTTGGGCCCCCAAACGAGGACTGCCAACACTGTGCCAACAGACAAACTGTGCAGGGTGTAAAACTAGGAACCACTGATTTAGATTTCACAAATACGTAAAATACCAAGAGTTCAGGCTGAAGGTAGAGCATTTTAAATTTTGAAAAACTTTCTGTACGTTAATGCAGAGAGAGGGCAGAATTATAAGTTATATTTGAAAGACCTAAATTAGGGAAATCCTCTGATTTGCAA
Source organism: Vipera berus (assembly GCF_964194415.1). Classification (NCBI taxonomy): domain Eukaryota; kingdom Metazoa; phylum Chordata; class Lepidosauria; order Squamata; family Viperidae; genus Vipera; species Vipera berus. The sequence continues at coordinate 229,356,032 of NC_138203.1, read as the reverse complement.
ACATTTGTGTCTTTTATTGCATTGAGCGGCTTGGCTTTGCGTCTGAAACTGGATGCAGCCGAATTGAGGTAGCGCAGTCCCTCCTACAGAAAAATCTTCTTCTCCTGGCCTTGCTTTATTTTGGTTTCAGTGACAGACACTCCTAATTTGCAGAAAGCATGACCTCCAGGCCTCCTCCCTTCTCCCTTGGGGAGGGCCAATCAGTCAGATTTCTCTATGCCTCTTTTGCTACCAGAGTATTTCAACTGGTTTCCCTAATTTCTGCTAATTCCCATTTCCTTCATAATCACAGGCTTTTATGTGACTTGCTGGCCAAGCGATTTTCAGGGGAATGATAATTGCTGGGGGTCTTAAGCATTAACCCTGCCAGGTGTCACTGCAGGAACGACTTTGGCATTTGATTAATGAGACCAGAGGAAAAAATGTTTTTAACTGGAACTTCTGTTTTTCCTCTTGTTCTCTAGACCTACATGCATACTTGCAAACATACATATGAACATCTCAAATGCCACTAAACCATCTAATAGTTTTGTTGGCCCTAAAAAGGATGTTTGAGAGAGAGGAAAGACAAGTCTAGAAAGCAAGAGCAGAGGCATGTCTTAACTATATATGAAACATGGATTTGTATGTCAGACAGGTTGGATTTTGTTAATTATAAACAACTGGTAAACAATTGCATGCAACCTTAAATGGAAGAAAATTGGAAACAATATATTGGTCTTAGCAAGTATGCTTATTTTTTATCACATGCATAATACATCCATACGCTGAACATCAACAGTTTTTAACCAGAGAAGTAAACGCAGTTCCACACAGGGCAGCGAAACTTACTTCAAAGTGAATCTGTATTGAATCAGCTTACCAGTCCCATTGATCTAAGAATAAAATGCTCATATCTATTAGCTTCAGGGAGATATAAGATCATTTACATTTTCCAAACAGCACCTGCATGTTATAGTCTAATAAAATGAAGTCCTATTTAGTTCTGAGCAGCTTAAAATGCAGTTGTTGTTTGACACCAATTTGATAATAATAATAAGTTTGATCTGGTCAGCGTTGAGTCCTCTTTTGTTCATAAAACTTTTATTCAGCTAAGCTACAACTTTCTGCTGCAGCCATTGGCAGGAGTTTTAGACAAGAGGTGGCAATAAAAGTCCTGTTGTGTATACTTGTTAAATATTTATTTATTTTATTTATTTTAATTCCATTTATATCCCGCCCTTCTCAATACTGAATATAAAGTATGCACTTTAACTTCAGTGCTTTTAAAAAAATATCATTTTATTTTATTTTATTCTCCTTAGATTTGCATTAATAGAGTGCTATCCTTAAAAAAAAATCCTAAGCCAGCCCCAATTTGTTTAACAAAATGTCCAGGAACCAAATACTTTTTTTTTTTTTAAAAGCAACTATATCACTTTTTATTTACTTTTAAGATCACTTTATAAATTCTAATTCATATTATATAATAGCCACAAATTTGCAACTGTTTAACCTTAACGTTCAATTTAATCAACATTTTATTAGGAATACCATCTTGAATATTTTAAGCTTTTAAGTATATTGCCCCAATGTAGTAGTTCATTACCTGAACAGGAAATCACTATGCAAATAAAATAATGATTTTGTTGGGTCCAAGTTTAACATTGGAGTTAGAACTTGGTTCTGCACCTGGGTCCTAGTGTTCTTTTACAGTTTTGTCTGTTCTGTTTACTGTTTGTCCTTGCAACCTATTAACTGCAGCATGAAGATAGTATGCCAATCATGCCATCTGGTATGCTCCAGCACTGGAAGTTTTTAAGAAGAGACTGGACAGCCATTTGTCTGAAATGGTATAGGGTTTCCTATACCATGTAGGGGGTTGGGCTAGATGACCTCCAAGGTCCCTTCCAACTTTATTGTTGCTGTTGTTGTCAAAGGTTAGTTTCATCTTATGCCCAGAGTACTGTCGTTTGCTGTACTAGTTTTAAAATAATGTTTTCCCTCTTCTCCTGACCTCTGTTTCTGTACAAACACCCTACAGTGCCTTAAGATGATGTGGTCAGAATATGGTTTCCCAGGAGTAGGGAAGTCTTTATCTCTTCAGTTAAATATCGTTAACAATTATACTGTTATCTCATGACAATAAGAAAAACAATCAAACACTATCTGGATGCTGATTTCTGAGTAATTGGAAAAAAACTGACATTTCTGAGAGCACTCAAAAACTATTTCAGCCTTTCGGCCAGAGATCACCCAGAAACATAACAAACAATCCATTTTTAGAACTTTTGATCTGGCTATCCACAATAATATTATATGTCTGTATATAAAAATACAGGTGAGGGATCTCAGTTTAAAAAGAGAGCACCGATAGGTAAACCTTCTGAAAAATTAAAAGGGATTAGTGAATAACAAGAGATTTCAATATTCAATTTCACAACAGCATTAACACCTAAACTCCTGTGGGGATTCCTCTTCTTATTTTAATTTGGAATAGAACACTAGCCTTTGAGTGTGTGTGTGTGTTTGTGTTTGTGTGTTGGAATTTGGCCTTGTATCCAGAGCAATAAAGGAAATTATAATAAAAATTGGAATTAAGTTTAAACTACAGCATTTCACAGCAAACAATTATTCAAACTATTTGTTTCAGACATTCTTGATGTATATTTCCTGCAGAGTTGGCTCAATCTGTAATAAAGAAAGCCAAAGCTACAAATGAAGAAGATTTATTTGTAACAAGATTTACTACTAACAAGAATGCAAAGTTGACACCAGAAGGGACAGAGGTAGAGTGGGGTAGAAAAAACCACAGTTAGTGATTTCTTGTCTCTAAACTGTCCAGATACACATAATAATAAAGCTCCAGATGAGTGCTGAAGGGACATATGTCATTTCAATTAAGTATATAATAATTTTAGTTGACGTTTTAAAACATTCCATGGAAAAGCATTTGAAATATAATATGGGGATGCCAATAAGAATACACTCTTAATACATTGCAGATTATATGTGATCTTAAGTTTAAGATTACCATTCTGCAGAAAACTAATTGAAGCAGACATTTCTTCTGTCTACACTGTTTGCATTGCATCTTTTCAAATGCAAACTTCGAAATCTTCTTCATCTGATATGTATCGTGGAGGAATGGTTTTAATTTTTCCAATTCCATCGCAAATATATTTAAATGTTTTATTATTAAAGGGGCAGGATTTACATTTGCTTTGGTTGGTTTTACCAATGTATCTGTTATGAATCATGTTCACATTTAAAGTTCATTTAAACCTGACTTATAGATTACTTTTTTTAAAAAAATGTGATGGATTTCTGAGTTACAATCCTAATTATTGTTATTATCTGTTCACAATACTGTGAAGTCACAGCTGCCAATTCTTTAGCTGGTATTGGCCTTCATGTACATTGAGTTCTTTCCAAGAATCTAGGAAGTCATAATATATTGACATTATATAATATATATACACATATACATATACATACACACACACATACACACAAACACACACAAGCAGTGTGGCCTTGTGCGATTGACAGATAGAAATTTCATCAATTAACATTTCTTGGTATGGTACCCAATGTGCCAATAACCACTGGGATCACCATGGCCAGTTTATGTCATAGTGTTTCAACTTTGATTTTCACATCTTGATACTTTGTGACCTTCAGTTCTTTGTACTCTATTCTACTATTCACTGGTATTTCCCTTTCTTCTTTTCAGCCAATTATATCTGGCGTGTTATGAGTCGAGACTTTATCAGTCTGTTCAGAAATCCCACAATATTTTAGGCTACTCATTTTCAATTACTTTTTCAATTCCACCAATTTTTAGTTACTGGCACATAATAATTTTTACAGATGTTCCAATGAATCATTTTGGCAACTATACTATGTTTGTTATTTATAATCAGTTTGTGTGACCTTCTTGTACAAGCTGAGTATACTATTTACTGGTTTTCGTTTTTGTTGTTGTTGTTTTGCTTCTTTGCACAATCTGCACTTTGAATCATTTGATGATTTTTCAGTTCTGGCCTTGATTGAACAGCTTGCTCTTCAGCAGCCAAAATCAACCCTTCAGCTTTTTTCATTTCAGTTCCAGTTATAAGCCATTGCCAGGTTTTATCTTTATCTATTTTCTCTTTGATCTTTTACAGAAAATGACCATGTAATGCTTTTCCTTTAAAGCATTGTATTCATGTTTTATTACATTATTTTGATATTCATATTTTGTTTCCTGCACATTCAATAAGTTCCAGTTTTTACTTTGCATCAATGTTTGGTCTTGGTTATCTCTTCTGTAATCGGCCAACCTGTGATTTTCTTGTTCAACAGTTTGCTTCACTTGAAGTAAACCTTTATCTCCGTTTCGGAGGGGTAGGGTCTATCAATATTACTACAGGAAAGTAATTAATAATGTACAGTCATCAGTTTTTCTTGTTTTTCAGTCTAAACTTCCAAATAACTTTGTGTCCATTTAATAATTCCAGCAGTGTGATATCACAGATATGGCCCAGGTATTGATTGCTTTCATGGTGTTTCCACCATTCAATTTTGTCTTTAGCAGTTTCCTCACTCTTAGGATGTATTCTTTACTAATCACATTTTAACTGGTCCTTGTTTGATGTTATCCAAATATAAAATGCCCAGATACATGTAAGCTTCATGTATGGCTCTTGAATATTTCACCATTCACCATTTCAATTCAGTTACTGTTACTAATTTTACTCCAGTTTATTAGCATTTTTGCTGTTTGATTTGATTTGTAAAGATTTGATTTCTTTAAAATAACTGAAAGGAAGAACATAGCAATGACAAATAATAAGGGTGACAATGAATCACCCTGGAAGATGCCTCTCCTAATGCTAACAAGCCCATATTTTTCTCATTTCCAGCCACCAATTCTGTCTTCCACCGCTTCATTACTTTTTCTACAGTCTGATGTTTTTATTGACATTAATAGGTTCCAAATATTTGATTATTATCAAATTATGTGGTAACAAATCAAACATTTTATTATCAATGCAGACTATTACATTTGAACATTTAAGGCACATCATTTGCATTTCAAGCAAGGAGGCAGTAAAATTTTAACAAGCCTTTTGAGTGGTCTCCTCAGGAAAACAGGAAGAAACATCAATCCACAGAAACTCAATCCTGACAACACGGCTCTGCTCTTTGTAGAATCAGCTGGAGAATGATGAATTACTCATCTCCCTTTTTTTTAAATGTAGGCATGCAGTTTTAGAAGGGCCTTTTTACTGAGCTTTGGTTGCAGAAAAAACATGCAGACTTTAGAAGCAGACAGGGAATTCAAATTACATTTTCTGAATGTTTTAAACTTGATTGTAGAAAACAGGCATGCTTTCGATTGTAGATATAATGAATTCCAATTACATTCCCTGCCTAAGCTTGATTGCAGAAAACATACACATATATGAATTGCAGACACAAGGAATTAAAACTCATTTTCTGACTATTTGCTTGATTGCAGAAATATGCAGACAAGAGGAATTCAAATATCATTTTCTGACTATTCTGGATCCAAGCTATTGTACTTTAATTAATCTCTTGATAAGACTTCTATGGTCTAGATAAGCAGATGTCCTTAACATTAACAGCTCTCTCCAGATAGTTTGAACTTGTGGAAACACCCTTTATCATATAGAAATACCTTTATTGCATGTAGAGTTGAATACAGTAGGTGGGGTGCATAAAGATAACGTTTGTACAGCATTTCCAAGATATTTCCAAGGTATCTTCAAGGTCAGAAAATGGTAATATTCCCAGCCTCTGCATATGTCTGCAGTTGTCACATGTTTGCTGGTAAAATGGAGAATGAGAAATCTCCAGGGACAAAGGAGGAGGAAGTCCATCCCAGAAAGGGGAGGGAAGAGGAAATACATCATAGGGTAGGAGGGTCTGACTGCCCACATTGTAATTTCTACAAAACAGCCACGTGGTAGCAGCACACAGACCACATGATAATTGGTTTTTCTGATTTCTGCAGTTCTCCAGAACCATTTCTGCTGTTATTATTAATTCTTCTATTTCGTCCATTCTCACATTATTTTATCCACTTAAAGTAATTCACTTAATAAGTGATTATATTAAGTTTTTTTATTACTTAATCACATCACTTATTAATATGTAATCATTAATAAGTGATAAGTAACAATGTGATTCTGCAGTGGGAGAAAAGATTGTAAATTGGGTGTGACACAGTTAACAGCCAGCAGTGTGCAGCAGCAGCCAAAAAAGCTAATACAATCCTGGGTTGTATAAACAGAGGCATAGAATCAAGATCACACGAAGTATTAGTACTGTTTTATAAAACCCTAGTAAAACCACACCTGGAATACTGCAGCCAATTTTGGTGACCATACTACAAAAAAGATGTTGAGACCTTGGGAAAAATTCAGAGAAGAGCAACTAAGATTGTTGTGTAGTGAGTTCGTTGCGCAGGAATGGAGACGAGGCAAGTGAGTTCAGCAATGGTCATGTTTATTTGCTTGCAGGATCTGAACTGAGAACTGGGCTGCAGCCTGCAGCAATTTATAGCCTGGCGCCTAGGTGGCAGCCAATAGGTTTAAAGCAACCAATTGCCTCCTACAGGCAGCCAATAGCAGCACTGGAGACAGGGAGTCTGAGTTGCTGGAGAGCCATTAGCTAGCTCCAGCTTACCACATGGTATTACAATTGAGCCCAATACATAACACCCCTCCCCTCTTAGAACAGACAACATCATAGCAACAATTAGCAAAACAATACAAGTTACACGATTTAACATCATAGCAACAGTTAGGCAAGTTACACAATTTTAACACCAGAATGAATAGGCTTCCATTAACAGCACACTAGACAGTTAACAACATCCTAGTTACATTATTGTTTCAGTACAGCAACAAGTCAACAGTACAGACAACATTATAGTTCCTTTATTTTACAACATAATCTGCTAGATAAGTAGGAGGCTTGCGTGCCCTTGTGGAACGCCTCAGGGTTCCAGTCACTTTCTGGTCTACCAGCTTACCCATAGGGCCAGGCAGACCAGTGTCCCTTAATGCACTTGAGTCAATGGAATTAGGTGCTCTCTGGCTGGCCTCTCCAGGTCGGCCCACCCCAGAATCAGATTGTTCAGCAGAGTTGGCACAGCGGTTGTTAAAATCTGGTTGGCTTGCTCCGTCAGGGGATCCATGTTGCACTTCTGGACTCCCCCCGTCTACGCCCAATTCCTCATTGCTTATGAAGGAAGAGTCTTGATAGTCCATGTGTGGGCTGGCTTGGCTGCAAGTTTGGGGGCTTTAGGACGGATTTATGACGCAGTCCTCACTTAGTGGCCATTCTGGAAACTGTTTACTGAGTTGATCAATGTGGCGTCTGATGACTCGCTCTCCCTCCAGCCCCACTTTGTAAGAGAGGGGACCAGATGATTTGGTAATTTTACCAGGAACCCACAGATTTCCATGTCCATAGTTTCTGGGCCATACCCAATCGCCCACTTGCAGCCCCTTTGGGGGTTTTGGTCGAGAGGCTTCTGCTGCCACTCTGTCTGGATGCAACCTGTCCAGTTTAGTGATCAGTCGCCTCCCCCAATGAAGTTCTGCAGGACTTTTGCCTGTAGCAGTGCAGGGCGTAGAATGCTGGCAAAGTAAAAAATCTGCCAGTCTGTGATGCCAGTCCCGTTACTATGCATTTAAGTGACTCCTTCATGGTCCTCACCATACATTCTGCTTGACCATTAGAGGACGGGTAAAAAGGGGTAGACGTTGCGTGTCTGATGAGATTTGCTCTTAGGAAGGCCTGAAATTCAGCAGCAGTGAATTGGGCCCCATTGTCTGAAACTAAGACATCTGGCAACCCATGTGTTGCAAAGAGTTTTCTCAGCACCTGGATGGTCCTAGCAGTAGTCATGTTTGCAACTGGGATTACTTCAAGCCATTTGGAGTGGCTGTCTACTACTATGAGGAAGAGCTGCCCCTGAAAGGGCCCAGCATAGTTTATGTGAATTCTAGACCAGGGAGTGTGCGTCTCCTCCCACCTGTGAACTGGAGCATGTGGCATTTCAGGCCTTGATTGCTGGCATGTATAACATCCATGTACCTGTGCCTCAATGTCCTTGTCTAGACCTGGCCACCAAAGGTAGCTTCTTGCTAAAGCTTTCATTGTGACAATGCCTGGATGGCCTTCATGTAGTGACTATAAAACTATCTCTCAGTGATGAAGGAATTATGACTCTGTTCCCCCATAGGATGCACCCCTTGTGAGCTGATAGCTCGTGTCTTCTAACAAAGTAGCTCTGGAACTCAGAGCCTGGGCTTTTATCTAACCACCCTGTGTGTACCCATGAAAGCACTCTACTAAGTGTTTTATCAGTAGCTGTTTCTGCAGCTATGTCCCCAGCGTGGAGGGAAAATTCTGGCAGGTCCTGAATGGACAGAATTCTGGCTGCAGGGGCTGGGTCTGGATCTGTTAGTGGCAGTGGGAGTCTGCTCAGGCCATCAGCATGGCCCATTTCTTTGCCAGGTTTGTGAACCAGCTTAAATGTGTATGCAGACAGGAAAATAGACCATCTCAGCATTCTTGGGGAAAGTATGTGGGGAGTTTGTTTGTCTGTTGTGAAGATTCCCAGCAGTAGTTTGTGGTCTGTGAAGACCGTGAAGTCCCTGCCATATAAATAGTCATGGAATTTTTTAATTCCAGCTACAATGGCTAAGGCCTCTTTGTCAATTTGAGCATAGTTACGCTTAGCAGAGGACAGTGTCCTTGAATAAAATGCATAGGGACTTGTGTTCCATTCTTTTCTAAATGACTCAAGACTGCCCCCACCCCATAAGGAGATGCATCACATGCTAAACAGACTGGTTTAGACTCCCTAAAATGAGTTACAGTAGATTTAACTGACAATAGTGCCTTTAGGTCCTGGAAAATTTTCTCGTGAATGCTGGTAAATTTCCATGGAGCTTTTTTTTATCTAAGAGCCTATGAAGAGGCTCTGCCAATGCGGCCTTGTTAGGCAGAAATGCATGGTAGAAATTGAGGAGGCCCAAGAATGCTTGTAGCTCTCCTTTGGATTTAGGACTAGGAACCAATTGAATGGCCTTCACTTTGGACTCAACAGGGTGAATACCGTTAGCATCAATTCGAAATCCCAGAAATTCAGTTGAAGAAACCCCAATACTACATTTACTCTTTTTTAATTTGAGGCCTGCTTCACGCAGCCTTTGTAGGACAGCTCTGAGCCTGCTGGCTAATACCTCTGTAGATTCTCCAGCAATTAGTACATCAACAAAATAAGGGCAAATACCCTGAATGCCTTTAAGTGTGCGTTCCATGATTCCCTGGAAAATGCCTGGAGCAACACTAAACCCAAATTGTAAACCCTTCACTTTGAAAGCCCCCCTGTGAGTCACAATCGTCTGAGCTGCGGCTGTGGCCTCATCGACCGGCAATTGCTGATAGGCCTGTGCCAAATCTAACTTTGCAAAAATAGTGCCCCCTTGCAAAGAAGCTAAAATGTGGTTCACCACTGGGATAGGGTATGCGTGTGGCTTAAGGGCTTTGTTAATAGTACATTTATTGTCTGCACATATTCTAATTTCTCCGTTGGCCTTGAGTGGTGTGACTATAGGAGTTTCCCACTCCCCACCATCAACTGGTTGTAAAATGCCCTGTTCTACAAGCTTGTCTATTTGTGTGTCAATTTTATGTTTGAGGGCAAAGGGGACCCTTTGAGGCTTAACCCTAATGGGGACCATGCTGGGATCTAGCTTGAATGAAATAGGTGGGCCTGTGTATGTTCTTAGGGCTGAATCAAATACGTCTACAAAGTTCTCGCAAACTGACATTAGATTCGCAGCTTGTGTCCGGTTGATACCAGTTACTTGAATGCCTAAAGCATCAAACTAATCGAGTCCTATTAGACTCGTTCTCTGCCCCCCTACTACTATGACATCGAGGTGCCCATAAAACCCTTTAAATTTTACAGCCAAGGTGTCTTCCCCTTTAACTTTGACTTTAGCGTTTTGAAAATCAGTTAAAATTATGTTGGGGGGCCTTAGCTTGGCTCATTTTCTACTGCGACTGCACACAAAATTAAATGTGTCCAGGGAAATAATGGAGACAGCTGAGCCTGTGTCCAACTCCATTTTACAGGGGACACCTTGTAGCTCCACCTGAAGTTTAAATTTTGGTTTGAGGGGGCGTCAGACCCTGGTGCAGCATACACTTCTGTAGCTTTTACAAAACCCCACACTAAATGGTCCCCTGGCCCCAGCACCTCTCCTGGTTGGATCTTCCGACTGGTGTTTGGGTGGCCGGTTCCTCTGGTGAGCTCTGCAAACTGTTGTGATGTGGCCGGTTTTGCCGCAGGCCCTGCACATGGCTGACCAGAATCTGCAATCAGCACATTGGTGGCTGCTGCCACAACCTTTACATCTAGGTAAGAGAACTGCCTTGTAAGGAGTCTCTTGTTGCTTGCTGCTGTGGTGCTGTGCGTCGGGCTGCTTGTGTAGCTTGTTGACTTCAGTATCTTCTTCCTCTGATGATTCCTCTGAGCGTTTGGCATCCTCGCGGTGGACTGTTTCTTCGTGTTTCGTCATTTTGGCGGGCTGGACTGTTTGGACTGCACCCCCGGTGGCTTCGTCTGCCATGACTTCATCCTGGGCTTCAGTGAAGGTTAAATTTAGTCTAGCAAACAGTCTTTGCTGCAGTGTTCAGTTTCATAGGCCGCAGATGAGCCGGTCTCACAGTCGCTCTTCAACGTCCGCAAATTTAACTGGCGTGCCGCCTGCCTCAAGGCTGCAATGTATTCTGACACAGTCTCCCGGGCTGCTGCATTCGTGTTCGAATTTGTAACACCAAGCAATCACCAACATCTTCGGCTGGAAATGTTCTCCTAGCTTCTTCTTAAGCTCAGCGTAGAAGACTGACTCCAGCGGCATCTGGGCAAACAGATTTTTGGCCAGGTCGAATGTGGATGGGCCGCATACACAGAGCAGCGTGGCGGCCTTCAGCCCATCTTCTGCAACCTGATTTGCCCGGAAGTAGTTTTCTACCTGGGACAAGTAGGATGGCCATCCCTCCAGACGCTTGATATCGAACTCTCGCAGCCTTCCGACCTTAGGCATTCTTCAGATCTTCTCGGCTGGTTCCTGCATCTTCTGATCCTGCTTCTCTGATGCCCAGGGACTGATCCACTGAGCACGTGTTGCTAGCGTGTCTGGCTAGCCGACCGAAGGGGGGGGGAAATGCCTTTTCCCGCCAGGTGTGCACTGCCTCTCCCCTAGTGAACTTCAGCTCTTTCGGAGAAGCAGGATCCCACCTTCATTGCCGGTGTTGTATAGTGAGTTCATTGCGCAAGAATGGAGACGAGGCAAGTGAGTTCAGCAATGGTCATGTTTATTTGTTTGCAGGATCTAAACTGAGAACTGGGCTGCAGCCTGCAGCAATTTATAGCCTGGTCCCTAGGTGGCAGCCAATAGGTTTAAAGCAACCCATTGCCGCCTAGGGGCAGCCAATAGCACACTGGAGACGGGGAGTCTGAGTTGCTGGAGAGCCGTTAGCTAGCTCCAGCTTACCACGTGGTGTTACAATTGAGCCCAATACATAACAAAGATGATCAAAGGCCTAGAGGCTAAAATATACAAAGAACAGCTGCAGGACTTGGTTCTGGCTAGTCTAAAGAAAAGAAGAAATAGGGGAGACATGATAGCAGTATTTCACTGTTTGAGGGGCTGCCACAAAGAAGTGGGGGGGTCACATTATACACCAGAGCACCAGAGGGCAGGACAAGAAACAATGGTTGGAAACTAATCAAAGAGAGAAGCAACATGGAATTAAGGAGAAACTTCCTGACAGTGAGGACAATTAACCAGTGGAACAGCTTGCCTCCAGAAATCATGGGTGCTCCATCATTGGAGATTTTGAAGAAGACACTGGTATAGGTTCTCCTGCTTCAGCAGGGGGCTGTACTAGAAGACCTCCAAGGTCCCTTCCAGCTCTATTCTATTTTAATAATTGCCTTGCTTAGCAATGGAAATACTGGTCCTAATTTTGGTTGTAAATCAAGAACTTCCTTTATGTGTCATGAAAGAGAGAGGGGGGAGAGGGACAGAGGGAGAGAGAGAGAGAGAGAGAGAGAGAGAGAAGGTCTTCTTAAGCAAAAAGTTCCTATGGTAGAGGGCTACTTAGTACCTTCTCTGATCTATTTTTGCATCTAAGACTTCTAATTTAGGAAGGTGTTTTGCCTGACATTTTGCAACTTACTGGTTTTTTTTAAAAAAAATTCTGATTATTTGTTCAATGCTTTCTTGAAATTGCTCTGATTGTTAGATACCATGCATTATCCATAAAAATTAAAAGGGCAAAAATAAGACATCATAATGATATAAATAAAAATATAAAACTCACATGCCTACATGCCTATTAGCACCATTGCTATAAATTGAAACTTGGAGACTATCACCTTCCGAAAACTGGATTAGAAGCAGTATTCCTCATTCGTTGCCCTTATATGCTCCTTATAGATGAAATTATTCCATCCATAAATATTTAGCTTTTGTGGTCTACTTTTAAATGCTTGCAAGATACAGAAGATTTTTTTGAAAATATATTTCCCTGGGTGAGGTAGAGCATATAGGAGATATAGTTTAAGTTCAACAAATATTTTTAAAAACATAAGCATATTACACTTAATTTTTCAAAAGTGAAACAACATCTCCATAGTTTATAAAAGAACACACAATAAGAGATCTATGCCTTGTAGAAAGATAACATCAGTGTCAAACCCTATGCCTGTACTTAAATGAACTTTAGATGGTTGAACTGGAAAAGACTAGTTTTACTCAGAATACCTAAAACTAGCTTTGATAATCATTAGTGTAGGGCAAAAGAAAACCCCTTCTTGCTTATATAAATCATTGCTGTTTCTAAGACATGTGTTTTGAATTGTTGAGCTACCATCATTTCTAATTTTGCATGCACATGAATAAATAACCACAAGTAATAATAAGACTTCGAGCCAAATCATTTACATACTTGGCTTTTATGAGATATGGCAATTTTGACCGTATAACATATTTAATATAATTCACAAGCCCTTGTAGTGATTTATTTTCAATCTGGAGGCAAAATATTGATATGCACTATCCACCATAGACAAGCTTCTGTTCATTGTGATGACAGAAAGCTGCTCTGGAAACAAAGCAATCAGGCTACCTTGTGATTAGTGGCAATGGCAGGATCCAGGTGATCATTATGGGAGGTAATTGCAAGTATTATAATTTCACTTTTGCTCACTGCATTATTTCAGCATGATTGTAAAAATTCTATTTTTATTCTATGTTGGGCATTGGGACTATATACCACTATATACCACTATCAGCCTTCCATCCTTCCGAGGTAGGTAAAATGAGGACCCAGATTGTTGGGGGCAATTAAGCTGACTTTGTAATAATGCCGCTTGGGAGGTGTGTGAAAGCCCTAATAAGCAGGCATATACATAGAATGAAGGCTACTGCTAAGTTTGTAAGCTGCCCTGAGTCTTCGGAGAAGGGCAGGATATAAATGGAATTAAAATAAAATAAATAAAAATATACATGGCTTACCATAGACAGGACCATTAAAGAAAGACACTATTTGTTAAACTTCCACTTTTTCCAGTATTAGTTCATTAAGTGCCATCGGGTCAGTATGCAATCCTAGAGACCACATAGATAGACATCATTTCTCCATGACAATCTGTCCCTAATCTGGTCTTTCAGGTATTCCAATAGTGCACCCACCATTGCTGTAACCAAGTCCATCTACCTGTCTTCTGTGAGTGCTCTTCTCTTTCCTTCCACCTTTCCCTGCACTAAAACCTTCTTCAGAGAGCTAGGTATTTGCATAATATATTCAAAATAAAATTTCTATTATAGTACAAGTACAAGTATAGTACAAGTCATTTTAACCTCCCTGAGAAGTTGATTTCCTGAACATATCTGCCTAGTAGAGCTAACATCACTCTTGCAAATCTGATTGTGCTATACTGTACCACATTTTCCTCCTTATAGTTCAGTGAAATTAAGGAGTCATTTACCTGAGCCACTTCTGAATGTTACTTGTTCTGGACTTGAAGTAGCTGTGCATGAACATGAATGTGGACTTGGGAAATCTTTTAAAGCAGCCACATGATTCTTCCTAGGACATTAGGAAGGGGTGCTATTGCCCCCTCTATACTTAAAGTACCTTTCAAATCCTCTACACAGCTCAAACAAGTATTTGAGGATGGAATATTACCATTTTCTGACCTTGGAGATACCTTGGAAATATCTTGGAAATGCTGTACAAACGTCGTCTTAATCTACATGCAATAAAGGTATTTCTATATGATAAAGGGTGTTTTCCACGAGTTCCACTATCTGAAGAGAGCTGTTAATGTTAAGGAAATCTGCTTATCTAGACCATAGAGGTCTTATCAAGAGATTAATTAATACACAATGGCTGGGATTCAGAATAGTCAGAAAATGGTAATATTCCCAGCGATTGCACATCTGCTGTTGTCACATGTTAGCTGAATAATAATGGAGGATGGGATTCTCTCCAGAGACAAAGGAGGAGGAAGTCCATCCCAGAAAAGGGAGGGAAGAGGAAATACATCATAGGGCAGGAGGGTCTGACTGCCCACATTGTAATTACTCCAAAACAGCCACGTGGTGGCAGCACAGTTCCTATAAAATAGTTGCTTTTGCTGAAAGAAACACACCATTGTATTCCTTTGTAAAATGCTTATGAATGACTAATTATAATAACAGTACAGTAAGAGACATGCCCCCCCTTTCTTCTTTTGCAAAGTAAGCTTGAATATACTCAAGAGCAGGCCTTGAAACTTGACTAAATTTTCTCCCTTTGAAATATATCCTCTCCACTTTACTCTTTCTTATCGGAATCTGAAATGGTATTCGTCATTAGGCTGGGATATTTCATCTTTGATCTCAATCCCATCTCATCTGTGGGTTTGATTTACTAATTGAGAAAAATCAAATTATGTCTCCTTATAATGACAAAAGGAAAGGTAACAGAGGTAGATTCCAATGAAGTGCTTCCAACACAGCTCAAATGAATAGCTTCTCATAGCATAACAGGAAGCTCTCTCTCCTGTAAGAATTGCTTAATTCTAGAGAGGGAAGCACTCAAGAAAAAAGAAAAAAAGAGGACAAGCTGGAATATGCCTTCAATGCTTTAAAAAGAACTAAGTGGAATGCAGAAAAGAAAGCCAAAAAGGAAGAGATGAAAGTTAGCGTTTAAGGCAACAGTATAGTTCAAGTCAGCCTGTGTTATTTTCTTTTTAGCTATGGATGACAGACACAGCATGACTAAATAGCTAAATATGAGGCTAATTAAAAACAAACACTTCGCTTAAAAATGTATTATTGACCAAAAAATATTATTTTCTCAGGAGCTTGTTACATGAACATTACTGACTTGATTAGGTATTATTAGCATGTCAATCACTTTTTGGCTATTTATATAACCTTGTGCCTGGTTTTTCATTGCTGTATACACAGATTAAAAGGTAGATATACACAGTACATAGTTCAGGAATTTGTAATCTCTATTGTCAGTATATTTTTGTTACAACTGTAGCAGTGAAGATTTGAGAAGAGACGAGGTCCTTTTTTCCCCTCCATGCCCAACTTCAAGCGTGTCCTTGACTCTCTTATGTTCTGTAAAGAGGACACAGATGTCATAACCTGATTTAATCATTGACTAGGACTCAGAGATCCCTCTCCCAGGTACTACTATTGAGCAAGGTACCTCCTAAACTATACCTGTGCATTTGGTTTTTTCTTGCCTAAATGTAGAACTTTACTTTTTCATCACTGAATTTCATTTTGTTAGATAGTGCCCAATGTTCAAGTCTGTCCAGATCCTCCTGTATCTTAAGCCTGTCTTCTGGTGTGTTGGCTATTCCTGCCAGCTTGGTGTTGTCTGCAAATTTGTTGAGTTCCCTATCAATCCCCTCATCCAAATCATTGATGAAGATGTTGAAGAGCACTGGGCCCAGAACAGAGCCCTGGGGCACCCCACTACTCACTTCCCTCCATGTAGATGCAGTTCCATGCACTTCATTTCTTGGAGTGCTAAGCTTGGCACATGGGTGAAAATTTATCACTGGTGTTCCTTGTGAGATGGTCTGTTTTATTGGTTCTGATATGGCATGAAAATTGACAAGCGAGGTGGTAAGCTCAACCTTTACCAGCAATGAGATTCTTTCATTGCTGACCTCAATGGAACATCAGGCAGGGCACTTTATCAAAATTGGCCTCTTCTTGAACTACTCAAAAGAAACTGATCAACCTTAGGACTATTTTAAGAATGCTAGAGCTGAGTTGATCTTCCAGTTGTGTTGGCAGGATCTTTGTGGACAGAATATTAAAGAATTGGATGCTGAGAAAGTGAATGAATCTGAAATGTTGCCACCCCAAAAGAACGTTGACTACTCCTTAACTTACAACTTCAATTGGGACTGTAACTTCCATTGCTAAGCAATGTGATCCTTACGTGAGTCATCAAGTGACCGTGCCTGATTTTACTATTTTTTTTGCTGGGGACATTAAGCAAATCCAGCTTTGCCCATTGATTTGCTTTCCAGAAACTAGTTGGAAAGCTGGTGATCATGTGACCCCACTGTAAATAAATGCCAGTTGTGAAATGCCCAAATTGGGTTTCCCAGCCCCTGATCTCAGGGATTCTACAACATTTGTAAGTGTGAAGATAGATCATATGTTATTAATTTCAGCACCATAATGATGGTTGCTAAACAAATGGTCATAAGTCAAGGACTACCCTCGACTTATGGAATCAGTAAAAGACCCTTATAAAGCAGAAATATACAGAATATAGAGAAAAAGAAGATAAAAATCATTATCCATATCAGTATCAAATAATCCCATCATGTCACTCAATAAAATTTTCCATAATATTGAGATTGAAACTTGCAACAACATTGCATATTATCTGCAATAATGGAAAATGGAAAAGCCACAGAAGCTGCATGGGACTTCAAAAGACTGCAAAGCACCTTAAAGCCACCTGATTTGATTCCATGCTTCTAAACAGTTTCCCGCTCCAGTCTGCTTCAATGGGGTAATGCAATAAGTCTTCATTTAAGAGAAGCATCCTTTTCAAATTTGCACAACAGCAGTCCTTTATAAAGATTACTATGCTGAGCAATTTAATCATATGATAGGCAGAATAGTAGAGAGATTTCTTAAAAGAATCTAGTATTGTTGGAATTTTTCAAACTGGTTGCTGCTGCTGCTGCTTCTCAACTAAAAATTTTCCTGTGTAAATCAAGGACATTGCAAGTCAAGACCAATGGGATAGAATGGTGGAAGGAGGGAAAGTGGATATTCATTCATGTAGGGATGGAGACCCACTGACCATATGCAGCACTCCTGCCAGGACCCCTTTGCAGCCCTTAAAATCTATGGCATGGCTACTTGATTTTGGAGATTTGTGGTCAGTTTTAGAGCAGGGAATGTAGCTCAAGACTTCTCTAATAGAAACATTAAGCTGGCTTTGCTTGTGGTAGTGCCTTGTTATGGAAGTAATGTTTAGAAGTAAAAAAAACAATATAGAAATGGAAGGCCACTTGCGCACCAACGTATAGTGATCCAACCAATAGTCCTTTCTTGTAGAGTTTTAATGCAGGAAAAAGAGAAACATAGGTACCACAGTTTTGTTAGGTGACAGAGAAGAATTCAGTATTATAGCCTCCAGTTTGTTGGTTTTATATTTCTGAGAATTCCTACACAGGAAATTGACTGGAAAGTCTGGAAATTGCCAACCCTGCAAATCTGGATAGAACCAGATAGTGAAAGACCAGGTTGGAGAGGAATTATGATGTAATCTAAGAGATCCACCATAATATTCAAGCAAACTAGGGCAGCAAAGTCATGTAATTTTTATTAAATATCATTTCAAGTGGTTTCATGAGATCACTAGAGGCAGACTTTTCATCCCTATTGATGTTAAAAATTATGTCAGAAATCTCTGATGTGCATAAGAAAGCAAAGAATGAATCTGATTTGACATTCATACTCATGGAGACATCGAAACCAGAGCTGCTATGAAGAACACTGCTATTGATATAAAGGGCCCAGTTTAAGATTTGTTTAGATCTAGTATATTAAATTTACATGCAGATGTGTTTCATAAGAATATGTGCACCAGCCAAGGAATAGTTATGGCATCCCAATGAAATGGCTAAACATCTCACATAACACAAGGGTATGCCAGTTAAGAAATATAAATACTGTAACTTCAGGAATTAAAGCAAACTGATTGTAACATGCCAACCTTCAGTAATCTAACAGAAGCATAACATCTAAAATGTATTTTAATTACAGATGTCATGTGCAGAAGGCGTGCATTCTTTAAAGTGTACATGCATTTCTTTTGTATCCAAATAAAAACGTCTTTATTTTTCTAGGAAATAAGGTCTGTGTCTTCTTGTAATGAAAGGCGTAATGAAACAAATGCTCCTTCCTTTTGTGCTAGAGGTTACCAGCTGTGGACAGCACATATCAGCAAAGCTGCTGTCTAGCAATCTCCTGGATTTTTATAGGATAGATATGGTAAAGTAAACATTGTATACAGGTGGTACTCGACTTACAATCACATTTGAGCCCAAAATTTCCGTTGGTAAGTGAGCTTTGTCCCATTTTTCTTGACACAGTTGTTAAGTGAAACACTGCAGCTGATAAGTTAGTAATTTGGTTGTTAGTGAATCTGGCTCCCCATTGACTTTGCTTGTCAGAAGGTCGCAAAAGGGGATCATGTGACCCTGGGACACAGCAAAGGTCATAAATGTGAACCAGTTGCCAAGCATCTGAATTTTGGTCACGTGATCATGGGGATGCTGCAAAGGTTGTAACTATGAAAAATGGTCATAAGCCACACTTTTCAGTGCCGTTGTAACTTTGAACAGTCACTAAATGAACTGCTGTAAATTAACAACTACCTGTACTGGGTGTAGCTGACTACTTCCAATAAGTTCTGAATAGAACTTTTTGTAAAGAATCCTATTATGCAAGGATTTTGCTCTCCCTCTGCTACTGGAGACATCTGTTGTGATTCAGGGTCAGCCTGTGGGTCCGGCAGCCGGGTCGGATGACTCGGATGACTCAGACGAGGGGGAGGAGGAGGGTGTTGAAGACGAACTTTCTGATGATGGCTTGGAGGCTTCGCAGAGCCCCCAGCCAGGGCCCTCTTACTTGGTGGAGACTCAGCTGCGCGAGCCCGACAGTGCGGATGATGATGACCCACAGCTGGCCCTGTTCAAGGATGCCCGACGCAGGAGGCAGTCAAGCAGGAGCAAGCAGAGAAAGGCTGTGGGACTTCTCGGAAGGAGGCACAGGGAGGCCACGCCCTGAACTCTAATAAAGGGAGTGTTTGGGGAAGGGCTGGTTGCTGAAAGCAACCGCTCCGTTTGAGGATCAAAGCTCCGGTATCTTGTTTCATGTTTTGTTGTTTGTTTGTGTAATAAACTTGGCAGACGTCTTCCAGCCTCAGACGTTTTCCAGCCTCTGCCGTTTGTACAGGGGTTGCCTTTCTGCAAGGCCGGTAGCAGGCTGGTACAGAACAGTTTGCTTTCAGCCTCCCACCCCTTACTACTATTATGGAGCAGCTACGTGCCGAGAATGCTCAGCTCACCCAGCAACTCACTTTGCTGGCAGCTCAGGTGGCTCAACTGCAAGCTCAGGTTCATGCTGCACCCCCACCCAGGAGAAAATGCCAAGTTGCAATGCCAGATAAATTTACAGGTACTCCAGAACTGTTTCCTGCTTTCCTGGGACAATGCCAGCTCTTTATCAGCGTGAGAGCAGCTGATTTCCCCACTGACCGGGATAAGGTGGGGTTTGTGTTAAGCCTTCTTTCGGGTGATGCAGCTCGTTGGGGCACGCCTCTGCTGGCTCAACCTAGCCCATTGTTGGACAACTTTGTGGGGTTTTGTGACCATATGCGTCTGATGTACGAGGACCCAATTAAGACGCAGACTGCCACTCGACGCCTGAAAGCTCTGAGGCAGGGTCAACGCCCCCTACAGGGCTATATCAGCGATTTCCGGCTGCTTAGCCAGGATTCCGCCTGGAATGAGGCTGCGCTCGTGGATGCCTTCCAGGATGGATTGTCGGAGGAGATGTTGGATGAGCTGGCCCGTGTGGATATTCCCTCAGACCTGAATGGGCTGATCCATCTCTGCCTGCGGATCAATGCTCGGTTGCAGCAGCGAAAGAGTCGCCGTGCCACCCCACAGACCCCTGCCGCCCCTGTTGTGCGTGAGCCCCCAGTTCAAAGGGAGGAGCCAATGGAGCTGGGTGCCGCCAGGTCTCGTCTATCGGTGACTGAAATGAACAGACGACGATCGGGGGGGTTGTGTTTTTACTGTGGGGACCCTGGACATTTGGCTGCTTTTTGCCCAAAGAAGCGTCAGCGGGCATCAGTGACCAAGCCTGCCCCGAGACAGTCCCCTACTTTGCTGTCGGGAAACGCCCCGAGCCCGATCTAGATGGTGTGAGAGATCGGGCGTCCCACAACAACAACACCGAGCGACGCCTTTCCGATGGTGCCTGTGAACCTCCACGGCATTTGATTTTGGAGGCACGTCTGATCCTTCCTGGCAAGCCAGAGGGGATTCCAGTCCATGCCTTAATTGACTCTGGGGCCACCACAAACTTTATGGACTCAGCCTTTGTGGCCAAATGGGCTGTTCCCCAGTGCCGGTGGATCCGCCCATGTTAGTGGAGACTATCGATGGTCGAGTGCTCCTGTCTGGGCCTATTACGGCCGCCACGCAACCAGTATGTATGGCCATCAGTTCCCACGTGGAGGCCATCCAGTTCTATATCACCTCAGATCTGCACTTCCCCGTGGTCTTGGGACTGGCGTGGCTCCGGGCGCATGACCCACAGATCTATTGGTCACAGAACTTGGTCACCTTCCCAAGCTTGCAGTGCGTGGACCACTCCCGCCATATCTGTGCCGGCCAGGTGGAGGGTTCCCCAGGGGTTTCCTTGCCTCCCGAACTGTCCAACTTTGCTGATGTGTTCAGCGAGTCAGAGGCGGATCAATTACCCCCGCACAGGCCCTATGACTGCTCCATTGATTTAGTCCCTGATGCGCCTCTCCCAGTGGGGCGTTTGTACTCCATGTCGGAGCCCGAGTTGGCTGCATTGCGGGACTTCCTGGAGAAGAATTTGGCTCGCGGTTTCATCCGGCCCTCATCCTCGCCAGTGTCTGCACCCGTGGTCTTCGTCAAAAAGAAGTCGGGCGAATTACGGCTTTGCTGCGACTACCAGAAACTCAACGCCATCACGGTGCGCAACCGTTACCCGCTGCCCCTCATCCCCGAGCTCTTGGACCGACTCCGGGAGGCTAAGATCTTCACGAAACTGGACCTGCGTGGAGCTTACAACCTCGTCAGAGTTCGGCCGGGTGATGAGTGGAAGACGGCGTTTGGTACTCGCTATGGACATTTTGAGTACACAGTGATGCCGTTTGGCCTGACCAACGCTCCCGCTGTGTTTCAGCATTTCATGAACGACATCTTCCGGGATTTGTTGGACCAGTTTGTCGTGATCTATTTGGACGACATCCTGATCTACTCCCCGTCGCGTGAAGTGCATCATCAGCATCTCCGTCAGGTTCTGCAGCGACTCCGAGAACATCGGCTGTTTGCCAAGTTGGAGAAGTGCCAGTTCTACCGGGTGACCATCGATTTCCTGGGTCACCGCATTTCTCCTGAGGGCATCGCCATGGAGCCGAGTAAGGTTGAGTCGTTGCAGAGTTGGCAACCCCCGCGTCGCGTGAAGGATGTTCAGCGACTTCTTGGATTTGCCAACTACTACCGAACTTTCATCCCTGGCTTTGCTGCCTTGACAGCCCCCCTCACCCGGCTCCTGCAGAAGAAGACTCGGTTCCAGTGGAACGCACCAGAACAACAGGCGTTCCAGGCTTTGAAGGACGCCTTCATGAAGGAGCCCATCTTGAAGCATCCTGACCCGCAACGGCCGTTTGTCGTGGAGGCGGACGCCTCCGACATTGCCATTGGGGCAGTGTTACTCCAGGCAACGACGCCCAGCGGTACCCTTTTCCCTTGCGCGTATCACTCTCGAAAATTGAACCCCTCGGAGCGCAACTATACCATCTGGGAGAAGGAGCTGCTGGCCATCAAAGCGGCGTTCGAGGCCTGGAGGCATCATTTGGAGGGGGCGCGGCATCAAATCGAGGTCCGGACGGACCATAAGAATCTGGAAAGCCTGCAGACCGCTCGGAATTTGAACCAACGCCAGATCCGGTGGTCTCTTTTCTTTGCGAGGTTTGACTTCCGGGTTCGGTACATACCAAGCGGGCACAATCAGAGAGCGGATGCTCTGTCCAGGAAGCCCGAATATACCCGAGTGGAAGACAAGCTTCTGCCCAGGACAGTGATCCCTGTCGAGTCTTTTGCTGCGGTACGGGAGCCGGTTGTTATACGGGCTCGGATCCGGGAGGCACAGCAGCAGGAGGCGTGGGTGGCTCAGCGGAAGGAGGAGGTGGGGCCAGATTCGCCTTGGACGGTCACGGATGGACTCTTGTATTATCGTGACCGGCTCTATGTTCCGGGAGGGCCACTCAGGGGACTCGTCCTCAGCCAGTGTCACGATAATCCGGCAGCGGGGCATTTTGGCCTGTTCAAGACCCTGAACCTGGTCTCCCGTACCTTCTGGTGGCCCCGAGTCCGACACGACGTCCAGTCTTATGTCACCTCCTGCATCCCATGCAGGCAGGCCAAGTCAGCGACAGGGGCCCCGCCTGGATTACTGCAGCCTTTGCCAACACCCAAAAGACCCTGGGGGGCTGTGTCCATGGACTTTCTGACGGATTTACCCCTATCCTCTGGTTTCACGACAGTGTTTGTGGTGGTGGACATGCTGACCAAGATGGCGCACTTCATCCCCTGTCGCGGCTTACCGTCAGCTCGCGCCACTAGTCGTATGTTTATTCAACAGGTGTTTCGGCTGCACGGCCTCCCCGATAGAGTCGTCTCCGATAGGGGGGCCCAGTTTACAGCCCGCTTCTGGCAGGAGTTGATGCATGCGTTGGATATCAAGGTTTGCCTCTCGTCCGTGCATCATCCTCAAACTGACGGGGGAACCGAGAAGGTCATCGGTATCCTGGAACAGTATCTGCGCTGCTACGTCAATCTGCAGCAGAACAATTGGGTGGACTATCTGGCCATAGCTGAGTTTGCCTTTAACAACTCGCAGCACACCTCCACACAGATGACACCGTTCTTGGCCAATGTGGGTTATCACCCCCGGTTTTTCCCCCTTTCTCCCGTGGACTCACCGGAGCCGGCAGCGAACGACTTCTTGGCAGAGTTACAGGCGATCCATCGATTGGTGCGACGGCAATTGGAGAAGGCCAAGGCCGATTACAAAAGGTTTGCTGATCGGTCAAGACGGGATACGCCTCCACTATCGGTGGGGGATCGGGTCTGGCTGTCCACCAGGAACTTACCGTCCACACGGCCAGTGAGGAAGTTAGATCACCGATATTTAGGACCGTTCCCAGTCGAGGCTGTCATCAATCCGGTCGCCTATCGCTTAACTCTGCCACATTCCCTGCGCGTGCACCCAGTCTTCCATCGGTCTCTGTTGGTCCCCGAGCAACCGGCTTGTCCACTCCGCCAAGCGGAACCTCCCCCATCAGGACCTCGTGATGGAGGCAGCACCCCCGAGTACGAGGTCGCCAGCATCAGGGATTCCCGTTGGCTGAAAGGTCGTTTCCAGTACCTGATCGAGTGGAAAGGTTACGGGCCGGAGGACTTCACCTGGGAAGACGCGACCCCCGTTCATGCCCCTGCGTTGGTGACTGCTTTTCACGAACAATTCCCATCCCGACCGCATCCGGATCGGCAGCCCCGGGGGAAGGGCCCTGCGGTGCGGGATAGTGTTGTGATTCAGGGTCAGCCTGTGGGTCCGGCAGCCGGGTCGGATGACTCGGATGACTCAGACAAGGGGGAGGAGGAGGGTGTTGAAGACGAACTTGCTGATGATGGCTTGGAGGCTTCGCAGAGCCCCCAGCCAGGGCCCTCTTACTTGGTGGAGACTCAGCTGCGCGAGCCCGACAGTGCGGATGATGATGACCCACAGCTGGCCCTGTTCAAGGATGCCCGACGCAGGAGGCAGTCAAGCAGGAGCAAGCAGAGAAAGGCTGTGGGACTTCTCGGAAGGAGGCACAGGGAGGCCACGCCCTGAACTCTAATAAAGGGAGTGTTTGGGGAAGGGCTGGTTGCTGAAAGCAACCGCTCCATTTGAGGATCAAAGCTCCGGTATCTTGTTTCATGTTTTGTTGTTTGTTTGTGTAATAAACTTGGCAGACGTCTTCCAGCCTCAGACGTTTTCCAGCCTCTGCCGTTTGTACAGGGGTTGCCTTTCTGCAAGGCCGGTAGCAGGCTGGTACAGAACAACATCCCAGTACTGCATGATGAAGGCCAGGGGTCTACAAACCTGGCCCTTTTATGACTTGTGGACTTCAACTCCCAGAATTCCTCAGCAGGCATGCTGGCTGAGGAATTCTGGGAGTTGAAGTCCACAAGTCATAAAAGGGCTAAGTTTAAAGACCCCTGATGTAGGCTGCTAAAGAATACTGTTGAGTTACACTTTTTAAAGGATGCTCCTTGGCTATGCTAGAGAAACAGCTGCTTTAAAATACCACTGTGATAAACTAATTAATAAAAGAAGAAAAAAGCTAGAGAAGAGTATCAGCGAAGTAATATGTACTTTAAAATTAATAATAACAGTAGGGAAGTGGATAAGAAAATTATATTATCAATAAATCAACTTCTTAGTCACTAGTAATTTCAGCAGTTCTTCTCAGAAAAAAATGGAATAAGGCTGATGCTTAGTTCATTAAAAAGCCCAATTATATAGGTAGGTTTTTGTTCCTCTTCTGACTGATAAAATGATTTTTAAAAGAACATTTTTAGTTCTTATTGTTTTGTTGGGTCATTGATACCCTTCTCTGATCATTCACTAACCTTTTCAGGCTTATTATGGCCCAGAGATTTTCTTAAGAGCAAAGCATTCAAGTGCATCTTACTTAGTAAGGCTTAACCTGAGTGAAATCACACCCAGTGATAGAGAAGGCAAAGGAAATACTTCACAATCAGTCCCTACAGAAGACAAAAAACTAAAAACGACTTCTTCTTATAGAGGGAAAACAAGTCCCAGATGGAGCCATGTGAATTGGCACCAAGCTAGCTACAAGGCTGCCAAATACAGATTTACAAAAAGGAACAGAGGAAAACAACAAACACATTTTTTTAGCTGAGATCTTAAGCTTTTCTTATAATAATTTAGCACAATGTTTACTTCACAAACTAGATAATTATTAGATTAAACTTTTCTTCAGTTCACAACTGAAAAATTGTAAATGAACTAACACTGTTGCTACTAGGTACTCCTGCTATATGTTAGAATGTCTTCCAATAACATGTAGTTTTATAGATCAGGATAATTAAAGTAATGTTTTAGTGATCTTTTGTGCATGGTTTTAAAAACACGGATGAGTTCTGAAATTATTCCTTTGTACATATATTTTTTTTAGATTTGCTCCTTTTGTCTTATCACAAAGACATTCCACTCACTCTATGTAACAAAACAAAATCCCAAGGGGAGAAAAAGCCAAACTATTCTAGAAATACACATTATAGTCATGGGAAAAACATATTACTAATAGTTTTTCCTAAAGATGACATCTTTAAGAAATAAATGCAATTGTTTCTATGGCCCTAAACAGGCTTTTAATCCTCTACATAGATGGATAGTTGAGTAAAGCCTTTAAGATCTGCTTGGGAAAAGAAAGTCAAAAGTAAGGCTATTTTGGAGAATTAGAGATCATTCTCTAATAAGTCTTATTAACTTGTCCTTAATAATGTAACTTTCCATGGCCACCACAAGAGCCAAGTAAAGGATATACTGTGCTCTCAAAATT
Organism: Vipera berus; assembly: GCF_964194415.1. Lineage (NCBI taxonomy): Eukaryota > Metazoa > Chordata > Lepidosauria > Squamata > Viperidae > Vipera > Vipera berus. The sequence goes on along the minus strand of NC_138203.1, from coordinate 229,330,013 downwards.
TCCAAGGTGTCAATTAACCCCATCAGAGTTGCTTCCCCTTGAAAGAATGTGATACGGAGGTCATTACAGGGCCTTTCTTGTTTATTGCCATAGTGGGGATGTGTGTGTGAGAAAAGGATGCGGGAGGTTGGGTTTTTAAATTCTGCTTTGCACTGCTGTATACAGGGCTTTTTTTCTTATAGAACGTTCAGAACGGAGTTCCAGCACCTTTTTTGGATGGAACCTTGTAGGGTAGGCAAGGCAGGTTGAATGACATGTGTGAGTTCCGGCACCTTTTTCTTTTACAAAAAAAGCACTGGCTGTATACCACCAAGAGTCACAGTGTGTGATTTGGGCAGTCATATCAATTTGTTTAATAAATAAATAAACTGGGAATACGAGGACAGGTTAACTCCAGTTATAATAAATCTAACGCAATGCAGTTTAATTGATTCAACTTCCTCCCATGTCTCTCTCCTCCAGGACTCTTGTTGCACCCAAAAATCCTTATCCTGCATATAAGTTAAATATCTGCTCTAAACTATCCTCCTATTAACAACTCATCCAAAAGCAGAGGGCAGTGTTCCCTACTGGGAAAAACACCAATTTACCTCAGGTAAGTTCAGGCTGATAATAGGAGGACATTCATCTATTTAGCTATTTAGTACTTCTGGGAGAGGAAGGGGACCCACACATTTCTAGGCACTCACCCAGCTCAATTTCCCTCCCTCTTAAATTATATGTCTTGTGCTCTTTTTCTGTTTCATATTATCTTTTGAAAGAGACTTTTTAATTTATTTCTTGTTTAGTTTTTATTAGAAAATCAGCTGCACTGGTCATTCCTCCCCCTCCATTCTGTGGGTCCTCAAGCCTGTTTGGATCATAAGCATCACATTAACCCAATGCACATGAAATCCGGTCAAAGTAGGCAAAGGCAAGGAGTAGGAGAGAAAATCAAAGTAATAATCCTCTTACGATAAAAACAATTTCTTGCAGAGCTCCAGCTGCTGGCCGAAGTCTATTCCCAGTAGGGCTTTTCAAGGAGATTGCTGAATTCATGCTAATGGTACTGTAACTTTGATACAGTGAAGACCCTCCAAAACATTTTTTAAAGTAAATGCATTCATTACAAGGCTTTTACCTCATTTCCAGCCTCCTGCAGATGTAGCTTAAAGCAGCAGCTCCCAAACGTTTAGGCTCCAGGGACAGGTTCGTGGAGACAGTTTTTTCCATGGGCCAGAGGGGGTATGGTTTCCCACCCAGTGGTGGGATTCAGATATGTGAACAACTGGTTCTCTGGGTGGATGCCGCTTCTGGAAGTCTGTTCTGGGCCTGGGCAACAAAAAAATAGCTACTGGTTCTGCCGACCTGGTGCAAACTGGCTGAATCTCACCACTGGTTTTGCCTACTGCCTGCATCCTGTAGATGGGGCTTCTCTTGTTTGCACAGCCTGGTTGCTGGCATGGCATGGACCAATGCCAGTCCACAGACCGAGGGTTGGGGACCCCTGGTTTAAAGCCCTCCTTAGTGTCACTTGTTTCCAAATACTATCTTTCTGCTTCTGTTACAAGTATTGCTCAGTAGCCAGACTACAATGCATCCTGGGCAGTACTGGTAATCACATGATCAGGATCCAAGATTTGCTCAATTTTAGCTACTTAAGGCTGCTGAAGCCATTTTTCCTACCCACCTTCACTCCATAGGCATTTTTAATTTAGCTGCAGAAAAGATAAGATATTCAGCTTTTTCAGATGCATCTGCCTAAGTAATGCCTGAGCAGATCTTTCTAAAGTGCTTATCAAGTATTCCTTCACCCCTTATAAATAGAATTAGCTCTCTTGTCCTTGGAAGTCAGGTAAGTGGGTGGGTGCTGTCAGTAATATTCATTACGTCCTTTAGCCTGAGAAGCTTTCAGCTGGCTGGGAAGGTCATGGGAATGGGTTTCTTCAAGACGGCAATTAAATTTACATCTTGTGATCCATGTGAGAAGGGAAAGGACTAGGTCCTATTCTTATGCCCCAAACCAAGAGAAAAGAGAAGTGCATCAATACCACTGCCAAAGACAAGATTTGTCTGGGAAATCACCATCTCCAGCCTGCTGGCTGCCTTCACACAAAAAGCCTTTTACCTGGGTTAGAGAAGGAGATGGTCAAGGAAATATCTTGCCTCTGCAGCCTTGCTTGGTTGACCCAGGGTCAAAAGAAATAATCACTCAGCATACTGATGATACTGGAACCCACACTAGTAAATGGCCTCTCCCAGGAGTTTCATACATAGAGTATGTTGAATAGGAGGGAAGAAACTATCAAACTTTGTGGCATCCCATAAAGGAGGGATTAGGGAAACAGTTCTTCCCCTTACAACCAGCACTAACTGGGACCAGCCTTGGAGGAAGGAAAAAAAATCTTGCAATACCATATTCCTATTGCCTTACTCCCAAAGCTGGTCCAGAAGGATGCAGTGGTGGATGATATGAAAAGCCACTGAGAAATCAAAATGCATCATCCCCATGCTGCCACAGGTCACCACAACCTTGACCATGGCTATTTCTGTATTGAATCCCTGCTTTAAATGCAGGATGCTATCATTCTTTTTTTTTTCTTAAAGAGTTTTACAAAAAAAAATTAAAATACATATCCCCAAAACCCACCTGCCCCAAACCACCCCCTTCCCCCCCACTTCCCAGAGGTGAATACAGGGTTATAGATATAATAATCATATTCTAACTAAGATTATCCATTATAAAATTAACCAAATTCATAATGTGCTTTAACTCCCCTTTAACATAGATACATTCAAATTATTAAAAACATAATAATAACTTAAACAAAAATATAATCAATACTAATACTAAAATTAATAACCATCTAAAATCTACTCATAAGCTAAATGGAACTTTTTAGTCCCATATTTATTCTGAATATAATCTATCCATCTCCTCCAAACTGAAATATATCTTTCTTCCGAGTGATCCTTCAAATAAGCAGAAATCTTAGACATTTCTGCAAGATTCGATACCTTAAGTACCCATTCTTCTATAGTAGGCAAACTATCCTTCTTCCAATATTGTCCCACCAGTAACCGTGCTGCTGTTATCAAGTTCAACATCAAATTGATTTCTTTAGTATCACAATCTACAACAATACCCAATAAAAACAATTGTGGAGAAAACTTTATCTTTCTCTTAAAAATCTTTTGAATGTTCCACCAAATTTTAATCCAAAAAGCTTTTATATTTCTGCAAGTCCACCACATATGAAAATATGTGGCTTCTGGCACTTCCGGTGGCTGCGCGGCGCCGGAGGCAGCCTTCCCGGGCTGCCCGCGGCTCAGCTGAGTGATTTTCGCCCGAAACAGCGCCGATCAGCTGTTCGGGCGAATTTGAAGCCCCCTCCTCGGGAGAAGAGGAGGGGGTGAGGCCCCAGGTAGGGGTTGAGTTCTCCGGGGCCGCCTGAGCTTGCAGCTTGGGCGGCTGAAGGATCGAACTCCCCCGTAGCCTGGGTCGCTCCCAGCTGGCCAGCGCCTCTGCTCCTGATTTCATGGAGCAGAGCCAGGCGTCTGCGACCACCCCTGCCTGAAGGAAGGACTATGGATTAAAAGGAGCAGGCAGAGCGGTACAAGAGGAAAAGGTGAAGAGGATTATTTTATTTTACTCTCGAGCTTGATGGACTTTTTTAAACTTTAAGTGAAAGTGCGTCACAATTGAAAGTTAAAGATGGCGGCTAAACCTCCCCCTAAAACTCTTCGGAGTGGTGGATCTTCTCCGGTGCAACAATCATCATTACAGGCGTTGCACCCTCCTGATGTATTGACACCGAAGGATTTATGAGATGCTTTGGATAAACATGCCCAGGTACTTTTGGAATCAATTAATCAATCAATTGGTGATAAATTTGCACAGATGGAGGAGAAATTGAAGAAGTTGGAGGAGAGAATGGAGGAGAGGATGGAACAGAAGTTCAGGGTGATGAAGGTAGACATTTTGTCTTCAGTGTATAAAGTGGCTGAATGTGTGGAAGATTTGGATGAAAAAGTGGAAGATTTGACTCAAAAGAATGCCGTATTAGAAGCAAAAGTACTGGAGAATGAAGATTTAAGAGATAAAATGGATAGAGAATTGAGTCTTGCTCAATATTTCCAGATGCAGTTTGCCATTAGAATCAGAGGTTTAAAGGAGAATATTAAGGAAGATCTAAAGCAGCTGGTTTCTGAGGCTCTTGAAGTGGTATTGAATCAGCCAGCATCCGAAATAAAAGGAGGCATGGATAAAGTGTTTCGTGTGAATTCATGGATTGCTAGACAGAGAAAGTTGCCTAGAGATGTGGTGGTTTATTTTGCAAAAAGGGAAATTAGAGATGAAGTTATACAAGCTGCCTATGATACTAAAGTTGTGATTGCTGATCAAGAAGTTCTGGTTCTAAAAGAAATTCCTCCAAAGATTTTAAGGAGAAGGAAGGATTTTACATTTCTTGTGCAAGAGCTCAAGCAACGAGATATAAGGTTCAGATGGGAGATCCCAGCTGGGTTGATGGTGATGTATGAAGGTAAAAGGTACCGTCTGGTTACTGTGATGCAAGCGCGTGATTTTTACAATAATGTTTTAAAAGCAACCCCATTAACACTTCTGGAAGCTGCAAAGGGATCTGGAGAAGGAGAACATCAAGAGGCTGAAGATGGACAGACAGAGGAGAATGGTGCTGGAGGAGATCAAGTTATAACACCTTTGGATGATCCCAGAGAACAGAGGGTGACGCGTGCTGCTTTAAAATGATCAAAAAAGATAAAAGAACAAGAACAGCAGAAGTCTATGGAACTTTCACAACGTACTTACAGCCAAGTAGTGGGAGGTGGGAAAAGATTTGGGTGAGGAATGTAAAATTTAAACAAGTTTGAAATCTAAGAGAGAATTTTTACAAAATGTTTTATAGATGGTATTTAGATTTTAAAAAGCTAAGTATGTATCTGAATCATTAGCTTAAATGTTGGAGGTGCGGTGATGAAGACGTAATATATTTTTATATATGGTGGACTTGTAAAAAGGTTAAGGCTTTTTGGATAAAAGTCTGGTGGAACATACTAAGTTGATGTTGAATTTAATTACGGCAGCAAGACTTTTGATAGGTTAGTACTGGAAAGAGGAACTGCCGACCATAGAAGAGTGGGCTTTAGAGGTTTCCGATTTGGTTGAAATGGCGAAGATTTCGGCCTATTTGCAAGATTACTTGCAGGAACGCTATATTATGGAAGGGAGAGAATGGTTTGAGTTTATCCAGAATAAGTATAGGGTTAAGAAGTTTTATATTTGAATAAGGCTTCTTTCTTTGTTTCTTTTTTTATATTAGTTTTTTATATATATATTTAATATTACTAAGGTTTGTTTTATCCTATATAAGCTAGAGAGTGATAGATTTTAGAGTTTATGGTTGTTAGTATATGGTTGTTTATGATTGTTTTTTTATATATATACCTTGTACTTAGCTCTGGGAAGTCGGGGGGGAGGGGGGGAGGGGGGGAGGAAGGGGGGGAGGGAGAAGGGTGGGGGAGGGGGGATTTTCTAAGGGAAAAATTGTATGTTAAAACTTTTCAATAAAAAAAAAAAAGAAAATATGTGGCTTCTAAACTGCCACATCTCCAGCATTTAGACTGTAGGTTAGGATACATGTTAGACAACTTTTTGGGATCCAAATGCCATCTATAAAACATTTTATAAAAAAATTCTCTTAAATTTTGAGCCTGAGTAAATTTAACATTTCTGACCCAGATTACCTCCCAAGTATCCAACGGAATTGGTTCCTGTATGTTTTGTGCCCACTTTATCATACAATCTTTAACTAATTCCATTTCCGAATACAATTCAATTAAAACATTATATATCCTCTTTATATGTGCACAATTTTAAGTCTCTAATTTGTTTTACTAAGTTTTCATCTGTAATTGTGATGCCAACCTTCTGATCCAACTTCCACCTAGCTTTCAGTTGGGTGTATTGGAACCAAGAGTAACTTATATTTTCTTGTTTTAACTCATCTAATGATTTAAGTTGCCAATTATTCCCTTCCAATCTAAGTAATTCCTTATAGGAAAACATATCCAAACTCACTCTCATAGATACGCCTTCTATCGCGTGTCCGGGAATTCCCCAAATCGGTATTTTATAATTTAACTTATAATAATACTTTTTCCAGACACGCAGCAAGGCACTTCTAAGAATATGAGATTTAAAAGCCCTGTCCACCTTTTTATCATAAAGCAAATATGCATACCATCCATATACCAAATCCCAACCCTCAAGGTGAAGTATTCTTTTATTAGTTAAATTAAGCCAATCGCTAACCCATGTCAAGACCACCGCATCATAATACAATTTCAAATTAGGCGCCTTGAGTCCCCCTCTTTCCCTAGCATCTTGCAGAATCTTAAATTTAACTCTTGGTTTTTTTCCCCGCGCAGATAAATTTATTAATACCCTTCTGCCATTCATGAAGGTTGGCATCCTTTTTCAATATAGGTATCATTTGAAACAAAAAAAGAAACTTCGGCAGAACATTCATTTTAACAGCTGCGATTCTTCCCAATAGAGATAATTGTAATTTTTTCCAATTATTTAAATCCTTTTGTATCTTCAACCATAGTGTTTCATAGTTATTCTTATATAATTTTGCATTTGAAGCTGCAATATACACTCCCAAATACTTAACCTTTTTTACTATTTCAAAACCTGTTAGTTTAATTAACATTTCCCTTTCACTCATAGACATATTCTTAGACAATATCTTAGTCTTATTACTATTTACCTTAAACCATGAAATCTTACCATACTGAGTTATAATTTCTATCAAATCTATAACCGATTGTGTTGGTTGAGATAATGTCACAACCAAGTCATCAGCAAAAGCTCTCAATCTATAATCATTCTGTTTTATTTTAATTCCCTTTATCGTAGAGGACTCTCAAATTTTAATTAATAAAATCTCTAACATTAATACAAAAAACAATGGTGATAGGGGGCATCCCTGTCTTGTACCTTTTTCAATTTTAAACATCTCTGTTAACCCCCCATTAATTATAATTTGTGCAGTTTGTTGTTGATATAATAATAAAATGTAATAATCCTTCTCCAAAATTAATTTGCTCAACAACTCTAAATAAAAATTGCCAATTCAATTGATCAAAAGCTTTTTCTGCATCCAAAAATATAAATGCTGCAGGGACTTGGTGTTCTTATCCAAATATTCAAGCAAATTTACAATTTGTCTTACATTATATTTCATATACCTTCCAGATATAAATCCCGATTGATCACTATGAATCATTTGCTTTAAAACTTGCATTAATCTATTAGCCAATACTTTGGCAAAGATCTTATAATCTATATTCAAAAGCGATATAGGTCTATAATTTTTAGGTTGAGTAAGGTCTTGATCCTCCTTTGGAATCAATGATACAAAGGCTGTCCTCCAAGATGGAGGAACTGCTCCTCCAGTCTGAATTTCATTAAACAACATCTTTAAAGGTTCAATCATTTCAACCAACAACATTTTATAATAAATTGCTGTTAATCCATCTGTTCCCAGGGCCTTGCCCACTTTCAACTGTTTAATAGCTAAAGAGATTTCCTCTGATGTTATTAAGTGGTTCATCTCAAGTTGTTGTTCTTTTGAAAGTCTAGGAAAATGTGCTTCCTGTAAATATTTATCTATATCTAAAGCTTGTATGTTTTCTCTAGAATATAATTTCGAGTAAAAATCTAAAAAACTCATCTTAATCAATTTTTGTTAATAGACTTCTTTTCCTTTATATTCTATTTTATCTATAGTACGTAATTTCTGTTTCTTCCTTAATTGATAAGCCAGCCACCTACCAGGCTTATTAGCGTTACAAAAAGCATTATGCCTAGCATAACGCAAATTAGTTGCTACTTGGTCAGCCATTAGCATACTAAATTGTTCTTTCAATAAATGTATCGAGGTCCTTTAATTATTATCCAATGGATTCAAAATAAAATCTTTCTCCTTAGATTTAATCTCTTCCTCAAGATCTTTACGTTTTTGCATTTGCCTACGCCTATAAGCATTATTCATATAAATCAAGACCCCTCTCATGTAAACTTTACTAGCATCCCAAACCATTCCCATAGATGTACCATTATGCATATTTATAACAAAAAATTCTTTCAGATGTTCTCTACATTTCTGCAAAAACACCTCATTTGTAAATAGATTTTCATTCAATCTCCAGGATCTTCTATTATCATCTTCAGCAAAGAACTCCAACCAAACAGGACTATGATCCGACAATGTCCTAGGAAAAATCTTAACGTTCTTAACCCTAGAGAAAAGATCAGTAGTAATTAAAATAAAATCCTAGAGAAAGATTTGTGTCTATCTGGAAAAAAAGTAAAATCTCTGTCCTTCATATTCCTTTCCCGCCATACATCTCTTAGCTCCAAATCCTCCTTCAAATCAAAAAAGGCTTTGGGCAGTTTCGAATAATTAGAAGGGTTTTTAAAAGATCCCTTCTTATCTTCAAATGAGTCCAAAACTCCATTCTAGTCCCCCATCATAATAACAGATTTGTAATCCAATTCGATTAGTCTTTGATGTAAAAATTTAAAAAAACTTTTGCTGTTGTTGATTTGGAGCATATAATCCAATAAGAACTTTCTTTCCTTGTAACATCAGTTCAATACTAACATATCTCCCTTGTTTATCCGATTCAATTAATCTAGCCGAAAAATCTTTTCTTAGATAAATGACCACTCCAGCCTTCTTGTCTGGAGCAAAGGCTGCAAAATGTGTTCCCAACCGGGAATTAGCCAAATACTTTTGGTTCTTTAATGCAATATGAGTCTCTTGTAAGCAAGCAATATCATTTTTATGTTGTTTCAAATAGTAAAATACTTTCTTTCTTTTCTGTGGTGAGTTTAAGCCATTAACATTCCATGTCAGGACCTTCACCATCTCTGGTGACCAGGAGCCTTTGGAACATGACCTGAAGATCACCTGTTGCTCTCTTCGGGCGTGCTCCTCCCACAGGCTCTGAAACAGCCGCATCTTGCATAGTTAAACCAGATACAAGCTTCTGTTTTTGCTCTTTTTCCTTACGCTTGTATGCAGCCCTAGTCATCCTCTGTTCTCTCGGGTCCTCGTTTAACACCAAACTCTGCTCCATAGTCTCAGCCTGCTGCATCTCCTCAAGAGGCAGTGACATTGCCACTTCACTCAACTGTTTATCTTCTTGTCTTACTTCTGTTCTTTTAACTCGAGGAGACTGTGGTGAGCCTGCTTTAAGGACCTTAGTATAAAAATCTTTTGCTTTTGAAATTGTATTCAACCTATACCTCGTCCCTGCATAATTCACCACAATTCCAAAGGGTATTTCCCATCTAAACTGAATTTGTCGCTTCTTAAGCTCATCAGACAAAAAGGCAAAGTCTTTCCTTTTTCTAAGAAATTTTTGGGGTATCTCCTTTAAAATTATAATATCTTGGCCTGCAATTTGGAATCTTTCCCGGTAAAAAGCTTGGATGATTGCATTTCTAGTTGATCTCCTGGAGAAGTAAATCACTACATCTCTAGGTAAATTTTTCTGTCTAGCAATCCAGGAATTAACTCTAAATGTCTTATCCATCTCTTTAACTAATTCTTCAGGTTCACATTTCAAGACAGGAGCCACTGCTTGCACCACTTCCCATTCCAAATCTTCTTTAGGGTTCTCTTTCAAACCCCTTATACGCAATGCAAACTCCATGTCTCTATATTGTGAAATGGTAATTTCATCTTCTGTTCTGTCAATTTTAATCTCTGCTCTGTCCACTTTCTGTTCAGCACTGATAATTTTATTTTCCAAATTCTCAACATACTCCATAACTGAATGCACTCGAACATCCAGGCGTTCAATGTGTGCAGCCAAGCCCTGAAGTGCAAGCACTATATCCTCCCTCATCTGCTTGTTTTGATTAACAAATTCTTCCTTTGTTTCCTTTATTTCTTGCTGTAATACTTGTGTTGATTGCATCACAACTTGCTGAATGTCTGCCAATGTAAATGCAGGTGGTGGGGGGGAAGGTGGTTGTACTGTAGGTTTCATTGTAGTTTGCCCTGCAGCTTGTGATAAAGGTGAAGAAATGGCACTTTTAGAAATTGTAGGGCCTCCCCGACGCCTTGCGGCCATCTCTTAAGTTTTGATTTCCTCTTTCTTCTAGCAGAATCAAAGTTCAGGAAATTAAAAAAAAGGAGAGGGAGAAAAAATAAAAGTTTTTCTCCCAAATTCCTTATCCTTCAATATAAAAAAGGCAAACTCTCAAATACACAAAATCCAGTACTGGTTAGAATCAGTTGCAAATTGTATCTCATGCTATGTTGCAAAATGTAGCAACTTCCCAAAACTGTCAGTTCATACAAGAAAGCAACATTCCAGCACCATTTTTACTCCGTTTCAATTAGCTTAAAACTTGAAGAAGATAATGAATCTGAGTTAAAGTTAAAATCCAACTTGAAAATTCAAATCCGCCTGTTTCGCTCTGCCTGCTTCTCAGAGCAAAAATACTCACAGTCCCATCTAAGCAGCAGATGTAGTTGTCGTGTCTGGTTCCACTCCCTTATGGAGTGAAAGCATCCTGGGAGCGGAGAGAGCCTGGGCTCCGAGGGAACTCACCCTATCAACCCCCAAACTAGTTGAGGAATTGACAAGGGAGCTCTACCTCTACCCAGACAAGCTCATCTCTCCCTCTTCTCCCGAGGGAGAGACTTCGGCGCCACGAATTTTCGCTGTCTCCTAGCGCTTAATGCTTCCCAAGGTCGGGCGGCTTCTGAAACGCCACCGTTCGGCACGGCAGCGCTACCGGAAGTCCCCAGGATGTTATCATTCTATTCACTGTCAGCTTTGTAATAATAAAAATGACTTCAGCTATGAGAGGATTGAATGATTTGGAAGTTTAATTTTGGTGCCAGATGCTTAATAGTTATTACTGATGTTGTTTTAATTGTTGATTGGAAACCACCCAGAGTTTGACATAAGATGAGTAGCTATATAAATGTTATAAATACATAAATAAAATGACAGCAGATGATTGCTGGACATTTTAAAGGATAGGTTAAACAGTTTACAGCACAAGCCTGGTAATTTTAAGGTTAACTTGCTTTTTGATCTTGTAAGAATATAGATTTGAAATCTGGAATCTCACTATTCAGGCAACATTCATTGACATCATTCTAGTTTTTTCTTGCAGTAAGTTCAAGGTGAAGGCATTCAATCCACAGCGGAAATATAAATGAAGTTCCTTACTTTGACGGTTAGGTGTAGATTGCAGGGAGAGAGGAGATGATAAAGTGATGGGTAAACTGCAAGAAATGTAAAGAATGATGAGGTAAGAACAGCTTGTAGCTTAGCTGGGAGAGACAGATGTTGATTCCTGCAATCCCATCTGTATAATGGAAGTACCCAGACCTCTCTAGATTAGGTTGCCTCCTAGCTTGACTAAACACCAGAGGATTTTAGGATTTAAGTAGCTGTGAAGTAAACCCATCAATGAATGGGCAAACTACACTAGACAGAATAGATTAGGGAGTCTGATTGACAGGCAATTGAGGCAGGCAACTGGAGGCAGAACACCTGCCTGCCTATTTTAAAAAGTTGAAGAGGAAGTAGGCACCCCCCCTCCCTGGAGGTGACAGATGATGTGGAAAGACCTGCAGCACAGTGCACTGTTTACACTGAAGTATGGTAGGTCAGCCTTGCTGGCTGTTTGGGCTTCTTAGCAGAGGCAGCCTATAATAACAACCCCATGACCCAGCTGCCATTGGCTTCCTGTGATAACCCAGAGAAGAGTCTGAAATAAGGAGATCTACTTAGAAGCTGATTTATTGAGCTTGGTTTACTGCCAACCTCAAAGCCTTTGGTTGTTTAGACTAAAACAATGGCATTTGAAACTCAATCTCTGCTGACCAGTATAGTAGGAAAGCCATGCCTTGTTCCCATTTTTTTTCTTTTATCTGTCTTTTTAAAATAATCCAATTGCAGCCAGAAAATGCTCTCCTTATAGAAAGCATCCCAGCATAAAACTGGATGTGGCAATTTAATGAAAATGCAAACAAAAAGTTGATTTTTTTCTAACAGTTGTTTCCAGAATTATTTAAAGGTACAAATACAAATGCACACACATTGCACACAATACACGTGTATTAACAAACGGGAATATTTGTAGCAGAGTTGAAATGAGGTGTCTTTGGTGCTTTCTGGGCTTGCTTGTTTCCTTAGCCAAACTAGGAAACTTTGTCAGTGGTAATTGGATATTGAAATGTCTGCAAGAAAACAGAGAGCTCAGAGAGCACCAAAGACCCATGATACACATGTACACACATACCTGTAACTTCATTCAGTCTAGCCAGTTCAGTGATAAAGATTTTGCCTCAGTGTATTGTAAAATAATTTTTAGTCCAAAGATTAAAGATAGAGACAAGGGATAGAGACAGAGACAGAGATAGAGATAATCTTCTTTTCTTGACGACAATGGCTGGCAAGCAATTAAGACTGTTTTAACAGGGGTTACTGCAGTGAGTCTGAATAATTTATAGTTCATCCAGCCAAAGAAAAAAAGAATGTTCTTATAACAATAGCAATAGCTGTTAGACTTATATACCGCTTCATAGTGCTTTACAGCCCTCTCTAAGTGGTTTATAGAGCGAGCATATTTCCCCCAACAATCTGGGTCCTCTTTAGCTGGTGAGAATCAAACTGGTGGCAGTCAGCAGAATTAGCCTGAAATACTGTGTTCTAACCACTGCGACACCACAGCTTTTCCAGCGAACATTCGGGGCAATGTACAATATAATTTTTAGTTTTTATAATTTAAAACAAAGCTTTTCAGGTGCTGGAAAAATACTAAATTACATCAATAATATTGTAAATTTTTGTGATTTTATATTTACATGATTTTGTTGCAAAGAAGATGAAGAAGTGACACTAAGTATTTTCTTTATTCACAGTTTATTGTTAGTACAGGAAAATGGAGAGCTTAAGACAAATCAGGGAAAAATTGACTGGTTTAGTTTTAAATGGTCTTCATATATACAATTAAGAGAAGGATTTAATATACATAAAGTACCAAGAATATAATATGAGAAAATGGAATTTTAGACATTGCTTATGTACAAACAATGAACATGTGATTACTAAAACTTTTGCTGAGAATTTAAATGGAAAAAGAGCAAATTTAAAAAAGCATGATAAAAAGGACCACATTTTTTGGCTATAACATTCACATGGACTAATGGGGGAGAATGTGTATGGACATTTTTGCTGAAAATGGATAAAAATGAACTGGTGATTTTGGGATTTACCGATTATAAAGGTTGATTTATTGGAAGAAGGAACCATGATATGTAATTTGGGAAGGCGGAGTTGGTAATTACTGTGTAACTGCTGCAACCCAGTATGAATAGCGCTACAGAGGGTGGACAGGGATATAGGTGGATGCTGCAGGCAAGCACAAGCATGGCTGGACAAGGGCAGTGGTGGGAATCAGCCAGTTCACACCAGTTTGGCAGAACTGGTAGCTAATTTTTTGTTGCCCAGGCCCAGAATGGACTTTCAGAAGTGGCATCCACTCAGAGAACCAGTTGTTCACATATTTGAATCCCACCACTGGACAAGGGGATACTGCAAAGTGTGGGTGGCCAGGGATGCTATAGAGTGAAAGCAGGGGAGTGCTGAAGGCAGGTATGCATTATGAAGTATGAGACCCCCCCCCAGGAGCTCCTTAGGAGAAAAAGTGTTGGACGTGGGAGCAGCTTACAGGAATGTGGTCTTCAGAGCCAAATTCCCCATTGACTTTGCTTGGAGCTGAATATAGGACAGGAATTATCTGTCTCTGTAATGTAAGGGATAATGACTTTATTTGAAAATACCACAAAGGAAATCAAAGTTGCTTCTTTATTTTTTTATTGTATTGCTTTCTTTGGTTTTCCTTTTATCTTTCTTACTTTTCTAACTTTTAAAATATATTTTCATGTTTATTTTTTTTATCTCTAGTAGTTTTCAATAAAAATATTTTTTTAAAAAAATATTTCATGGGAAGCTGGCGGGGAAGGTTGCAAATGGTGATCCTGTGACTGCTTGATGTTGCAACTTGTGTAAGTGTATGCCCCAAACACAATCATAGTCCTTGGAGACACTGCAACGGCTTAGCTTTGCAGACCCATCATATAGGATAGGATAGGATAGGATAGGATAGGATAGGATAGGATAGGATAGGATAGGATAGGATAGGATAGGATAGGATAGGATAGGATAGGATAGGATAGGATAGGATAGGATAGGATAGGATAGGATAGAGCTGGAAGGGACCTGGGAGGTCTTCTAGTCCAGCCCCCTGCTCAAGCAGGAGAACCTATACCATCTCAGACAAGTGACTGTCTAGCCTCTTTTTAAAAATCTCCAGTGATGGAGCACCCACGATTTCTGGGGGCAAGCTATTCCACTGGTTAATTGTCCTCACTGTCAGGAAGTTTCTCCTTAATTCCAGGTTGCTTCTCTCTGTGGTCAGTTTCCAACCATCATTTAACACCATCATAATTTTGAACAGTTGCTGAACAAGTGGTCATAATGTGAGGATTACCTTGTATGATAAAACAGGACAAATGAAATCAGGCTCCATAAATTATAGGTATCTTCCCTATTTTATTAGCAGGGGCTGGTGCTCTTTCTTGAAACATTTAAGAGATGTTTGTGAAAGAGGCTTCCTAAGCTGAAACAAGAGGTGCTTAAAGAAGTCTACATTCTGGATTGGAAGAAAAGCAGAGAAGAATTAACTTATTGTGACTGAATTAACACAAAAAGACTGGGTTTTTATAGATGGTATACATGAAATGTCTTTTCTCAACTGTGAATGAAAGTGGCTTGATTTTCATAATGAGAAATTAATGCTGTACCTTAACTACATCGTCTTTAGATAAACAGAGATCACAGCATATCAACACATTTCCACATCAGTGATCCTCATTGTTTAGGCCACATAGGTTATACAAACATTTTAGAGACCCAGTATGACACTTCAAAGGACATCACACATTAACATTATTAAATGATTGTAAGCACAATAGAAGATAATTGCTTATGCAACAAGTAAGTACGACAAATTACTCTTAATAAAGATGGTTTATGACCTCAGAGTGCAAGAACTATATTCAAGGTTAGCACTAGGGATAAGGAATGGAAAGAAAACCTTGGGCTAAACTGGGGTTCTGGAATCATAATGATATGGATCATAAATAGACGTATATGTAATGTGCATTGGTGCATTTGAACTTTGGTGTTGGAGAAGACTCTTGAGAACAACCTTGGACAGCCAAGAAAAGAAACAATGGATCATTGCACAAATCAACCTAGAGTTTTCACTCATAGCACAAATATCCAGACTTACTGTAAATAATCATACCATTCTGTGAAGATGTAGCTTTCTAGAGAAGACACTAATGCTGAGAACGGTGGAAAGAAAGAGTAAAAGAGGATGGCCAACAGCAACTTAGATCGACTCAGTTGCAGATGACATGAAAGACCAAGTTATGGAGAGATCCTCATAGAGAAAAACTGTCTATGTGATCCCAACAGGTCAACAGTGACTTGGTGGCACATAATTAATCAAAATCATGTATACATTATTTTTCTACCATAAGTTGAAGGTATCATTCTACCTTTCTGAAAATATCCAGATATTTGAGGACATGAATTTATTGGAATTCCAAGCCTAAGTGCACCATAGTGGGGAAAGGTTAGTGTCACTCATTGATTTATTCATTTATAAGGAACAAAACAGCTGGAGCAACCAGTATCCAATCCAACTTTTCTCATCATAGTATAATACTTCCAAGAGCTGCATTGCGTTGTAATAATTCTAAGACCTGTGTTGCCTCTTGGGCAATTTAGCAACATAGGCAATGTAGATCATGCAAAAAATTTTTGCTTATGCAAAAAATTTATGCAAAATGTTCCCAAATAATATTTAATATATGCAGATGATCTTTGTACTTTGAAGCACAATAAGAAAAGTAATAACATTCAAGCCTTGAAGACTACATACAATTTTCAGTGATATACAGTATGAAATATTATTATTCATTAATTCTTTGTCTTGTGGGCTGACCAAGCGTTGGGTTCAGATATTTAGCTCAAAAGAAGTTTGACTCACTTTTTAAATAAAATCTGTTTTCCAAAACAGTTTAGAAAGTTAAATCAATCAGTGAAGCAGATCAGAATTTTCTATTGAATTCTATTCAATTTCTATTGAATTTTTAGATGCTTATTGTTAGGCATATGGTGCTAGCCTACAATGTTGGGTTGAAAATATATTAACCATAATGCTATGTCTTTAAGTTGTTAATTGGCCAATGGGTGTGTAAGTGTTCTCATGGCCATAAGAGGAAGCTAGGAAAGTAGCTTCTCTCTCTCTCTGAATTCACTGCTTTCTACTGTTACTGTTTTTGCTCTGCTGTTGGTTTACTACTGTTGTAAACCTGAACTGTGTATTGACCTCTGGACCGGTAAGAAGACTTTGTAGTTTGGATTACTCCTTGGACTGTTGCTATTGTGTATGACTTGGACTGTTTATTTTTGACTGTGCATTTTTGTTTTTACACCACCTCAAAGTAAAATACTTTTTGCTTTTAGAACTCAGTGTATTTCTGTGTGTGATTTTTACTGCTCTCAGTGCCCTTCCTTGTCTGTGCAACTCTTTGGTAGCACAAGGAGACCTCTGCACAACAAATTCCTTAACACTGGTTATGGGCCCAGGCCTGTACTGAGAGTTAGTACACACAGTATTCCTAGCTGAGTTTGTATTTGGTGTAAAATGGCACAGGAACTGTTGTCAGGCATCTCCTGGATAACCCGGTTGGATGGGACAAACTATGTTTCCTGGTCCACAAAATGCTGCTTGCTTTTGCGCAAGGAAGGACTATGGGCTGTTGTAAATAACCCACCAGATACTACTGCTTGGGATCCAGATGATGAAGAGGATGCAAAGAAGTTAGACAACTTTAAACGTAGCAATGAGAAAGCTCTTTGCATTATTGGACTAACACTGAATGACCAGCAGCTTGTCCATATTCGTGGTGAGGAGTCTGCTGCAAGGTGTTGGGATGTTTTGCGAAGGCTTTATGTTCGTGACAGTGTGGGTGCACATATACACCTTACACGTAAGCTGTTTAGGGCTCGTCTGCAGAAGAATGGAGATATGCTGACCCATTTAAATTACATGAAGGCAACTTTTCAAGAGCTTCATGAAAAGGAGCTGATTTTTTCAGAGTTGCATCAGGTCTACATTATTCTGTCATCTTTGGATGAGAGTTATGATGGGTATGTTTCTTCTTTGGAAGTCCTGACCAGAGAGGAACTGACATTGACTAACATTACTGGGAGACTGCTGGAAGAGTCCAGAAGGAGGCGTGACAGAGACCAGCTGAGAGAGACACAGCCACAAGAGGAGCAGCAATTCACCACTGCTTACAACGTCAAGAAATGTTATTCTTGTGGGGCTAGAGGGCATATAGCCAAATTCTGTAGAAAGGGTAAAAAACAGAATGTGAATAGCAGTGGGAAGGCTAAAAAGAGCATTGGTTTGGCTATTTCTGATGAACCAACATCCAGAAATAATGAATTGTGGGTTGTTGATAGTGGGGCTTCACAATGCATTACTAAAGTGAAAAAGAGGTTTATTAATATGAAAAACAGCAACCAATATGTTTCACTGGCCAATGGTTGGAGGATGAAGGCCTCTGGTGAAGGTAATTCCTATTGTCCATGCATTAATGAACAGTTACCTATGTTATATATACCTAAGCTAAGATTCAACCTGTTATCTGTAAGGGAATTGGTTAAGGTTGGGTTTGTGGTAACATTCAGAGGGGAGCAATGCACTATTGAGAGGAATGGAACCTGTGTAACTGCTAATTTGAAAAATGGTTTATTCGTTCTCACAAGTAACCAGGTTAGTACAGTTAAAGCTAACTCGATATGTGAGAACAAGAAGCCACATGATGAATGTATACATTTATTGCATAGGCGGTTAGGGCATGTAAACTTTAACTCACTACGTAAAACAGTTGAGTTAGTAGAAGGAATTAAACTGAAGCCATGTAGTAAGTATTTGAATTGCAATGCCTGTAATCAGGAAAAGAGTAAGGCAAGTCCGGCAAACAGGATAAACAGCTTCAAAACAACTGTACCTTTGGAAGTTGTGTTTGCTGATTTAATTGGACCCATGAAACCAAGTTTAGGAGGGTCATGTTATATTTTAAGTATATTGGACCACTACTCTAGATATGGTTTTTGTTATCTGCTTAAGTCAAAGGCAGATACTTTCCAACAATTTGCAAACTGGCTGAAGTTCGTGGAGAGAAAAACAAAGAGAAAGGTTCAGTGCATAATTACTGATAATGGTACTGAATTTACAAATAAGTGTTTTGTTGATATGCTACAATCAGCTGGCATTGAGCATAAACGTTCAGCCCCTTATAGACCACAACATAATGCATTTGTTGAGAGACGTGGGCAAACGTTACAAGCCATGATGAGAACCATGTTAAAAGATTCTGGCTTAACAGATAGACTGTGGGGGGAGGCAGCAAAATGTGCAAACCATGTTCTGAATATAGTTGTTAATACTTCTACTGGTAAAATACCATATACTATATGGCATGGTAGAAGACCAAACCTTGATTACCTGCACACGTTTGGCACCCCAGCTTGGGTCCACATTCCTGCACAACTCAGGAGTAAAGGCCAACATAGGGCTAGGCAATTATACTTCGTAGGTTACGAAGCTAACCACAGATCCTATCGTTTCTGGGAACGAGGCACAACTAATGTATATAACAGTGCTAGTGCAAAGTTCCTTGAGCACGTTGGTTGGGATAGGTTAGAGCAAGTAACTGTTAATACTGATCCTCTAGTGTTTGAGGACTCCTCTGATAACGTAACTAGTAATGATAATGCATCTCCTGTAAATATAAAAGATGAAGAGGAGATAGGGGAGATAATAGATGAATCAGAGGAAGGAAAGGAGTCAGAAATTCAAAGCCCTGTAATTCCTTGGCGTTCAATGCGTATCAGACATCCACCTGATCGCTATGAAGCTAGTATAGTATGTCAAGTTAGTGTAGAGCCTTCTAACTATGATGAGATCAGGATGTATCCTGAAAAGGAACAGGCATCATGGAAAGCTGCAATGAACAGGGAGTTGAAGTCTTTGCAGAATCTTAAGGTTTATCAGAAAGCTAAACTGCCACCTGGTGAGCAAGCTATAGGTTGTAAATGGATATATAAGTTAAAGAAAGGTGTAGACGGGACTGTAACCCATAAGGCACGTTTGGTTGCACAAGGTTTTGCCCAAACTACTGAGGATTATGACGAAGTGTTTGCACCCAGTCTAAGGGCAACTACTTTAAGAGCAGCTTTAGTATGGGCGGCTAAAAACCAATATATGGTTAACCATGTAGATGTTGAAACTGCATATCTACATGCTCCATTGCAACATACTATTTATTTAAGAATACCACCAGGATTGACCAGTGATAGAGACCATGATTGTTGGGAGTTAAAGAAAAGCCTCTATGGATTGAAACAATCAGGCTATGAGTGGAACAAATGTATAGTTAATGAGTTAAGTGCATTAGGTTTTGTAGCCAGTAATGCTGATCCTTGTTTGTTTAGAAGGGAACACAACGGAGCATTATCTTTTCTCTTATTATTCACAGATGATATTGCAATAATAACAAAAACTGAGTTAGAAGCACAAACTATCATTTCAAGATTGCAAACTGAATTCACAATTAGAAATCTTGGGGAAATAAGCCACTATTTGGGGTTAGATATTGTGAAAACAAATAGGGGTTTTAAGGTGTCACAAGCCAGTAAAATATCTCAGTTATTAAAGAGATACAATATGGAAATGTGTAAACCAGCAAAAACTCCGATGGCTATGGATTTTAAGGACACTAATGTTGAGAGTCCTGTATTTGATAAGACTATGTACCAATCTTTGATAGGAAGTCTTATGTATCTGAGTAATTGGACTAGACCTGATATTTCTTACTGTGTAAATCAATTAGCTAGGTACAACAATAATCCAACTGTTAGACACTGGCAATCAGCTAAACGAGTATTAAGGTATTTGAAGCAAACTATTCACTACTCGTTATATCTAGAGCCAAATCGTGAGTTAATCCTTACTGCATATGCAGATGCGAGTTTTGCCTCTGATTCAAACACTCGTAAATCTACTTCAGGGTTGGCTGTAATGTTGGGTGATTCTTTAATTGGATGGAAGTCTATTAGACAAAAACACATAAGCTTATCTACAATGGAGGCTGAATTTTCATGTTTATCAGTGTTATGTACAGAACTGCTAGTGTACAAACAATTATTGTTAGATATGGGTTTAAATGTAAATGATCCATTTATTGTGTATGAGGACAATCAAGCTGCGATAAAGATGGCTAATAATGCTGCAGTAAGAACAAGATCTAAACATACTGATCTTCGTTATTTAAATGTCAGACAATGTGTCAAAGATAAATTAATACAGTTAGAGTATTGTCCATCTGATGTAAATATTGCAGACCATTTTACGAAGGTACAAAGTGCTGTGAAACACAATGCTAATTGTGAAAGAATGTGCATAAGATTGTAAGAGTTATATATTATTCTACCCAAAGGGGAGAATGTTAGGCATATGGTGCTAGCCTACAATGTTGGGTTGAAAATATATTAACCATAATGCTATGTCTTTAAGTTGTTAATTGGCCAATGGGTGTGTAAGTGTTCTCATGGCCATAAGAGGAAGCTAGGAAAGTAGCTTCTCTCTCTCTCTGAATTCACTGCTTTCTACTGTTACTGTTTTTGCTCTGCTGTTGGTTTACTACTGTTGTAAACCTGAACTGTGTATTGACCTCTGGACCGGTAAGAAGACTTTGTAGTTTGGATTACTCCTTGGACTGTTGCTATTGTGTATGACTTGGACTGTTTATTTTTGACTGTGCATTTTTGTTTTTACACCACCTCAAAGTAAAATACTTTTTGCTTTTAGAACTCAGTGTATTTCTGTGTGTGATTTTTACTGCTCTCAGTGCCCTTCCTTGTCTGTGCAACTCTTTGGTAGCACAAGGAGACCTCTGCACAACAAATTCCTTAACACTTATGCACATATTCAGAATATATTTTTTCTTCATTTAAATGTTCAAAATATGAATTGCATTTCTATTTGAAAGTCCATACTGAATTGGATTAATTTTCCAGACCAATTTGAATAAATCAGATTGATTTTCTAATTCACATCAACTATTCAAATCAGATTTTGCCTCACATTGGCCAAATTAGTCAAATACAAGCACTACTTATTATACTTTAATAAAGTCGATACTGAGAGCTATAACTGAACCAAGACATACTTAGAACTGAACCCTTTAATTTAATGACATTAAAATTAAAACAATCCTAATTAAACTATTATGGATATTAATGAATCTAAATCTAAGAATAATTAAGTCTAGCTTTATATTGCAAAAGAACCATTGGTCTTAGCAGTGTAAAATGACAACATTTTTTAAAATAGCTTTAGCTTTTAAATAATTATTAGGGTACAGTAATAAAAATAGTTTTGCTTAATACTATCATCTTGAAAAATGATCTAATTTTGGAGTAAACACGAACATGTCATTAAAGTTTTTACATTAATTTTAAAAATTGGATAAAAAGCCCAGAAACTGCTGGATATGTCATTAATTAGGTACTAAGTGGGGAGAAGAGTATTTTAAAAATCAAGATCTTTTTTAAAATCTAAAATAAAATAATTAAATTTTTAGTTTTAATAAGTTAATCATTTAATTAGGTAATTAGTTAATTAAATTAAATTTGTATAGATGCCCACCTTATCTCAGTGACTCTGGCTCACAATCAAAACAATATATCCCAGACACAAAACAATTACTAAAAAAAAAGCTTAAAAACATAAACCATCAATTAAAAACAGTTAAAAACAGAATTGACTATAATCAGTAGCAACGTCCAATATGAAGCCCATAGTCAACTCACCCACTGAAGAAATTCTCCACTGCCACCAGACTGTTCCTCCAAGCTGGATGGAACAGCCAGGACTTTTCAGAAGCTTCCTAAAGGACACCTGGGGTGGGGCTAATATAAGATTTAAGGGAATGAAGAGATGGATGCCACAACAAAAAAGATTCTCTTGCTGAGTCCTATCTGATGACACTCGTCCATAAACCAGACCCACACCATGCCCCACGTGCTGGATATGATAAGATGGGCAGATATAACTGGGAATAGAGAGTCCCTCAAGTATCCCAATCGCATGCCTATCAAGCAAAAAAAGCTTTGCACTTGTGATAATACTGCATATATATTTGCATTTTTATATCTCTGTGAACAATGATATGAACTCATTTAAATTGCCATTTTATTTCTTATAATATTCAGAATGTATTAATTACTCTATAATTTGAGAACTCAGCTAATGTAGGTCTAGGAAAATAATTGGATTTTGAACTATATACCAGTCTTTTTTTTATTTTTATTTTACTTATCGTTTAGTTATGCCAACATTTCCAAAAGTCTGAAAGTTAACTTCCTTTAAGACTCTAATATTGTCTTAATTTTTTCAAGACAAATTGCAAGAAAAATGCTTTATTCTTTGTCAATGTTCCATTAGGAAGTTTTGAATTTCAATTAAATTTGATTTTACTAAAAAAAAAACCACCCCATAATTGACTTTTTTCCCCAAACAGGGTCACTTAATGCAAAGCTTGTCATCCTATTATCACCTTGACACAGAATGTTATCTTAATATTTTAATATACATGTAAAAATGCTATTATAGATGGTGGGATGCTAGGTGTTTTTTTCTAAAATACATCTTTGCCCATTTTCCCTAGCTTCTGTTTCCTTGTAGTCTATCACTAAGATTTAAATAAAATATGACAGTTGATACCTATCATACATTTAAGCAAATAAGAAAACCTGCGTACAGCGTTTTCCATTTCGTCAGAATGTGCTAACAGAATTGTCATTTTAAGCTGCAGTTTAGTGGGTAAAAGTTAAAAAAATATTTGTTTTGGCACCAAGAACTATCATATTTTTCCATTTCAAACAGTGATAAATGACTTCAGCTTGTCCATTTTTCTCAACCGGTATTTTTGTTTTGTTTTGTTTTACATTTACTTATGGTTTCTAACACCTATACGTTTAATTACTGGATGGACAAGCAGGCCTTAATAGATAAATTATGAAAACCTGGTTAATGAGTGACATGACGGACATGAAGTTTTATTTACCATTGGCTGAGCCTTCATATAAAATTAGCTGCATAAGAAAGCCAGGTTTTGTGAATACACATAGTCATTCTTATTCATGGTGCTCTCTTTTCCTTCCTCTTCCTTAAAGATTTGACATGAGACTGTGGCCTATGTGTAATTTCATTGCCTGGAGCAAGGTTAGGGGAAAGCTGCTCCATCTGGCAATTTCCCTTTGACTGGCACATAGTTAAACAATGATGCAGTTTGACAAATTTCAACCCAGGCTTATGAAAAAATAACATAAACACAATAGTCACTCTGAGTAGATTGTCCACCTGTGCAAGCGGGCATGAAGTGTTAAGTAAAGGCTGCTGGTAATGAATAAAGATGCTCACCCAGGCCGGATTAGGTCGTTCCAGTGTAAATCACTGTCAGACAAAGCGCTCGTGTTTACGTGTCACATTAATATTTTGATCAGTGTGTTTAAGAGAATTAGCTTCTTAATGCAGATGTTCTCATTTGGATCTTCACACTCGGAGCATCAGCCAACTCCTTTGCCATCAGTTATGTCAACATGTCATAAATCTTCTGCAGCTTTAACTCCTACTTTAAACAAAGCTTTGTTGTAAAACTTGGAGGCGTGTTTCCTCTGAGTTTTATTTTTGCCGAATGTCTTGTTTTTTTGTTGAGAATCTGACCTATTAATATCCAATTAACTATCTTTGAGGGTCTTACTGACAAGGATTCCAGTAATGTTCCAAAGAATATTTTTTTTATTATGAGAAACCCCTTCCCTCACTGTGCCATTTGTCGGCTTGATTTGAACAAGTAGTCTTTATAAAATTATTTCATGAAAAGACACAACCAATAAAAGCTTTACATCCAACCAAAATTCAGCTTGTATTTCAACAGCTATGTATTTTGGCTCCTGTCCTTAAATTGCTTACTCATGAGTAATCCTTTCTGCATAAAGTAAATTACTTAATTTCCAAATCCCATGAACAACATGGATTTTAAAATATTCTGTGGAATTCTCGATTATGTTGTGCATTCTGCAGAAAAAGCAATGCAGTATTTCTTCTTATAGTATATGAAGAAAAATATAGTATATTTTGAGTCAATGTGGTATTGGCAAAACAGCTCCCAGATATTACAAAAAATAGTTAATAGGATGCTATATCTTTCACACAATCAACACATTCATTATATGATTAAAGTTGTAAGTGCCATCTCATTTCTACTCTCTTTACTTTTTTGTTGTTGTTTCAATATGTGAAAGAAATCACAAAAATTATATACTTATCTGTTTATAAATGTCTTTCCCCTATGTTTCCCAGTGTATTCTTTCACAAAGAGGGCTAGGAACATTTTGAGTTAAGGAATACCAAGACTCTTGGAATTCTGAGGTCAAGGCCACATGGCACGCACATGCTTCCAATTTAATGCAACAGAGCACACAGGAAGTCTTTCTGGAAAACTGCAGAGGTTTCCATTTCATCAAATCACCTAAACAGCAACCAGGGAGAAGAAAAAATACCCCAAACAAATGCATGGATCACAAAGCTTCCATTAGTTGATGTGCTGACAATCAACCACATAATAAGCCAAAATGAGCACGAAAACAGAAAGATGGGATTAGATGTGAATGGGTAGTCATATCCAAGTTCCTCAAATCATTTGCTAATTATGAAAATCATACTGTTAGACTGAAAATGAGGACAGTTTTCTTCTTTCCCTTGCTATAGTAGAAACAACCAGAGAGGGTCTTTCGTTATATATTTTCACAAGTAATTTACATTAATTTTTGAAAGATGTTTACAGCTGCAATCTGTTCTATGCACCTTCACAGCACAGCTCCCTTTGAACCATCTTGTGCCTTAAATATTCCCAAATGTACTTGGGTAATCAAGTGCAAAATTACCTTTTACCTCCCAAATACCTTTAGCAAACTTGCATAGTTGGCTGCTCAGTGTCATCTTGCACCCTGAGATGAGCAGCATATAAATTTGATAAATAAATAAAAAATAGTTTCACAGTCCTTCATAATATGGCTTTATAAATTTTTATACACAGACTTTCCTCACTGTATTCCTCTGTATGTATAATGTATAATTCTATTCCATTATAATATTCTTCATTCCTCAAAATTTTGATCTCTCTTTCATTCCTATAAATTTAATGTATGTTTCTTTAGTATGTTTGGTATACAATGTCACCAGCCTATCCCCCCATATCTCCTGTTTTGTTCTGTTGTTTAAATAATAGAGGGAACAACCTGGAGCAAGGTATCTTTTCTACACGTGGAAGTTCACCATATGGTTTAGGAACAATATCTCATGCCTCAGATTTACAAATTGTTATTCTCCTGCTAAGATATAGATCTTACTCTCAACGCTTGAAGAGGGTTTAGGTGTAGCTAGCAGTAATAAAGGGGACTAATGGGATACTGAAAAGTTAGAGAGAAAGGAACAATGGCTCTAAACCTTAAATAGCTTATAGTATCCTGAAAATAAATAATAGATCCAAGCAGAAATTTGATGAGTGAAAGTTCTTATCCAAAATACTTCTCTGGGCCTCTTATAATTCTATAACAGAATGTGAAGGGAAGTCCCAAGGTACCTTTTCAGGGGGCAACTGGACTTTCTTGTTTTTTGTTTGAAAATGTTTCGCTTCTAATCCAGGAAGCTTCTTCAGCTCTGACTAGATGGCGGGAAATGGAAGGATTCATATTCCCTGCAGACAGCTGGTCATTTGTATTCTTTTAGAGCCTTTGGGGCCATTTGGAGGTTTACCTGTGTTCTCAGGGTCACCTGAGTAGTGCAAATGCGTGTGGAGCCTTCTGGGCTGCATTTGTTTTCTGCCCTGTATCCCTTCACTGTTGAAGTCAGGCACAAGCTGTTGGGGATGAGTCTGTGTTGTCTGCATCTCAAACTGAAGTGGAAATGGTCTGCAATGTTTTCTGGAATACCCATGAGGAATATGTGTATTATAGCCAGTTAGTGTTTCCTCCCTCTACAGCAGGGGTGTCAAACTCAATTTCATTGAGGGCCGCATCAGCATTGCGGTTGCCCTCAGGGGGGCGGGTGGGTATGGCCAGGGTGGGTTTGGCCTACTGGGTGGGCGTGGCTAGAGTGCGTATGGCCTACTGGGCGGGCGTGGCCAGCTCTACATCGTTCACATCAAGGGTGCCTATGGGGGCCTGGGCAGGAGTGGGACAGATTTGAGCGTCTCTGGCAGAAGAAGGGTCTCTGGGCCAGGGCCAAGGCAGTGGGGGGCTGTTCCCTCACTGTTTCCAGGATGGCTTTGTGGGCCACATGAAACCACTTTGTGGGCCGGATCTGGCCCCCGGGCCTTGTGTTTGACATGTCTGCTCTACAGAATAAAAGAATCTGCACAGAGAAGTATATTCTGTAGGACGAGGACTGCCAATAACAGGGGAAAAACACATTGGGATTTCAAATATTAAAAGATGGACTGGTGCCGTTATGTTAAGAGGAAACCATGAGATGGGCAGCAAAGAAATATAATAATAATAATAATAATAATAATAATAATAATAATAATAATAATAATAATAATACCTGTAACCTATTGATCCTTGTTCAAATCTTGTATCCATCTTTTTGCCCCATGACCCGATGACCAGGCATACAAAAGGCAGCCTGCACATTAAATGCAGGCATTCTGTCATGCCAAATTGAGTTTAGCTTGCACTGAAATCTTCCGCATCTTCTTCCTGAGAATAATGTGATCTGATACTTACAACAAACTCTTGGTAAAAACCAAAGTCTTTAAAACTAGAACAACAACTATGTCTATTGGGTTGTTAATTGACAATGGTTTATTTTGTTAAATGTCTCAGTGGGTTTCAACATATTCGGCATACGCGTAAAGGAGCAGCATAGTGAAAAATATCTGTCAATAAGGTATATTTCAAGGACTATAAAAATGCCAGGGGCTAGCATTAACATGGCCAGGAGTCCCATTGCTCTGTCATCACAACTAGGAACTTACAGTCATGTCCAAGCACGGCATAATAGATGGAAGGGAAGCATGTGAAGCTGGGTGGCAGGATAGAAAATGAAGAGAGAAAGATGAAAATCTAAATGTTAGATACAAAATCTGTGTTTTTATTACATTTATTTCTGCACAACAATCTTTGTTCTGACATGTCCATTTGGAAGCTAGTTTGCCACGTCTTCAAAGTCATGCTTCTCAGTTTTCAGAGAGTTACTTTTAATATGATGGAAGTTTCAGGTTTAAGAAAGAGGTGTTTAGTAGTCAACTGCAGGGACTGGCAAAGGTGTTATCAGTGCTCTCATAAAATGGCTGCCACAAGAACATCCTGTTAAAAGAATTGGCTTTCCCACTGAGTCAGTTGTAGCCAGAAACCTTACTGGCTACAACTGCCTTACTTCACATCATATTTTAATCCTACCTTTTGACACATTTCACCAAAAAAGTGACCCAGATGTGACCCAGATATGATTTTCAGTCTGGAGGGCAAAACAAACTCAGGCCATTTTACATTTCGGCGGGGGGGGGGCAGGCTAGTGGGAATGTGTGCTTTAAAACATTGTAATGCTTAAAACCTCAGAATTCCATTTTTCACAATCAACCCTAGGTCTGCTTATTTTTAGAATACAAATCTGGACAATCAATGCAAAGTCACGATTGCCTTTCAGATAAAGGAAGCTGTGATATCCTGTCTTTGACTTACCAATTTTGACTGATAAACATTTAAGTTCAAGAACAACAGACTAAACAAGAAGCTGAAATATTTAAGGAAAATTACTTACAATTCCGTTGCCAAACTGATCCTATTCTTAGGATGCTCTAATATTCTAATAGAATATTGGATAATAGATTTAAAAATCTTTTATTTCTTGGATCCAGCCTTTCTTCTTGTAGATATTTGTAGGTACTCTTTTTCAGGTATTTGAAAAGTGCTTCTTTATTCCTCCCACCCTCTTCCAGTCTGATCTTCTCAGTTCCCAGGTGGTTCATTGCCAGCTCATTCATTCTCTTTTCATAAGATTTTGTTTATAATCCATAATCAGATGTATTGATTTCTAGACCTATTCCTTTTTTTAAAATTATTTTTGAAGAGTGGTGCCCAGAATTACATGTAATACTTGAGATAGGATCTAATCAGCACAGAATCTAATGAAATAATTGCTTCTTATGACTGGGAAATTACATTTCTTGTGATTCAGCCCACAATTCCATATTGTGGTTGGTAATGTATTCAACCAGATGTTTAGACTTGATTTGGCACAAATTGCAAATTGCAATAGTTAAATCAAAAGATAAGCAAGGCACAAATAAGTATGAGTAGGGCCTCTTGATCCAGATATGAGCATGTGTTATGAAAGAATCTCCACTTACTGCCCCAATTATCTGACTGTCTTTTCAAGCATAATTAGAAACTTGTACTTCTTGCAAATATATACAAGTGTTTCCATGAAGGCATGCAAATATGTCATAAGCATTGCAAGTCATGATTGTAGAATCCTGTTCATATTTACTTCTAAAGGCACCTCCCAAAAAAAATTATTTTCTTTCTTCGTGTTTCATTTAATTTAAGTATCGAGTGATGTTGCTAACCTAACCTGGCAATTGATTTATTTATTGAGGGGCTTTGCATGAAATTTTCCCATTTACTGAGCTCCTGTTAGTCCATCCTGTTAGTCCATCCAGAGAATATTATATTCCACATAGAAACTTTACAGAAGCCTCTTATTTAGCAGGAATCAATCATTCAATCATCCAAAATGGCCAATCAATGTGTCTCAGAATAGACAGCTTGCAATCAGCAGCTAAAGGGTTTTTCAGCACTCAATATTTTCTCCTGTATTTTTAATTATTGGGAATTTTTAACTATCTTTTTGATCCTGACTGTCTCTTTCTATTTCACCTGACATCATGCAGACTAGGTAAGCTGCCATGGAAAAAGATGGTTTACTCTTTTAAAAGATGGTTTACTCTTACAAAAATAAATTCAGAAAGAAATATGGATGTCTTGAACCCTTGCTTTAGGGATTGTACCAAGCTTATTCTGGAAATCTCACAGAAAGTCAGAGATACAGAGGCATTTACAAGTATTATTTCAGTGGGATCCTCCTTGCTCTAAGCTCAGTGGATGTCATCTAAATAAATTCAGCTCTGAAAGGTTGACTTCTGCAAACCCACTGAATAAAAAAAATACTGCATATTCCAGGTAAATTATTTCCAAATAATGAATGAAATGTATGGCAGGCATATTTATTGCATCTTATTATCATTTGCTGCACTAGCAGGCATGTATCTACATCAGTTTTATTCTCCAGGCCATTGAAATGAGCCTATAAGAGATGGGATTGTACTGATTTAAAAAACATATATTTTAAAGTTCCTTTTAAAGTTATTCTTAATTCACTTTCCTTCATTTTCACATTCATAATTAATAGGAATGTTTAAAGTAACTATTTATTCAGACATGTCTACTGCTTTTGCATTTCACTGTGCAGATATTTAATCAATTTGCCTGCCCCCTGTAGGTTTTTACAATTTTAATGACTCTAGCCAGCCATCAACACCCTAATTAACAACTAAAAGCTATACGCAACTAGGAACCATATAAATACAACATGTAGAACAGCCCAGTGCATATACTGTATTCCAAAGAGAGAAAGTTCTCTGAAGCTTGAAAGAATAAATCTTTGATCCTGCTGACCCGGCCAGACTGGACTTTGCAAGATTATCCTGGGACACATTTATTTACCATCAAACCAGCAGTGTTGCACCATCATGATAGAAATTCCATCCTTTTCATGCATGCATATAATATCATAATGCATATGCAAAAGGGTGGAGTTTTCATCATTTGCCTCTCCTTAACTCTCTAGTAGATAATTCTAACGATGTTCCTTACTATTTATGCTACTTTTTGTTGCTATTAGTTGTTATTGCAGACTGAACAAACTGTTCTTATAGCTAGCCTTTTAATATGGGAAACATTTACACAATCTTTTATCACGTATTCTTTATGTGTTGCGTCTGGTTTTATAATGCTGAATTATATGCTAGAGTTATTTATGGAGACAATTATTAGCTTGCACTGATTTAAGATTGCAATAAAAACAGCATGCAAGTCTGAGCAGACATCAGGTTTTTTATATTACTCTATTTAAGCTTTCCTTAGAAGGTACTTAAAATTTACTCAGACAGGATATAATTCATCCTTTGAAACAACATTTGGAAATTGAATAGTTTTCCTGAAACAAATGAGTCTACAGCTTCAGTTTTGCAATGCAGTGGTGTGATACCACAACATTTGTAGTTATCATTGTTATTTTTCCCCCTCACTCACAGACATAAACAAGGCCACAGCTGAATAAAATTGAAGCATCTATAACAGGTGTTTCTCACAATAGGCCTTAAACCTTAATCCAGAAGCATCTGATTGATTCCCAGTGTGAGTTAGTTGATTATTCTCCCTGAATAATTTTTTACTTGGAAAGAATAGAAAGATCCTGGACTCCTTATGTTATATCCACCACTGGGATATCTAAAATAAAGAAATGGTGTTGAATTGTGAAGATCCATTATTTAAAATACACTGCACCAGGCTGACTTGTGATGGTCTTCATATCTAATTCAAAAAGTGAAAGGGATAACATCAGGAAACTGTGGGCCAATAGCACACTTGCCTGCAATGTTTACATTATAGACATAACAGTGGACAACATCCAAGAATATTGAGAAGAAAATAACATCTTTCCAGTAGAACAGAAAGGAAATAAAAGAAAAGAAAAGGTACAAAAGATGAACTTATGATTAATAGAATAACTTTGAAAAATTACAGACATGAAAACCAGAATAGAATAGAGCTGGAAGTGACCTTGGAGGTCTTCTAGTCCAGTCCCCTACTCCAGCAGGAGAACCTATACCATCTCAGACAGGTGACTGTCTAGTCTCTCCAGTGATGGAGCACCCACAATTTCTGAAGGCAAGCTGTTCCACTGGTTGATTGTCATCATTGTCAGGAAGTTTCTCCTTAATTCCAGGTTGCTTCTCTCTTTGATCAGTTTCCAGCCATTGTTTCTCGTCCTGCCCTCTGGTGCTCTGGTGAACAATGTGACCCCCTCTTCCTTGTGGCAGCCCCTCAGATACTGGAATACTGCTATCATGTCTCTCCTATTTCTTCTTTTTTTAGATTTGTCAAACCCAAGTCACACAGCCATTCTTTGTATGTTTTAGTCTCCAGGCCTTTGATCATCTTAGCTGCTCTTCTCTGAACTTTTTCCAAGGTCTCAACATCTTTTTTGTAGTGTGGTGATCAAAATTGGCTGCAGTATTCCAGGTGTGGTCTCGCTAGGGTTTTAAAAAGTGGTATTAATACTTCTGTTGTGATTCAGGGTCAGCCTGTGGGTCCGGCAGCCGGGTCGGATGACTCGGATGACTCAGACGAGGGGGAGGAGGAGGGTGTTGAAGACGAACTTGCTGATGATGGCTTGGAGGCTTCGCAGAGCCCCCAGCCAGGGCCCTCTTACTTGGTGGAGACTCAGCTGCGCGAGCCCGACAGTGCGGATGATGATGACCCACAGCTGGCCCTGTTCAAGGACGCCCGACGCAGGAGGCAGTCAAGCAGGAGCAAGCAGAGAAAGGCTGTGGGACTTCTCGGAAGGAGGCACAGGGAGGCCACGCCCTGAACTCTAATAAAGGGAGTGTTTGGGGAAGGGCTGGTTGCTGAAAGCAACCGCTCCGTTTGAGGATCAAAGCTCCGGTATCTTGTTTCATGTTTTGTTGTTTGTTTTGTGTAATAAACTTGGCAGACGTTTTCCAGCCTCAGACGCTTTCCAGCCTCTGCCGTTTGTACAGGGGTTGCCTTTCTGCAAGGCCGGTAGCAGGCTGGTACAGAACAACTTCATGCGATCTTGATTCTATGCCTCTGTTTATAAAACCCAGGATTGTATTAGCTTTTTTGGTTGCTGCTGCACACTGCTGGCTCATAGTTAAGTGATAGTCATCAATTTATATATGGTCTGGATTAAGTATAAAAAGGTGTTTGATTCAATTACTAAGGTAGTCATGACTTACAATCACAATTGGGACCAGAATTTCTGTTGCTAAGCAAGGTGGTTGTTAAAGAATCATGACCAAATTTACGGATTTTTCTTTTTACAAATGTTAATGTGATCACTAAGCAAATCCGCCATTGACTTTGTTTGTAGGAAGTTAGCTAGGAAAGTTGCAAATGGTGATTACATGACCTTATGATGCTGAAACCATCATAAATACATGTTGGTTGCCAAGGACCCAAATTTTGATCAGGTGACTCTAGGAATGCTGCAACCATTGTAAGTCATTTTTTCCAATGCTGTTGTAACTTCAAAAGGTCGCTAAATAAGTGGTTTTAAGCCAAGAACTATTTGCACATAGTTGAGTCATCAAATGTTTGGAAACAACTCGTGTAAGTAAAACATTAGACTGCTCATACAAAAAAAATAATAAAGCAGTGGAAAATAGAATTGATGGTTAAACATGAAACTATGGGCTTTTCAACAGGAGAGGCATCTTCCACGGTCACTCATTATCATCCTTATTATTTGTCATTGCTGTGATCCACCTTTCAATGATTTTGAAAAAACAAAAACAAATCTTAACTCTCACAAGAAAAAACAAGTTAATTAAATGTCATATTTGTTTTATATGGATGATTTGAAGCTTATGGATAATGAAAAATTGAAATCCAGTCATTGACAAACACTGTAAGAATTTTTAGCACAGATATAGAATGGAATCTGATCTAGAAAAAAATATGCTACATTAGCAATAAATTGGTGTAAAATCACAAATAGTAATAGAATTGAAATGCTGAGGAGCCACCCAAATGATGCTTAAATGTAACTACGCATTTTGCAGCTGGATGACATCAAGCATGGACAAATTAAAAATGTGATCAGCAAAGAATACATCCAAGGAGTGACAAAACAGAACGGTCGAAACACCATCAAAGTCATAAATATCTTGGCCATACATGTAATATGATACACTGCTGGAATTATTAATTGGACACAAGCTGAAGTGAATAGTTTGGACAGAAAAAGGGATGATTATTTGCTATGCATTATACTCCCATGGTGATATTGCCAGATTATACCTGTCCTGTAGAAACGGAGGCAGAGGTTTACTTTAAGTCAAGCAAACTGTTGAATTAGAAGGGCGTGCATTGGCTGATTATGTAAAAGACAGCCAAGAACAAGTAGTGATGCAAGTTAAAAATTGGAACTTACTAAACGTACAGGAAACAAAAACTGAATATAGAAATAATGTAATGAAAACATGAACAGAATGCTGGGAAGAAAAATCATAACATGGTCAATTTCTGCAAAAGAGGAAGGGAAAAATAGATAAAAATAAAACCTGCAAATAAAACGCTTGGGTGTAACTCCAAAACATCTGGTGCACCCCTTGAACACCATTGGCATTGACAAATCACCATCAGTCAATTGTAAAGCTTTATTTGGAACAGTTTACATCCTGCAACAATATCTTTAATACCATCAAACAACATCATCTGCTGTCCCAAGTCCTTGGTAAGGATTTTATAGGTGGATAAAAATGCCAAATCCAATCTAAACACCAGGCTTACTGTTCAACCAACCATAGTAATAATAATAATTGAATTGCCAGAATTGAAAAGATTCAAAGGGCAGATCGTGCAAAGAAGCAGAAGAAATAGTAATCCAATACTCAACTTGTGCAAGAAAATTATCATAATCTGACAACAACATAACACAATCGCCAAAATGATTCACTGGAATGTCTATAAAAATTATTACATGCCAATAACTAAAAATGGGTGGAATTGAAAAAAGTAGTACAAAATGAGCAGGTTAAAATACTATAGGATTTCTGAATACAGAGTGATACAAGTCTTGGCTCATAACACACCAGATTTAACTGTGGTTGAAAAGAAGAAAGTGTGGATAATTGATGTGGCAATACCAGGGGATAGTAGAAGATCATAAAGGATCAAGATATGAAAATCAGAACTGAAAGATTATGGCATAAACTGGCCATGCTGGTCCACACTGTGTGCCATACCAAAAATATGTTGGACAGCACTTAGAAAATCCGCACATTGGCAAAATTTCCAACTGTCAATTAAAAAAGACCACACTGCTTGGATCCACACACATATATTACTCTGATACATTAGAACCTCCTAAGATCTTGGGAAAGACTCAAAGGGTATGAAGGCCAATACCAGCTAAAGAACAAGCAATTGTGATTTCGCATTGTAGTATATAGAATGATTATTATTATCTAACCAAATAATATCACATAGATTTCTGTGTGGAGGTACATCTACAACTAATATTTGTGCATCCCTTCTACAGCTAATATTTGTGCATCCCTTCTACAACTACTATTTGTGCACATGACACATGCTAGGAGCTATGTTTGCCTTCACTTTGTTTTAACACAGTACAAAGAGGAAGGATTGTTAAACTCATTAATAAAAATGCAGTAAAACTACATAATCCTTTTTCCCTGCATTGCATTTTCATCCTTTTCTTTGAGAGAAATATAAGATGTTGCTGTTTTTCACAGATGTTTGCATTTACATAGAGAAAGTAACATATGTGTAGGAGTAGAATATTGAATTACACTAATTTGTGTTGCTATCAAAATCAAACCACATACTTCACCATTTTATTAAAAAGAAAGAAAATTGGGAGAGCCATGATTGATAGTAAACTGTTTATCTGTGCACTATTTTCATATTACAAAATGACAGACTCATATGTGAAAATTGGGTTCACTACAATAGAAATCAATATTTAGATCCTCAAATCCTTAAACAGGTTTTTGTTTAATGTAACCATTTTAAAGTCTTTTATAGTTGAAGGCCTTCAGGATTCTAGCAGTGAAGCAATTACATGAAAATAATACAAACTGGCTTCCTTCCAGTTCCATACAATCATGATAATTGGAAGGGTCGAGAATGTATATTTTCATAAGCGATTAGATTGTTACTGGGATCCAGACTGAGCTAAGCAGCAGTACAGATGATTAGTAATTCTGGAAATGTTTACTAGATGTAGCTGTTGTGACTCAAATATCATCTTACCTCAAGGCATTTGAAAATCCACCCACAGAAGAATTATTGCCATGCTTTGGTTGCTCCTAAGCAACTCAAATTTAATTTTGGGCTCTAAATCTCAAAGTTATTTTGAGATTTTTTTTAAGATATTGAATGTTTTTAGAATCATAACTCATTTTAAATACTTTTCCAATACTCAGTGCAATTGCAAGTCACACAGTAGGATAAAACTACATTGTAGCTCTAGTTTGGTCAGACTTTCTTCAGACTTCAACAGAAATAAAATTAAATCTGTATCATTTTCTAGAATGATGACTAGTGAGGCAGCTCATCTACTTTTTCTTCTAAATCTTGGGTTAGTATGGTACAACAGCTATATTGTGCAAACTTTAGAAGGGGACAAGAAGAAGGCAATTTCAGCTGAACTCTGTTCTAGAAGGCAGAAACAAATATGGAAAGAAAAACCTGGAAATGATCTGAGTTTATGGCCCAGAAGCAATAACCTTGAATTAAAAAGAGCAAATCTTTCAAAACTACACTGGTTTTTAACATTATTTTATTGCTCAAACTATACTTAATCAATAAAAGAGTTATTGTGATGAAGGAAAGAAGGGAGGGAGGGAGGGAGGGAGGGAGGAAGGGAGGGAGGGAGGGAAGAAGAGTTGCTAACTTTCAACCTCTCAACTAACTCAGCCAAACTGCTCCTAAGATTTCATATCTGTTGTACTGCAGTTATGCCATGATATTAAATATCTACCAATTCTCCTTGCTCAAATTTTATAAATACTGTACAACAAAAGGGAGAGGGGAACTTTGATACGGCTACTTTCCCCCCCCTAAAATTTTATTAAATATACATTTAAAAACAAAAGGGGACATGATTCAACTTCCCTAGCTACAACACTACTATTAGTATTATCTTATGTTACAGAAAAGGGACGCGGTGGCTCAGTGGGTTAGGACGCTGAGCTTGTCGATCGGAAGGTCGGCAGTTTGGTGGGTCGAATCCCGAGTGCCGCGTAGCAGAGTGAGCGCCTGTTACTCGTCCCAGCTTCTGCCAACCTAGCAGTTCGAAAGCATGTAAAAATGCAAGTAGAAAAATAGGGACCACTGCGGTGGGAAGGTAACAGTGTTCCGTGCGCCTTTGGCGTCCAGTCATGCCGGCCACATGACCACGGAGATGTCCTCGGACAAGCGCTGGCTCTTCGGCTTTGAAACGGAGATGAGCACCGGCCCCTAGAGTCGGTAACGACTAGCATGCATGTGCGGGGGAACTTTTACCTTTACTTTACCTATGTTACAGAAAGAAATAACAAAAACCTAAAATACAATCTATAACAGGACAGAGTATAAAAAACTGCACATATAAGATCTGTCGGTTTTTTTAGTAAACTGTCATTCAGTCCTCAGCGTTATATTTACGTATCTTTCAGTTATGTCCATTATATAGATGCTAATAAAAAATCCTTACATTATCAACCAATCAAACAATGTTAATCTCAGCGATCCTCCTTAACTCTAACCAATTGTACAAATTTTGCCAAATTTCATAATACTCCGTTTCATTCTTATTTTTGATCTCTAGGGTTAACCTGTCCATTTCAGTGCAGGATAAAATTTTATCTATTATTTCTTCTTCAGTGGGTGTTTCCTTTCTTTTCCATTTTTGGGCATATGGATATGGCTACTTTCATTGGCCCCTGGCAATGATATACAGGTCCTGTTGAGACTACATTCTGGGGCATTTCTGTAGCAGTGGCCCTCTTCTGTAGATAATAAAACCAGAATGGCATATGGTAATCCAGTCAAGTACCTTGAGAAATGATGAAGTTATAATTAGGAGAATACTTGATTGTGCAGAAGCAGACACATTGACCAAGAAGTTGAAGGGTAAAGAAGAGACACCAGCATTTCTATCATGGAATAAATGGTATATTTGGATGGATAAAAGATTAAAGAAATGAGGGTGGCTTGGAGGTTGGTCAAAAATGAAGTGATATAGTCTTTGTTAATGAATAAGCTTTGGAGTTGAAAAGTTATAAGAGACTTAATGAGTGGAATATAATTGTTAGTTTAGAAGTAGATATAATGTGAAATTTTTGAAATGGTTTTCAATTTTTTGATTTCTTCATTTTTTGTATATTGTAAATGTTTTTTTTGTCTGTGTTGGTGTATGGTGTGTTTTTAACACGAAATGTAAATAAAGATTTATTTTTAAAAAAAGAAAAAAAAGAAATGCAACTCCCTCAGTTGCAGGAATAACTGAAGACAGCATGTCCATGTACTCCTGGAGTTTCATCCGTAATAACCCACAATTGACAAGATGCTAATTTATGTGTGATAATAAAACTTTAATTACTCTTCATTGTTTTTATAACATCCCCCCTTTCAGAAATTGGTTTTAAAAAGAACTTGAGGGCTTTGCTGTACATCTTCAGCAATTCTTTTACTTGCCTGCCTAAAAAAAATTCCAATTCTTCATCCAGCCAAATCGTCAAAGAGATGGAAATTTTGAACCTTTCCAACTCCTGCAGGAAAAGTTTCTTCCAACAGCTGTCTTGCTTTATGAAAGCATGAAGTCAGGACATCCAATCTTATGCTATCAATCACACAGTCTGACATTTCCTGCAAACTGTGTCCACAAGACAAACGGGGAAAACGAACGTGAAAGGAACAACAAATTGCCAAAAAGCAGATGGAATTATGTGCTGGTGTTTATATTTGGCTGTTCACATGAGCCCAGACTAAATGCCTTCTTCTTCAGAACTATAGCACTAAGCGCCCATTTGTGCCATTGCTGAAAAACACCTGACACTAGTATTAAGAAATACTGGGTTTAATTGCAGTCCATTAAAATGTGGAAATGTCCTCAATTGAGGATTAATGATTTAAATGAACTGTCGGCTCGCAGAGCATTTTAGACCCTCCTATGCAGATACAAACATCCTTTCTCTCTCAGCCTCGGTCCCATCCCTGAACTCTTGCTAGAAGGGTACACCACATGTTTTTCATCTCACAGTTTTAGGCCAGTAGTCTTTTAAAAGGCTTCAACATCAGCTTTCTGTGATTTGTGACTTTCAGAACAGTGCTTGTATGCACAAAAGATATTAAATTATTACTTGAACTTAGCTTGAGACAATTCTCACTTCACTTATAAAAAGCATTGCTTTTCATAAAGAAGGCTCAAATGAAGAGTTCATTTTGCTTCCATTGTCATGTTTTAGTTAAGACAGAGAAGTAAAACACCAGATAAAATAGATTGAGTGTTGGTGCGTGGGCATAAACCTCTGAAGCTCAAATTTAAATGGGAACGCACTGCTGAATGAGCACCATCTTGGCTTCCAAGCAAAATTCAAGGTGATGGTTTTAGATTCGTTAAGCACAAAGTGGCAGGAGTTCAGCCTGCTCCTGTGTTAACTCAACTGCACAAAATAGTCCTTCCTCGCAAAAATTACCTTTGCATTTGGTTAAAATAGACAAGTGCACTCTTTATTTATGGACTTAACTGCTACACCGAAGACCCCGGGAGAAGCAGTCCTCAAGTGAGCATCACCACTGAAATGTTGGTGTTCTTTTTGTCTGCAGCATCTTCTGCTGCATCAGGACCACTCAAAGAACTAATCTCTGATACTGAGATTAGTGCATGTCTGGGTGGCTTAGACTTTTAACCTTTCGCATAGTTCAGGAGTTGCTATTCTCCTAAGAATTTAAACAAATTTTGTAACGTTACTCTCATTCAGAACTAAAAATGTGCACTTTGGAACAATTTGGGCTTTTCAGGTTAAGTGTAACATTACTTTACTTGCTGGGTGTAAAACTAAGCAGATGTTTTATGATGGTATTTTCTCTAAATCATTTGTCTTCCACAAACAAGTAATTGGAATGGTACCCATCTGTACTGTGGTCCAATAGATCTCTTGGTCACAGATAAATGGATTGCTTTCAATACCATTGGATTCGATCATGTGTATTATATGTGAGGAATGTCTATGGAGATTCTTAGTCATCCAGGTCATGGTTATCTCAAAGG
This sequence comes from Vipera berus, assembly GCF_964194415.1. Taxonomy (NCBI): domain Eukaryota; kingdom Metazoa; phylum Chordata; class Lepidosauria; order Squamata; family Viperidae; genus Vipera; species Vipera berus. The sequence continues at coordinate 229,290,607 of NC_138203.1, read as the reverse complement.
TGCTTTTTCAAAAGGCAACTGGACAGTGTTTTTCCTTGAAGACCTTTTGCTTCCCATCCAAGAAGCTTCTTCAGTTCTGTCATGAGAAGCAAAATGTCTTCAAGGAAAAACAAAAGTCCATTTGCCTTTTGAAAAAACACCTTTTGGACGTATACATGAGGAAATATCTTTATATCTAACAAGGATAGGCATATGCCAGTGGTAAACTTTTTTTCTATCCAGCATAATTCTTAATGCAAAAAACTGACCCAGTAAGAGATTCCTATACATAATGCTCCTAAAGCAGTTCCCCCCTTTAGTATCAAAGTTTTTCACCAGAAAGGTTGTTTTTAGCATAATGCAGAAAAATCTAAATGTATATAATACATTAAGGGACGCGGTGGCTCAGTGGGTTAGGACGCTGAGCTTGTCGATCAGAAGGTCGGCAGTTTGGCGGGTCGAATCCCGAGTGCCGCGTAACAGAGTGAGCGCCTGTTACTCGTCCCTGCTTCTGCCAACCTAGCAGTTCGAAAGCACATCAAAATGCAAGTAGAAAAATAGGGACCACTACGGTGGGAAGGTAACAGCGTTCCGTGCACCTTTGGTGTCTAGTCATGCCGGCCACATGACCACGGAGACGTCCTCGGACAAGCGCTGGCTCTTCGGCTTTGAAACGGAGATGAGCACCGGCCCCTAGAGTTGGAAACGACTAGCACGCATGTGCGGGGGAACCTTTACCTTTACCTTTATATAATACATTAAACAACAAAATTACTAGATTCCCACTAGTAATTATATTTAGTATTTTATATTGGTAAGATAAAATATATTGCACACATTTTATAAAATAGAAGTCAGAGAGCTTATTTTTAAAATGAATAATTTTGATAAGTGAAATGAAACTATTTGAACCAATTAAATATCTTCTGAAATCTATGTATCTTCTCTAAAAGCCTAGAGTTCAAGTCCAAAGTTATTTGTGTACAATTATGTGAAGTTAATCTGATAAATACTGAATATAAACTGTATAACTTTCTTTGCAAAACATTATGAATAACTTTCTCATAATATTTACTTTACATAAAAGTAGTCCTGCTTAATCTAACATTCAGTTTCTCACAATGGAGAGCTAGGTATCTTTTGGGTGCTCAGAGAAAGAGATGGGGCCATACTACTCTCCTACACTTCTCCTACATCCACTCTTTGCAGGCATGCTGACCTCAGTCCTAGGTAACGCTGAATATTGAAGATTGATAGTTCTTGATAAATCTGTGCCACCTGATAACTTGCTATGCAGGTTAGCAATGTTTTTTGAAAACTACTTCCTTTTAAGAAATCCTGTTCTTATGCTTTTTCAGAGACTCTTGTGAGAACAATAATGCCTGAATGATGTATTTTTACTATAAGCTGTTAAAGGCTTCAGTAGGCCAGTTTCTTGTCTTATTACATTCCCAAGTTTGAATTCACTTCCTACCTCTGTTGATACTCAACTGCTCTCAACAACATCTTTCTTCTTCCTTCTCTCTTTTTTTAATCCTAGTGTGGAGGAAGGAATTAACCCATTTTTTGTAAATTCTCTGGAGGGAAGACAAAGAAATTGTAAATTCCCTTAACAGAGCCTCCTATTTTCTTTCCCAAAAAACAACAAAACAAAAAACAAACAAAAAACCAAAGAAAATCCTGTTTATATCATAAGTACAAAGTGTAAATTGTTTTCCTGGCATTTTTTCCTTTTTTTTTTTGCCTTAATATCTTTTTGGAGGAAAGGGATAATTTTAGCATTACAGTATAGATTTCTATATTTCTGAATTTCTAGAGAAGTCCACTCAACTATCAAAGTTATTTTCTGGAATCATTAACAAATGCTGCAGGGTATGGAAATGTAGCCTTGGTAAAAGTCTGTACAGGGGCTACAGAATACTGCTCAAAGAATATATATGTAAAAATCCATAATAAAAATATTAAACAATATAGTATTAACTTGCCATTTGGGACTCATAATTTAACTTGTTGATGCTCTTGAATAAATAAGGTAGGACAATGTTCATTTATTTAGACATAAAAGAGGAAAATTGGCCTAATTCTATCCACTTTTGTGAGTTTAAGGATCCTTCTACTGCATGGTTTAACATGATAGGCATGAAGCACAGCATTAATCTCAACACTGAATAGCACATTCTGAGCAGGATTCTGTTTTTCTCTCTACCAAAATTTTAGGTGTCCCAATGCATTCTGGGCATTCACATAAAATTTCACTGTCATTTGACTTCTTGGTTCATGTCTCCTCCAATCAAAATAGCTTGTTCTACAGACTTCGGGTCATGCAAGATGTCAGCTTACTACTAGAGCTGTGAATTCCTACTGGCTATCCTAATTCTCCTTTTACGTGCTACAACCTAAGAACCAGATGTAAAAATATTGCTGTTGCTATACTGCTGGTTTGGTGATACTTTCATGCCAAATAGCACTATGATACAATTAGTAATGCACACTAGAGTGGCCAAAAGCAGTTGCAACTTGAGAATTTTCAAGGAATAGCCTGAACTAAAGAAGTCATATGATAGATCAAACACAAATCACCAAAGTTGGGCAAGAACCTATACATGATTAACTTCAAAGGAGAGGAGGTGGTCCAAATTCTGGAGGGAATTCTGAGGTCAAAGAAGCACCCTCTACTTTCAATCATGGCACACAGATGTGTCTCCACTACTATTCACATCCAGTGTATTTCATATAAGTTTCACTCATGCTTCTTGATCAAGGGAAAGTACAAAGTATACCCTAAAAGCTTACTCTTTTACATAGGCTAAGAAAAGAATTACAAAGCCTGGTCCATCTATTTAATGCTTGATGGATTTCATTACACCCATGGAAGCCTATCAAATCATGTCTTTAAAGCATTTATTTCTTCCTTTCCCATAATATTTGACAAAAAGAAAAAAAAGACTATATACTTTAGGGGGGCAATGCAATAAAAATAATAAAAAATAAAAATCCAAAATTGAAAACTATTAGCAGAGCATTTTTTTAAAAAAAGAAAGCTCGCTAAGATTATTAAGCATCAACATCTTCCCTAAAAAGATTTTAAAAGAAAAAATAAATGTAAAATCAACACCTATAAAAAAGGAGTGGAACTTTGATCACACAGCTACCATCTTGACTCCCTCCCCCATCCCCACTGGATGACTCTGACCACAGACTCCAGAGCAAATTGTGACATAAATTTTTCTTTTACTTAGTAATTTTAGACTCTCACACTTCTCCTTGCAGGCATGTCAAACTCGCGACGTCATGTGACATCGTGTGACGTATCGTGACTTTTTCCCCATTGCTGGCAATGGGGAGGGCGTGGTTTTGTCATGATGCGTCCAGCCCGCAGGCTGGCAGTTTGACATGCCAATGGAATATAGGAATGGAATGAGACAGCAATGAAGATTTAAGCCATGAAGTGGGTTGGAGACTAGAAAGAAGTGTGAGAAATAAACTCAAAACAGCCCAGGCTTGATTTTGCTTAGCATAACATGGGGCAGAGGGAAATTTGGATGAGATTTCAGTATTCTGTTAATATTCTGTTAATATACTCTACAACAATAAAGTAGCATTCCAGGAATCTGTGAAGTACCTATTTCTTGACATGGCCTACCTCAAAGGGCTGACAGCTCTTATCTTGTCCCTGCTCTTCCTGTCTGCCTCAGTGTCTTCTGGGACTTGTAGTAGTATTTGAAGTCTTTCACACACACTACTATACTTTATTCCTTTAGTGAATCTTCCATGAGTTATTAAAACTCAGTGCTGAAAAATATTCTATCATTTTATGAGCTTTCCAATGCAAATCTTTTAGCCTTGAAGACAGGAATTCTCTCTGAATTCTTCAGGCATAGATTATTTCATGAGAAAAGGTTATAGAAGCTCTTTTGACCTGCAGAGCATTTTTATGATATTTCTCCACTATAGATTTGTTAATGATCATCAAGCTTGCTGCAGTTGTAGAACTTCTCTCCATATGTGCAACATTTACATGAATAAATTATGAAAATCACTATCAATGAACTTAATGTCATTTGACACCGCACAGACTATGATGATGATGATGATGATGATGATGATGATGATGATGATGATGATGATGATGATGATGTTGGAAGGGACATTCGAGGTCTTCTAGTCCAACCTCATGCTCAGGCAGGAAGGCCTTTACCATTTCAGACAAATGGTTGTTCAGTCTCTTCTTAAAAACTTCTTCACAACTTCTGGAGGCAGGTTGTTCCACTGGTTAGTTGTTCTAACTGTCAGGAAGTTTCTCCTTAGTTCTAGGTTGCTTCTCTCCTTGACTAGTTTCCATCCGTTGCTTCTTGTCCTGCTTTCAGGTGCTTTTGAGAATAGCTTGACTCCCTCTTCTTTGTGGCAGCCCCTGAGATATTGGAACACTGCTATCATGTCACCCCTCGTCCTTCTTTTCATTAAACTAGACATATCCAATTCCAGCAACCATTCCTTATATGTTTTAGCCTCCAATCCCCTGATCATTTTTGTTGCTTTTCTCTGCACTCTTTTTAGAGTCTCAACATCTTTTTTACATCATGGTGGCCACAACTGGATGTACATGCATGTGATGTCATCAAACTTAACAACACAATGCTAGTTTCCCTCTCCTTGTAGATGCCATTGAAAGTGACTTTAATCAGTGATAGATTAAAATATCCATTTTCAAAATATACATAATACATAAATAATAAACAGTGATCCTCATCAAAATACTATAACTTTATAGAACATCTTTGTTTAGAAAAAAGATCAATTCTGTAACTTAAAAATTTATGAAGCTATTAATGTCACAGTCAAAATCTCAGAACCACGTTTTGGGCAGGAAAGGAACACGGCTATAGAAATGAAAAACTGCCAAAGGATATAAAATTAAACAAAAAAAGCCCTCTGATTTATTATTCATATACTTTTCAACAGAAACAACCATCACATTTTTCAGTGCCAAGAACTTATACGTTTAAGAAATAATTGAAATAAAATATGCATGAGAATATTTTCTATGCCAATGATAGAAGCTCATACCATAAATGCACATTGGAATTAAATATATTTATTTCCTTATTGATTGATTGATTAATGCAATTTATTTACTGCCTCAGAACTTATGCACTCTAGGTTTTAAAACTTTATTAGCAAAATTATAACAAGCTAATATCAAATACTAAAAATATATAAAGTCACACATCCCTGTGTGATCTATAGTCAGCCTCCAAAGGCCTTTCAGGGAAAAAAAAAAGTTATTACTAGCTTCCTGGAGGATGGCAGCCATCTTTGCCATAGGGAACAGCTGTTCCAAGGAGAATGCCTGATGCTGGATCACATCCAGCCACACTTCCAGGTAGGCAGAACCCCCTAGCAGTTACTCTCTTAGTGCAGACGCTGTTGGGAAAAGACAGTTGTTTAGATACCCAAATTCTGAACCATATATATTGTTTCTGCCTAGAAAAAAAACACTAAACAATGTCAACATCTTCTCAATCATTGCCTTAAATATTACAGTTCATTCTCATCTTATGCATAGAATGTATAAAGGTGTAAAAGCTTACCCTGTCCAGTTGTGATAGACTCAAGGGGTATATGCTCATCTCTGATTCTCAGCCGATTGAGTCTGCATTGTCTAAAAGATGTTTCTGTCCTCATGTGGCTGGCATGAAAATGTAGAACATAGTAATCTTCCCACCAAAGTGCTATCTATCTACTTGCATTTACATGTTTTGGTGGGCAGGAGCTGGAACAAGTAATGGGTGTGTTGTGTAGTGAGTTCTTTGGAGGCAGTAAGCGAGACGAGAGGTTGCAAACAGTAACATTGCTTTATTGAGGCAAACAGGAACAGAACTGAATCAGAGTCTTCTGCGCAGCTACTTATATGGTTGGCCACTAGGTGGCGGCCAATAGGTTTAAAGGAACCCATTCCCACCCCAAATCATCCAATGATCTTCTTGGATATTGCATGTCTGGCTAGTCAGCAACCATTACACAGACACCTCAATTGAGCAACCTTAAGCAGCATTCAAAAGACACATGAAAACAGTTCAAGTAAAATCCCAATACATTACAGGGTACTCACTCTATCACACAGCACTTAGGTCTCGAACCTGGGCTGTGAGCTTTCCAGCTGACAAGCTCAGACTCTTAACCACATAGAGATAAGTCATGGTTAATATTTCTAGATTACTATTCAGGTTTCAACACTGATGTGTTCCTAGAACTCAGTTTAATAAATCTAACTTTCAATTTTCAACAGATCGGTTTTAGATTAGTGTATGACAATTAAAAATATTGTCCTGGACCAAATATACTGATTTATGTCAAACACAAACTCCAATTCTACTCAGTTTACCTATGGTTCTGATCTGGCTGGAGCTGAGACCACCCACTTAGGGTGGTATGCTGACAATTCCGTGTCCCGTTCCAAATTTCTCTCTTTATAAGATGTCTATATGCAGCAGTGGTGAATGAGCTCACTCTTTACCTTGGTGACTCATTGCTAAGTGCTTAGGCAATGTTAGGTTCAATGGACTGTCAGCTTCAGTTGAAGGCAGATTCACATAGCCTTTATTCTGTTTGATACAGGAGGGATTTCAGTGGCTCACAGCTAAGGAAAGCAGCATAATTGAACATAATCTAAGTAGATCATTACAAAACCTACTCAGAATTAGAAAGATAATGTTTCCAGTTTGCAGGGAGACCGACAGTTTAAAAACTGGAGTATTAATTTTAAAACATACATAAATTACATAATAAGGGTACCTATTTCAAAATGATTACAAGAGAAAAACAATTTTGCAAATTCCCAATCTTCTTTGGGATATAAACATTTATCAAACCTATAATATATCAATTGTCTTTCTTCACCATTAACACACATCTTCCAGGATGGCATACAGAGACTTTTTTTTCTTCAGGGTGGATATATGCCATTATGTGCCTTTTGTCCTTAAATGTTTCATCTTAGTTTTGCAAATAATCTAATTTAATAATATCTTACTCTTGATTTGTAGGAATGCAGTTCTGAGAATTAACTGCCAGTCTAATTGCTAGAAATCCCAGCATTTAAAAAGTAACTACTGAATGAACTTTGATTCTACAATTTCACTTTGTTTTAAAAATAAAAGGTAACTTAATGCCTGGAAGCTTTAGGTGGCATGATGATTACATTACAATTAGTGTAAGTCTAATTATCCTGTTGATTATGGCAAAATGTTGTAATGGCATGATGGCTAAATGCTAAATCACTTGTACATTAAACTCCATAATAATTGCTGTATTAAGTTAAATATGAGGACTGCTAATAGGAGGGCAAGAAAATGTAGACAGATATTATACCTGAAGATAGACAAGCTGAAAAAGAATGAGCCAATCCCCCTTTTTAGACCACATGTTTGGCTCTGTCCCAGCTAGGAGGAATTCTGAATTTTATATCACCCATATGGTGTTTATCATTATGTGAGGAATTATGTATCTATCATGAATGGGATTAGCAAAATTCAACAATAAAAGGGGTATTAGGTATGTTTACCATCTTGAATTATATTTAAAAGGTGGAAAGATAATATAATAATAAAAATAAATTGGCAATGCAAAGCATTACATGGCCAATACACACACACACACACACACACACACACACAAAATAATCTAATAGGATAATTGGATAACAATGAGACCTGTCAGTGGTAGAAATGTTGAAGAAAGAAACAGCCTAATTCTGGCTGTGCAAGACCAAGCCTTAAGAATGAATGCATATAAAGACAGAATTGAAAAGATAGCAACAGACAGAAAATGCCATCTCTGCAAAGAAACTGAAGAAGCAGTGAGCAGACTACCTGATTTGCTGCTGCAAAAAGGTCGCACAGACTGATTACAAGCAAAGACATGACAAAGTAGCAGCAATGGTGGACTGGAAGATCTGCAATAATACCTTTTGCCTGCAGGCCAGAACTGGAGAAACTATAAAACAGAGAAAGTCATAGAAAATGAAGCAGCTAAGGTGCTCTGGGACCTTAGAATTCAGACAGACGAGCACATTTAAGACTCAACAATTGTTGATAAGAAAGACAAAAATGTTTGGTTAGTGAAGGCTGCAGTACCTGCAGATAGCAGAAGAAAAAAGGAAAAAAACCAGAAAAGATAACAAAATACAAAGACCTGCAAATAGAAGTAGAACAACTGTGGCAATAGAAAGCAAAGGTACCATTGGTAAAAGGTGCCTTGGGCACAATCCCAAAGCGTTTGGAGCACCATTTGAACACCATCAGCACTAACAAAAATCATCACCAGTCAATTGCAAAAGGCAGCTTTATTTGGAACAGCTTACATTCTCCGACAATACCTTCAATATATATCATATATATACTGTATGATATATATCAATATATCATCAATATATCCCAGGTCCTTGTGAAGGGATTGATAGGTGGGAAAAAATGCCAGATCTACTCTAAACATCTGGATGAGCATGCAGCTAATCATATAATATTACTCCACATAATCTTAGAATGGGGCTGTGTGCTTACTTTTTGTTTATGAACTAGTGCTCTAGAGATGCAATGTAAAGTTTGATAACTATTATTACATATGATCAAGCTTTAATTAAGCTGAATTATATCTACTGTATGTAATATCAATTTGTCTATTTCTTATTTATACATAATGAGTAAAATTAACATAATTTCAAAAATAGTTTGTGATCTTTGTAAAATAAAGATAAGATTTTAATCACTATAGAAAAGTCATTCTATAGAATCTATTTAATCACTATAGAAAAGTCAGGACTTCAAATATTTTTTATAACTATCTCATTCCGCAATCTCAAAAACAGACATTTCACAATTTAGTAATGGCAACTTTCAGAACCCTGAACATCATTAATGTGTTCCAGCTCAACACGTACTTGGTATTTTCTCCATGTCATCACTAGATGTCTTTTCTGCACCTGATAATAGAAGGACCTCTAACTAAGCCAATGCATTTATAGCAAATGATCTATAACTTGGAGGCAGCCACTCTTGTGAGTCTGCATATGATTGGTACTTCATGTGAAATGATACAGAAGTAGCATCAACCTCTTCCAAATTAATCCACTAGTGAGGGTGGTAAAAGCTTTAGGGAAAGCTCATACTTTATTATTTGCCACAGATATTATCTGTATGTGTATGTAATATATATATATATATATATATATATATATATATATATATATATATATATATATATATATATATATATATACATAATGCTGTATGTCTTGAGTGTTTTGAGCACCTCGTCGACCTAAATATGGGCGAAATCCCTTTAATTTAATTTAATCCCTTAAATCCCTTTAATTCTTTGTCAGCAATCCAATATATACCAATTTTGAACCAGCTCCTAATAGTAATAATGCAATAACTGCAGCTGATTTCTACCCATACTTTTTGAATTAAAATAAGTGCTTTATTTCCATTTAAATGATGTATTATAAAATAATCTTCTGAAAATATTTTTTATTATAACTATCTCATTCCACAATCTCAAAAATATACATTTCACAATTTAGTAATTTTGTCACAGCAGCTGTAGAGGGAAGAACATTTTACAACATACTGTGCAGATACTAGCCAGCAAACTGGCTATGTGATTTGGCTCCTAATTTCCATCATGAACTACTTCTAATTTTGTAAATAGTGCAAAAAACCTGACTAGATATGCTGTAAATATCATTGCTTTTAGATTTTCAAATAAAGATTAACCAGAGGGGGGGAAATATCTTCCTTAACAGAAAGAGAGAATTAAGAGAATTTAGAGCTGTTACAGTACATGAGTTCATGGACTATTCATGTCACAATCCAGACCCTTACTGTAATGTAGCATCATTTTACACAGATAAATCTTTTACACAGACACCACAAGGCAATATCAACAGGAAGCCATAGCAAATGAAATACTAGCTTTCAAATTCAAATACTTGTGTCTTGATTCCACGATATAGGCTTTGTTCAGTACAGTAACCAAACTACAGAAGAAAATGTAGGGCATTGTTGCATGTTCTGACATAGAAAAGAGGAAGATACTATCTGGTCTAAGTTTAATTAACATCTGTCAGAGCAGGGTGGGCTCTCTCTAATGAAAATAATAGCTTGAGTCAAGCAGGAGGCTGTAATCTCAAACATATTTACTAGAAAGTATGTCTCATAGTGTCTATTCTTGCAAACAGTCACCCTATGTTATATAAATATAAAGACTATTCAGGAATTAAGATATTTTTGAATACTGAATACTAGAAACAGAACCATATTTTTTCCTAAAATAAATAAATAAAATCATTTCCACTGGCCTACCAAGACTTGAGGAGAGCCACTGATTTATTACAAGAACATGTTTAAAGAATAGCATGACCACTGTGAATGATTTACAGTAAAAATGAAGTCGTCTTCAACCAAGTTCCTTAAACACAAAATTCCAAAAGAGCTTAAGTGTTATTTAGAATGTCCTTCTCAGTCTGACTATGGCACTAATAATGATCTTATAGTTGAACTTAAAGTGTTTTATTTGGATTTTCTTCCATTTACGGTTGTTAATGCTGACATGGGAATATAGACTTAGTAGAGCAATTCACAATGGATTTGGTTTCTTTAGCCAGCCAAACTAGCATATGGATTTAATTTTAAAATACAAAATATGGGCAGAAGATACTGGGATTATTTTGCTGCAATTTGAAAAGTTATCTCTATCCTATATTGATTTAATACAACGTACACCTAGGTGTGCAGTTAATTTTAGGATTAGAATTGAATGAAGTGCAATTTTTAAAAAGAGAGAGAGAGAATAATACACTATGTTGCCATTTACATAAGATTTACACTTAGAGTAGAGTTTACATTAATGGAGGAATCACATTGTCTTCCCTCCAGGGACCCAGGGACTCCATTCATAATTGTATCAATTCATGGATATCTATTTCAGTTTCTTCCTAATGCCAATTATTTATTATGAATTATTTCATGGTTATCATTTATCCATTTAGGAGAAAGGATGGCTTGAAATCACAATCAGCTGTTAAGGTCTATTTTCAGATTATCTTCAGATTTTACCTCCCTAATAAGTGGGCTCAGTGGGTTAGGACGCTGAGCTTGTCGATCAGAAGGTCGGCAGTTTGGCGGGTCGAATCCTGAGTGCCGCGTAGCAGAGTGAGCGCCTGCTACTCGTCCCAGCTTCTGCCAACCTAGCAGTTCAAAAGCACGTAAAAATGCAAATAGAAAAATAGAGACCACTACGGTGGGAAGGTAACAGCGTTCCATGCGCCTTTGGCGTCTAGTCATGCCGGCCACATGACCATGGAGACGTCCTCGGATGAGCGCTGGCTCTTCGGCTTTGAAACGGAGATGAGCACCGGCCCCTAGAGTTGGAAACGACTAGCACGCACGTGCGGGGGAACCTTTACCTTTAATAAGGGCTTGCTTTTTGCCGTCTTTAGCATGAGAAAGTGAGTTTCAGCACTAGAACTCAGCCATGAAAATCTATGGGTTCTTTTGCTGATTAGTTTTAATAAAATTGTGGCTCACTCAGTTCTTTTTTACTGCCTCAAGAGTTAGAAACAAAAACAACAGTTGGAAAGGACTGGATAAGTAATATTATTTTCCTCACTTATGGGGTTGGAGTTCCATATAGTCACAGATTTCCAAATGGTACTAAGACTTTAAGTATTTATTTTCTACAAACTATGTCATTTATTAAACAAAGCTGTGCTATATACTCAGACTGATTTTTTTTTAAAAAAAAACATGCTTTGAGTAAAGAAGTTCTAGACCAGGGCTTAGGCAACCCTGGCTCTTTTATGACTTGTGGACTCCCAGAATTCCTGAGCCAGCATTATTAGGAGTTCCTACGCTCAGTCATTCAGGCCTTAGTCATCTCATGGCTGGACTATTGTAATGTGCTCTGCATGGGGCTACCCTTGAAGAGCATTTGGAAACTACAGCTGGTGCAGAGTGCCATAGTGTGGGCAACTCTTGGGGCCCATAAAAAGGCCCATGTAATACCTCTGCTCTACGAGCTGCATTGGCTCCCAGTCTGCTTCTGGCTACAATTCCAAGTGTTAGTAATCACCTTTAAAGCCCTTCATGGCACAAGCAAAGGCTACTTGAAGGACCATCTCTTCCCACTTGGATTGGCCATCCAACCTACGCCAGCAGAGGAGGCATGCTGTGGGCCTCATCGGCCTGGTTATTCCAGATAGCAGGTTCCAGGAGAAGGGCCTTCTCTGCTGTTGCTCCTGTCCTGTGGAACATCTTGCCACCCAGTGTGAGGATGACCCTAAGCCTACTGACCTTTCCTAAGACCCTAATGACCTGTCTCTGCCACTTAGCTTGGGAGTCAAATTTAATACATACATACATACATACATACATACATACAAACAAACATAAATACATACATACATAAAATAAAGAAATAAATATAAATAAAATGTATACTCTTAAACATATGTCTCACTATGTAGTTTCAGAGTCTAGGTATGTCTCTAGTTATAGACTTATCTGTCAGCCTTGAATAGTTTTAACTTTGATGCCAGAAGCTGCATAGTATGCCAGATGTGGCCAAAGCCCTTCAAGGCTATTTTTTGAAGCTGATCAAACTGTTAACCATTTTAGTCATTTCTCAAACTGCACAGATCTTCAAAGTTGGACTGAAATATACTGGCAAAGCTATTTTTTCAGAGCAACATGGTCTGAACTAGAATAACATAATATAGAGTAACATAGAACAACTTGGTTGGAAGGGAGCTTGGAGATCATCTAGCCCAACCCCCTGCTTGAAACAGAACATTACAGAACAAATCAGCTTGTTTTATTTACTTCTACTTGCACTAGATGAGGCTTCAATACATACTCAGCAACCATGAGGAGATTCCATCAAAGTTAGGTTTGATGGTTGATATCTCAAATTCTGTGTCACAATATACCTAGTTGGGAACTAAGATGAGAATATATTCTAGCTACTGTGCTGTCACACTATTTCCTCAGTTGCATTACAAGATTTACATTTTACTGGGAATTGTGGAGCTATACTAACATGTAAACACTATAGAATTTATACAGTCAGAATAAAATGATAGTTCTGCTTTGGTCAATTCCACCTTGAGGAACTGGTAAGCTACCCAGCTATTACAAAGCTGTGGACTTTGTTTTTAAGTGGGCTGTGAAGCAGTGAAGTGCATTGCAGTTGACAAATTATATGCATCTCTTCATTGGTTTTCTCCTTTACACAGTACAGTAGAAATTATTAACTTTAATGCCAGCTTTATAGATATTTTAGACTACTTATGTCCCTAGACTAGACTATTAATTCTATGACATTTTATTATTCTTGCCACACAAACAAAACATTATTTATTGTAGTCCTGTATTGTTGCTATACTGAGGTTTTTCAGTGGAGATGATGAAAGAACTGTTAGAAAAACAAAGTCTAGAAATTGTTGACAAGGTAGTCTAAGAACATAAATAATCTCAGGAAATGTGCATGTTTCAAATTTTTCCACCTTTTCACCTATACTACTCTCTCATCTTAGGATCTACATACAGTAAACATCTATTTCATTATAACTCAGATGTAGGAACAGCACAAAACTAGATTTGATTTTTGTTACTTATCCTTATGTGAGCCAAAGCTATCCCTTAAACAATGTACTGAAAGAAAGAACAAAGACAATGTATTTAATGTATCCACACTGAAATATAACTAAGAAAGGATAATGTTAATTCAAAATGCATAAACTGTAATTATACATGGGAGTAGGTTGTGTTGGTTTGTTTAAAAAAATAAAATTTGCGTTCAAAAGACTGAAAAACTTTTATCTTGCCTTTATAGCTACACTCCTTAATTTATGCTGCTAGAGCCTATGATTTAGTTTGCCTGCCAAGAAGTTAACTTTTTAGCTCCCTCTACTGGTCTCTGGATAATCACTTTGTATTTGTATTACACATTTCAGTATGCTGAATCCACACCTTTCCCTCAAATGACTAAAATATATCTAACAATTTCAGAATTTCAGAATAGCAAATAATAACTTTATGCAGGGTTAAAGAATGTGATACTTGAGTCGCCAAATGCAGAGAGTGAAGGAAACAACTTAAATAGCATTGCTTACATTTGTTGATGGTCTGTGGTGGAGCAAGACTGGGGGGGTGCTAGAGCAGGGGTGTCAAACTCGCAACGTCATGTGACTTGTTGCGATGTATCATGACTTTTTTGCCATTGCTGGCAATGGGGTGGGGGTGCGGTTTTGCTATGATGCATCTGGCCCGTGGACCGGCAGTTTGACACCGCTGTGCTAGAGAGACTAAGGGAGGCAACCTTGACAGAAATATGCAGGAATTATAACATGGGTAAAGGGGATTAAAGCATTTTTTAATGTACAGAACATCTTGCTTCCAGATAACATTGAGAAGCAGTTCAACAGAAACCTCCCTAATTCAATGAATTATAAGGAAGAGACACTATATAACAATCAGACTTGCAAAGAGTCCGTTATTATAGCCAATAGCAATAAAGAGATTCCTGGTCTTGTCTATCCACTGAGACAGACACCAGCAGAAATTATAATGCTTTGCTTAAAACAAACAAAATTATAATTAACAATGCAACTATAGGCACAAAGACTATATTTCCCTGAAGTTTTGAGGTTCCAATTCTGTCCAGCTTCCATAAAAGAGAAATAGTAAAATACGAATTTATCAAGTCAGTTTTTTGAAAACATTACAGTTATGATATGACACAACTATTTCAAAAAAGTTTGTACTCCAAGGATTCATAGAGGCACTGCTTTGAAAGGAGCTCAGAATTGTTGAATATAAACACAGAATGGAAAAGCTGATCTCTGTGTTGCCAAGTATCTTAATACACTAGCCAGAATGATTTAATGTTGATAATTCCTCTCCTGTGGACTCATGAAATCTGGACTTATTTTTATTACAGGCTTTGACATTTCCTACTTAATATCAGAGGTAATGACAGTGGCATGATTATATACTTATTCCTTTCCACCTTCAAGCAGTTTTCTTTGGCAAGACTGGTGCCCCCCCTTACCAAAACCTATCACATTGGGACTCATTCTTTCCTGAAAACTGTTAAAGCTCCATTAGCAAAACTAAATGGTAGTGTATGTTAGATGCACAACGCCCCCTCCCCACTTCACAGAATCTTTAGGAAAGATTAAAATAGGAAAGGCACCATAAGAAAGACACTGAGGGAGAAATTTAATTTATAATGAGGGGTTCTTGGGAGCAGGGCTTTTTAATTTTTTAATTTTTTTAAAACCCTGTCAAGAAAGGTCCAAGTTAAACAAAGGAGAAATTACAGAATGAATCTGGATCTCAGCCTTGAAGAATAAGGTTTCAGTCTAATTGAGATCATACGCCGCATGTGCAGTTTTGGCACATAAGTCATATTAATCAGAAACTCTTTAATCGTGGATAATTTCTCCTGTGTGTGCCAGATTGGGCATTCTCCTGCTGGCCAGCTTTTGAGCATTCTGTTTAAGAATGCACCTTTGACTTCACAAACACCCGCTTACAAAATTGGGGTCGTCTTCCTTCTAGGAAGGCAAGCTGGGCTGGCTTTGCAGAAACTTTCTCTAATGATTAAATTGCATCTCAGATGGAAAACTGCAAACGACAGATTCCATTGCAGTGACTCTTTCCCATGAATGCAACTGCTTTGAGCTGGGAGCACACCAGAGATGGAGCAATGGGGAAGATGATCCTGCTGCTGTTACTCGGTCAGTTTTACAATGACCGAACATTGTTCAAACTAATGTTGTTGCATTTCTGCAAAAAGGAATTTGTGTCTACTGGGGACAACTCAGCTACAGGAACAGTTTGCATCAGCCAAAATCTATTTCAGATTTCATGAAATAGTACATACTCAAACGGCATCAGTTAAGTGTCGGGATTTTTGTTCTTGTTTTTAAAATTTGTTTTATTTGGGGGTAAGGTAAATCTAATCATAGTCAGTCACAAATATTTGACATTTCTTTTGCCCTGGTGAGTATACATTTAATGGGTAAATAATAGGAAAGTATTTCACAACAAATAAGATTTCAAGAAGGAATTTTAAATATCACCCATTGCAGCAGACTATTTTCTGAACATATCTACTGAACGAGGGAGGCCTTGTTTCAAACACCTTCAATAGAAAAATTCCAACACATAAAGCCTTTTCAGTAATAGCCCCAGGATTAATTAAAGCCTCTCAAAAATATGATTAATATACATTTTCCACTTATTTGGGGCAACTCAAAGATTTTAACTTGCAATTTAATGATTGAGAATGACATTATTTTATTGCATTATGTCATGTCAGTAAACTGAATGTCACTATTTTTAATCTGTTAACAAACATTAGTCTGCTTAGAAACGTATCATATGAAAAGCATATGAACTATGTATTAGTCTGGTCAGAAAAGCATCATTTTGATTATTTAGGCCAATAGATGTGATCTTTGACTATCACACAATCAAAAATCCAATTTAATCCTAGCACAAGTACATTGAAATAAGCCCCACTGAATTCAGTGGGGTTAATTTTGTATTGATCTATGTAGAATTGCTGGGTTTGTTAATTAATCAAGTAAATGGATTAAATCAGCTTTGTTCTGCCTTTTTATGCATCATTTGGGAGAAAAATCCTACACCTAAACCGGGATATATATGTATACATATACATATACATATACATATATATGTACATATGTGTGTGTGTGTGTGTGTGTGTGCTTGTGTGTGTATGTCACAGAAGGATTTCTGTGATTAAATAGATTAATTAAATAAGTTTTTGCAGTTTGCAGAAGAAAAGCCTCTTCGGTGTTGTAAAATATATATATAATTTTAGTTTTCATAAATGATACTCATACCTTAGTTGTTAATGGGCTTTTAATTCATCAGTCATTCAGAATTAATAAATGTGTGAAAGCTTGCAATAGGAATCAATCCATTATTCCATTATCCAAAATAGCATTTCAGACTAACAGGAAGTCACTTCATTTCATTTTCATGTAGAGAGAAAAGAATAATGTAGTACACACGCAAATGCTTGCTGTGTAATGGAATCTAAGACATGGCGCATTTTAACATTGCAACTCACTGCTTTTGAATACAAAGTATGCCAAGAGTTTGCTCTTTGCTTAAAAAAAACACAAAAAAAATCATTCTTAAAGCTTCATATAATAAACAACACCTCAGTTCTTTTGGTTTATGAATGACTTTCATAGGACAGGAGAAAATTCAATACAAACTCATAAAAACACACCATAACTAATTATTTTACTTGCTTTATGAAAGCCTCAATGAAAATACAACAGAGATTTATTGCTGACGGTATTTACACACCTTCTAAGAATTCTTGCATACTGTGTCTCAAATATTTGTCCTAAGAGGTTTTTTGTGCTAAAGATGAGATTAGTATTACAGTCATTTGTTTAATGAAATAAATGCAAAATAAGACTATTCCAAGATTGTTGTATGGTATTAGGTTACTAAATAAAAAGAAAACACGTATAGAACAGTATGCTACTTAAAAAAAAACAAGTAAGTAGCCTCTTTTTGTAAGCAGACCATGTCCATAAAACATTATGCAACTTGCCATAAGTGCAAAAATTCATTCAAGTGGCTCAGGTAGAAATTTTAATTATATCCTTCACTGTTGCAAATAGCATTTCTGGTGTCCAATTTTTTCTAGTTCCTTGTTACACACTTCAGTTCGCTCTTTTTTCACATCCCTTGTTGTTCTTAATTCCCAAGACAAAACCAAATTCCCAGTTTAATCTTCTGTGCCCATTGCCTCCCTTTATTTTCATTTGGCGAAGTCAATCTCTCTCAATTTCAATTGCTTATCATAAGATAGTGTTTCAACTCGACTGCGATACTCAGCTTTTGAGTTCAAGGCACTAATAACCAAAATTCTTTAAAAAAGGAAGGTTGTCCAAAACACTAGGGTAATAGGCTTGTAAAAGGAGAATTAGCCAATTGTGAATGGATATACATGATGGGCATTCATACAAATGCACCACACACATACATACACATCTTATCTGTATAATCATAGATTTAAAATATATCTGATTTTTTTTTAAAAAAAAAACCTTTATCTTGCCTAATTCTCAACACAATTTTAATTAGAATTTAATTTTATACCAAAATATTTTCAATTAGTAAAAAGAAGCAAGATATGCCCTACCTACCTGATAGAATTCTAGAATTAAGGCATTATTGTTGTTGTTGTTGTTCCTTTTCTAACCATCCTTTTCAAATTGTAGTGGAATAATTAAAGCATAAGAATATCGGGCTCCAGAATGAGACTGGAGCGTTTCACCGGAGTCATGTTACTCACAACTTACAGAAAAGCAAAAAAACCAACAACAGTGATTTTATAGTTGCAGTTGTATCTCCGTAATTGGCAATGGACAAATTAGTTCTAAGTCAACTTCACATTAATTCATTCTAAAATCTATTTCCTGCTATTGCTATTATTTATTCTTTTAAGTGTTATTGCAAAGCGTTGGTTTTTCTACTCATAAGGCACTAGCAGCAAAGCAGAAGACAATGACTAATCTAACTCCCAAGGTCTGGTTTGTGAAAAAGTGACAACTCTCCTAAAGACAGAAGAGTGGGTGATAAGCCTAGTTATGAAATGTGTTTGCACTTCAGCTTTAGGAGGGAGGCAGGAGAGACATCAACCAATGAAGCTTTTCTTTCATTGGCTTTTTTAATGCAAAAAAGTGTCTTTTAGTGCCTGATGAATAGAAAAACCAACACTCTGCACTAACTTCATGTCATTTTCACACACAGTTTTCCCACATGCTATGTGTGAAACCTTTGAAGAACAATCCAATCCTAGGATAAAGATTCTGAGCTATATATTAAATGGAAAGTGCAAATTAGAGTGACTCATTTAAAAACAGTGAATAAAATTTTCTCTTAGAGTTTCTACTTTAATAATTTAATATTAATTTAATATTTTTTCCCTTCTGCTCTTCAACTTTTTTCGATTACTCTTACTGGCTCTTTGCCCTGCCGAGTCTGCCTTAGCCTGCCACAGCCAAGCATGCTAAAAGAGTTAGAATATTACATCTAAGAACTTCAAGTATGACAAATTCATTAATCTAGAATGACATACTAACAGTTGGTTGCCATAATCACTAATGAAGATTAAGAATTATGAACTGTCATAAACATACACACTGAAATATGTTCTTTATCAATATCCACTCTTTAAACTGGTGGATAGCTACTAATTTATCTAACTTGAATAATCCATCAAGAGATCAAGGAATAATTCGCAAATAGTTTACATAGCTAAAGATGCTAATGTTCCTATTGCTGTATATGAAATGTGTTTGTGTGTGTAAAATGCCTGGGTTTACTTGAGCAAGTACTTTAAACCATACAGTTTTCTGCAGAGAAATAATAGTAGAATTTAAAAACCACACAGGAATATGATTTTTGAGAGAGGGAAAAAACCCTAGGAGCTAAAATGGCAAGCATTTTGCATTTTATCAATACTAACATAGTTGTTAAACCCTAGGGATGTAAATGTCACCAGTTCAAAGGCCATATCAAGGCCATAACAAGTTTCACTCCAAACTATGAAAAAAACAGAAACCTGACAGTATTGTTTTTAAGGAATATAATTAAGTAAGCTTCCTATTTTCTTAAACTCCTGCCAAACCCTCAAATACTGTAATAAATTAAAACTCCTAATTCACCCATTAAACACATCCAGCTCTACAAAATGGATGAGTAGCCTCTGCAAGGCTTAAAGCAAGCACTCAGTTTGTCCCTTAGCCATTCCTATCTGCCTGCCAAATACTAACTAGCTGCTCTTAAGGAGCTCTGTGGGGCTGCAAAAGTCTAACAGCCTGTGATGATAAAGGACAAAATGGATGTTTACATGCACAGAAATGCACATACCTGATGACAGTTTACTTCCAAAACAACGTTTTTCATATTTGAAATCTCTAGCCAGAGGTCTGCTGCCACTTGCGAAGAAGAATGAGGATTCTGAAGCAGATGCCTCTCATGCTAAACACTCACAATTTTCTAAACTATGATGGAAATAGAATGATATTTTGTGCCATGAATCTTCCATGGATTACAAGCAACATGATACTTACAAAAGCATGGGCTTGCCAGATGATGAGAAAGGGTGTTCATATATGCACTTATTTTGGGTATTTGCATAAGAGCCGATCCAATTTTTAACTCCAATAAACAATTAGCAGCTGATTAAGATACCTATATATAAAATTCTATTATAATGTACTTAGTGCATTGTGTAGCTATTTTAAGCATGATTTTAAAAGAGAGAGAGAGAGAGAAGAGAGAGTTCCTTTCTGTCTCATTGAAGAAACATCCTTCTCCCCATTCAATTAGACTAGACAATTACAGAAACCTTTTCATTATGACATGAATTCTCTCTCTTTCTGTTCCTGGATAGCATGAGGTCCACTTAAGATATTGGGTAACTCAGGTACTAGAAATATATATTTGTTTCCAAGGTAATTGTTATTTGTTTCACTTAATGCCTCCCTGGAAAGGCTACTTTTTTAAAAAAATAATAATATCATTTTATTCTCAGGATGCTTAACTATTTCTTTTGGCGGTGCTTTTGATTTTTTTATTAATGGAGTTGGCAGAAGATGCTACAGTTGGCACTGTCTAGTTCTCTTTCCCACTGCAACCTAGGTGGCTTTAAAAGTAAGATGATAGCAGCTGCACAAAATTAACTACAGTCTTTCAAAATACGGCAGAACTGTATGGGATTTTGTACTGTTGGTTTGTTATTTGTTTTTGCCATTATGACAATCATTTTCTCTGAAGCATTAAGTAATTTTGATTAACATGGAACAGTCTCTGATGAAAGGTCACTTGTTTACTGAAGTGGAGGGGGGGGCAGACTGATGAGTTTGTGATGGTGTTTTTCTCCTGGTGCAGAACAGAAGAGCAGTAGATGTTGGAGTGGGTGGGAGTGGATAATAGATGTTGGGTGGAGATGTAGAGGGAGCTGAAGGGAGAGAAGAAGAAATCAGAAGTGGATAGCAAGAAGGAAAGACACATTAGAAGGAGACATGTGGATGAAGAATCATTTCAAAAAGGGGTGTCCAACTTTTTAACTTCAGCTCCCACTTGAGTTAGTTGGTGAATTATTGGAGTTAAAATGCACGAGTCTTAAAATTGCCAAAGTTGGACAACCCTGATTTAGAATGTTTATCATAAGTGAATGAAGAAGAAGTTGGACTCAAATGTGGACAGAAAGATACTAACTTCACCCCCACCCTGCCCCATAAAAGTACAGATGAAAAAAGAATCTCAAATGTAATTGAGTGATTTGTAAGTAGATGGAATGTGATAGGACAATTTGCTCATAGCTAAATGAAATATATTTCCCTTACAGAACAGTAATGAATATATCACACTAAGAGATGATATCAGGATTGCCATTAAGAATGGCTAACAGAATAATAGAGTTGAAAGGAACCTTGGAGATATTCTAGTCCAACCCCTGCTCCAGCAGGAAACCCTATACCATTTCAGACAAATGGTTGTCCAATCTCTTCTTAAAAACCTCTGGTGTTGGAACACCCACAACTTCTGAAGGCAAGTCGTTCCACTGATTAATTATTCTATCTGTCAGGAAATTTCTCCTTAATTCTAGGTTGGTTCTTTCCTTGATTAATTTTCATCCATTGCTTCTTGTCCTGTCTTCAGGTGCTTTGGAGAATAGCTTGACTCCCTCTTCTTTGTGGCAACCACCGAGATATTGGAACACTGCACCCCTAGTCCTTATTTTCATTAAACTAGACATACCCAATTCCTGCAAATGTTCCTCATATGTTTTAGCCTCCAATCTCGTAATAATCTTTGTTGCTCTTCTCTCAACATTTTTTTTATATCATGGCAACCAAAACTAGATGCAATATTGCAAGAGTGAGCTTACCAAGGCATTATGAAGTGGTATTAATACTTCACACAATCTTGATTCTATCCCTTTGTTAATGCAGGCTAGGACTGCATTGTTTTTTAGCAGCTGCAACATACTGCTGGTTTATATTTAAGTGATTGTCCACTAGGACACCAAGTTCCTTCCCATAGTTACTACTATTGAGCCAGGTACCATCTATTTTATACCTGTGCATTTGGTTTTTCTTGCTTAAATATAGAACCTTACTTTTTTACCATGGAATTTCATTTTGTTACTAGGGCCCAGTGTTCAAGTCTGACAAGATCCTTCTATATCTTGAGCCTATCTTCTGCAGTGTTGGCTATTCCTGCTAGTTAGGTGTCATCTGCAAATTTGATGATTCCCCTTCTGTCCCCTCCTCTAAATCATTGATGAAAATATTGAAGAGTACTGGGCCTAAAACAGAGATTTGGGGTACCCCATTGTATACTTTCCTCCATGTGGATGCAGTTCCATAAGGACTGCATGTTGAGTGTGGTCAGCCAGTTACAGGTCCATCTGATGGTGGTGCTGTTTAACCCACATTCTTCTATCTTATCAAGTAGTAGGTGCCTGAGTTGTATCTCTAAGGAACACTACCGGTAGACTAGGATAAGTTACTGTCTCAGTAACTATTATCTGAAGGACCACAGGGATGTAAGATTTGCTGTCTCACAGTTTATGGTTGAGAAGTGAGATTTCCAACCCCTGGAAAGGGAAGCAGGGAGATAGTACAGGAGAGACACCCTCAACTTATGGAGAGTCAGGGAATGGGGGTGAAGAGGACGATCCCCTGTACCAGCTGAGCACTGGTGGAAGAAGGGCTCAGCATGCACAGAAGGCATAGACTCCTGTGCATTACTGGGGATCAGGTCTTGGATGGTAGAAGTGGCCAACAAAGATAATCTAATTGGAGAGGGAGGGAAGAAAGGATAGAAATGTTAATGGAAGGCTGTTCCTGGAGAAGGAGACATGGAATGTGGAGACATAATGGGAGGTCCTGGGCTGGCTATTTCAAAGTTGGTGAGTGGTTCAGAGCCAGTCCCGACTTCTATCCTTAATGCCTCCTCCTAAGATTCTGGATCACTGGGAGCCTTTGCCTTAAATGTCAGGTTTGTGTTCAGAAAAAAAAGACCATGACATATATTAATGAAGCCTGTCTGGGTAGGACAGGGGAGTTAGGATGGCCTTCTCCTTGTCATCCTTAAGGAAAATACTAGAATTTTTTTTTATCTGATTACTGTGAGTTTGTGATTTGGGAGTCATATAAATCATATGAAACACCAAACATACTCCTTTATCATAGAAAACTAATTGGTAAAGTAAAACTGCTTAAAATGATGGATTTACATTCTTTCCTTGTGCTTTTGATGTTTTTCAAACTTAACAAATTCAAGATGTGTAAACTTCAACTCCCAGAATTCTCCATGTTGCATGGGAAATTTTAGGAATTGAAGTCCAAACATTTTACAGTTGCCAAGTTTGAAAAACATGACTTTAGACTATCATGCAGCAGATTCTGCATGGTTATGTAGCCAAGTTGGCAGCTCACCTGGAGTATTTAGAGGCTATGGCACAATTCTCACACACCCCTCAGTTCACAGCTATTTTAAAGGTGAGTAATGAAACCATCATTCCAGGCTCTATACATGGAAAGAATCCCCTTCAAAATCAAATTTAATATTTGAAATAATAAGATGGTTCAGTA
Organism: Vipera berus; assembly: GCF_964194415.1. Taxonomy (NCBI): domain Eukaryota; kingdom Metazoa; phylum Chordata; class Lepidosauria; order Squamata; family Viperidae; genus Vipera; species Vipera berus. The sequence goes on along the minus strand of NC_138203.1, from coordinate 229,266,900 downwards.
TTTTTCAAACAAGAAGAAAAGCTAATGATTTAAAATATTATTGCAAGATTTACTGCACACTCCTGGTTAGTAAGCTGTTGACTTCAATGGAAAAAAATAACCAAAACTTTGCATTAGCATAAAAAGTCTTACCCTCTAACTGGAATCCCAAAGGTGCTTTTTCAAGAGGCAACTGGACTTTCTTATTTTTCTTTGAAGACATTTCGCTTCTCATCCAAGAAGCTTCTTCAGCTCTGACTGGATGGTGGGGAATGGTTTATATTCCTTGAAGACAACTGGTCATTTGCATTCTTTTAGGGAGTCATTGAGGCCACTTGGAGGTTTATCTGTGTCATCAAGGTCACCTCAATTGTGCAAATGGGTGTGGAGCCTTCTCGGAACTTCTGAAAGGACTGTGTTGTAGACTGGAGATAGATGATGTCGTATCTCTCTCCCTCTGCTGAGAGAAGGCTGTTTAATTTTGAAACAGAAGGCCTCTTTGATCCCTCTTTCAAACCAGCGGTCCTAGGAGAACAAACACATCTGGACAAGATTCAGTTGTCCTTCAGCAGTCCATTTCTCAAAAAAGCACCTTTGGGACCTGTATGACTGAGAATTTCCATAGGCTCTAACTGGAATGCAAAAAGGAAAGGCTAACAGCAATGAAGAAGGAATCCCGAGTGGGGAGAAGACCCATGTGACACAAGAAAGAGAGCTCTAAAGGGACAATGGCTGGTCTTCCGTTTTGCCGCTCCTCACCGTGGGTGTGTTGAACCAACTAGATGGTTCCGCCCCAGGCGCTTAATGGACCCTGAGAGGTTCCAGGCAGCGCTGGGGTCCCCACCTGCCTCCTCTGCTCACAGCTCGGTGGATGCCTTAGTGGAAGCCTGGGAAAGGACGGCCACGGAGGCACTTGACTGAGTTGTACCCCTGCGGCCCCTGACCCGGTGCAGATCCCAGCGGGCTCCATGGTTTTCTGCGGAGCTCCGGGAGATGAAGCGTCGGAGACGGGGCCAAGAGAGCTGTTGGAGATCCAGCCGATCTGAATCCGACCAATTGAAGAACCTATATTAGGTCTTATCTCACGGTGATAAGGGTGACGAGGTCTAATCACTTCGCTACCCTTATCGCGTCCGCAGATAATCGCCCAGCCGCCCTGTTTAGGGTGACCCACTCCCTCCTTAATCAGGAGGTGAGGGAGGAACCCTTGCAGGGATGTGCCGAGGAGTTCAGTCAACATCTGTTGGACAAAATCGCTCGGATTCGGACCAGTTTGGACTCCGACTGGGCAGAGTCTGAAGATCAGGACACGGGTGGTCTTGTCAATGTTGTCTGGGAGGAGTTCGATCCTGTGACTCTGGAGGAAGTGGACAGGATTATGGGGAGGCTGAGCTCCACCACGTGTTTATTGGACCCGTGCCCTTCCTGGCTGGTTTATGCGGCCCGGGAGGGGACACGAGGCTGGTTCCAGGCGGTTATATCTGCATCTTTGAGTGAGGGTAGTTTCCCAGCCATCTTGAAGGAGGCGGTGGTGAGACCTCTCCTCAAGAAGCCTGCCTTGGACCCAGCTGTGTTAAATAACTTTTGTCCGGTCTCCAACCTTTGCTTTCTCGCGAAGGTTGTTGAGAGCGTGGTGGCGCACCAGCTCCCTCTGGTTCTGGATGAAGCAGATTATCTAGACCCGTACCAATCGGGCTTCAGGCCCGGGTACAGCACGGAGACGGCATTGGTCGCTCTGGTGAATGATCTCTGGAGGGCTTGGGACAGAGGATATTCCTCTGTCCTAGTCCTATTAGACCTCTCAGCGGCTTTTGATACCATCGACCATGGTATCCTGCTGCGGCGTCTCAGGGGATTGGGAGTGGGAGGCACGGTTCTTCAGTGGTTCTCCTCCTATCTCCTGGGACGTTCGCAGTCGGTGTTGGCAGGGGGACAGAGGTCGACCTCGAGGCCTCTCACTTGTGGAGTTCCTCAGGGGTCGGCCCTCTCGCCTCTCCTGTTCAACATCTATATGAAGCCGCTGGGTGAGATCATTCGTGGTTTTGGAGTTGGAGCTTTTCATTTCGACCCCAAGCCATCCCAGTGATGCCCTCGACGTGATGTCCCGTTGGCTGGAGGCGGTTCGGGTCTGGATGGGGAGGAACAGGCTTCGACTCAACCCTGACAAGACTGAGTGGCTGTGCGTACCGGCATCTCAGGATATTCAGAATATTCCATCTCTTTCTATGGGGGGTGAGTTATTACCCCCCGTAGATAGGGCTCACAACTTGGGAGTCCTCCTAGATTCACAGCTTTCTTTAGAAGACCATATAGCAAATGTGACTAGGGGGTCCTTCACCCAGGTTCGCCTGGTGCGCCAGATGCGGCCTTATCTAGACCGGGAGGCCTTGCGCACGGTCACTCATGTGCTCGTGACCTCTCGTTTGGACTACTGCAACACTCTCTACATGGGGCTACCCTTGAGGACCACTCGGAGGCACCAACTGGTACAGAATGCAGCCGCGAGAGTTGTGTTGGGAGTTTCCCGATACTCCCATGTTACACCCTTGCTCCGCGAGCTGCATTGGCTCCCAGTTGTCTTCCGTGTGAGATTCAAGGTGCTGGTAATGACCTACAAAGCCCTTCATGGCATGGGTCCGGAATACCTCAGGGAGCAAATGCGGCCGGCATCAACTTCCTTCCGCCCAGTGCGCTCCTACAGAGAGGGCCTCCTCAGGGTGCCACCGGTCAAAGAATGTCGACTGGTGGCCCCCAGGGGGAGGGCGTTCTCTGTGGGCACGCCGGATTTATGGAACCATCTCCCGGTTGAGCTCCGGATGGCACCCGACCTTAGCTCCTTCCGGCGCGATCTAAAGACCTACCTGTTTGAACAAGCCAGCCTGGCCTGATGGGTGATGGGTTTGGGTTTTATTGCTTTTTATGTATTTTAGGGACGTGGTGGCTCAGTGGGTTAGGACGCTGAGCTTGTCGATCAGAAGGTCGGCAGTTTGGCGGGTCGAATCCCGAGTGCCGCGTAACAGAGTGAGCGCCTGTTACTCATCCCAACTTCTGCCAACCTAGCAGTTCGAAAGCACGTAAAAATGCAAGTAGAAAAATAGGGACCACTACGGTGGGAAAGTAACAGCATTCCGTGCGCCTTTGGCGTCTAGTCATGCCGGCCACATGACCATGGAGACGTCCTTGGACAAGCACTGGCTCTTCGGCTTTGAAACAGAGATGAGCACCGGCCCCTAGAGTCGGAAACGACTAGCACGCATGTGCGGGGGAACCTTTACCTTTACCTTTTATGTATTTTAACTTATTGTTATAGTTTTTGGGCATCTTGTTTAATCTCTTTTAATTTTTGTATTCTTGTCTTTTAACATGTATTGCCCTGTTCACCGCCCTGAGTCCTTCGGGAGAAGGGCGGTATACAAATAAAATTATTATTATTATTATTATTATTATTATTATTATTATTATTATTATTATTATTATTATTATTATTATTATTATTATTATTATTATTATTATTATTATTATTATTATTATTAAGCCTCAGTCGAGATCCCTAGTGATCTTGGGCAAGAGAGCTGATCCTTGGCCTCTAACAGACGCTGAGTTTCAGCAGTCTGGAGGTTTTTGCTCCATTAGCTTTCTTTGTAAGTCACAAACATTGGGAAGGCAGGGAAAGACAAACTTTCACTTTGTCCCAACAGTTTGTCATCAATTGCATTTAGCACAACTGCCCTGAGAAAGAAGGCAGATCTACTCTTTCTTCATGAATCTCCCAAATGCATGTTTTCAGAGAGCTCTTTGAAGGTAAGTCTAAAGCCATCTATGCTTTATTTTTTAAAGCCAAATGTTGCTTTTGTCAGCTGCAATCATGGCTGGGAACAGCCTGATCAGTTCAAAAAAGTTTTGCAGGCGAATGTTTAGATGGGAGACAATCAAGAAATCCCAGGAATATAGACAAGAATGAGAAGTTCTTTTAAAAAAAACAAAGTTGAAGAAGGCCACATCTGGAATGCCTGAAGATTATTCTTATTTTCCTCCAGCCTATCTATGTGGCTTTGTGATCAGTTACAATCAGTGCTTCTTATTGTAGAAAACTGAGTTTTCATTATGGGTGGATTTTTTTACATCAAGTTCAGATTCAAACTTCGGACAAAAATTCTAAGGCACAGATTTGCCTGTCATTTTTTTCAGAATACTCTAGTTGTTCTTAATTGGCTTGTGCTTTCTCTAGTTCAGGAGGGCACCCTATAGAGCCCTCGAAATAGATGTGGTCAGGCTTCTCTTCAAAAATAACAATTTAGCTTAACTACAATTCTCTACATTGTAAGCCAACTGTGCTGGAAAGCCAAGAAACGTTTATTTCAAAAGCTGGTTGTTGTTTTTTTGAAAAACGTCAACCAGATATCATATCACTTATAGAAGTCAACCACTTAAAAAGAATGCAGTTTAAAGCACCACAAGTATTGAACCTCCCACACAGATCATGCATGCTATAATCAAATATAAAGGAAATAATTATTTCATCACACACAGCAATTTTCACTCTAATACATGCATTGCTTTGCTTCAGATATTTGATTTATTTGCTTTTGTGTTGATTCCACTGCCTGTCTAAAGACTGCATTTAGTGGAACACTATTAATTTCTTCAGAGTGATTAGACCAAGATGAGCTAAAATAAGTTTGAAATACGCAGTTTAACCATGAAGCTCATTTGATCTGCCTTCAGTAGCCACCTTCTGTGAGACTAACCTCTTTTCCAGAGTTATTAGACAAAAATGGACAATATATTACCAAAAACATTTGGATGAAAGGTGGACTAGGAATTAAGCACACATCACCTCACTAAAATCAATGGTTTCAGCATGTCAAATTATAGGATGGATGAAGGCCATAATGGTATAACTCACTGTGATTCCTTCATATTCCTGCTGCAGTTTGCATTCCTATATAAAGTCTATTTTGAAAGTATACCCTGTTAAAATTTATAGCTGCAAAATGTTGATACAGTCAAGTTGAGTGTACCATCATTTTTAACCCAAACAGGCTGAAAAGAAGGCTTTGGCCAACCCTCTTCCTGTTCTGCAAGTTATCTACTTGAAGGAAAGATTTATTTAATTTACTTACATAATAGAGCATTACAGCATGGTCTAGTTCTCCTGCTGCATTTTCATCACTGAGGGTTTTGTAAAAATAAAACATAGGCAACATTGGCATCCATAGGGGAGGACAAAGGGATGCAAATGATGATCCATACATCACCATGTCACCATCAGGTGGAAGGTTGGAATTTGTGTCAAGATTAATTTTTCACAATTACAGTTTGTACCAGATGTCTAAGATCAGTGTCATCCAAGAGAGCATGTATTTGATTCTTCTAGCACACATTAATGAACTTCTATCAATGCTAAGATTTTCATATTTCATGTATAGTCAGAATTCAAAAATTACCTATAAAACAGCCCTTTATTTGAACAAAACAGCTCAGTGAAGATCTCATTAAAATAAATTGTAGGGATGATAGAGAAATAGAATTTGTACTCTTTGTTATTATATTTTCTAATTTGTTTCTTTTATTCTATTTTACATAGCTTATTAATGTTCTATATTTTATATTCTCTATTTTGAAATGGCTTAATGCTTAATTAACAATAAACTATTGCTATTAACATTTTCAAGATCTAGGAAATATCTTCAAGGAGAGAAGACAAGAGGAGATGAGACAAGATCAAACATGAATAGTGAGAAGAGTTTTCCTCATGTCTCAAAAGAGCAATAGCATTTACTGTATATACTGCTTCACAGTGCTTTACAGCCCTCTCTAAGAGGTTTACAGAGTCAGCATATTGCCCCCAACAATTGGATCCTCATTTTACTGACCTTGGAAGGATGGAAGGCTGAGTCAACCTCACGTCAGTGAGAATCGAACTGCTGGCAGTCAGCAGAATTAGCCTGCAATACTGCATTCTAGCCACTCTGCCACCATGGCTCTTTGCACCAAAGGTCACTCCTGAAGCTGAACAGGAGGAGACCAGAACAAGAACAAGCATTTCTTCAACTTTCATATTGTTAACCTGGGCAATACATAAGTGCAAGACATGGTGATGGCTACTTACTTGGCTGGTAGAGTATATAAATTCACATTGGAGAGGTCTAACAAGCACTATTAGTTTTGAAGTCTCAATCCTACCTTCAGATTGGGACATCATGTTTCTATTTACCAGGTAGAAAGATGTTTGTCTATCTGCTGCTTCTGAGCATCACAGAAGTCCCTGACTGGCCACTGTGAGAAACAAAATTTTGGACTAAGATGTGCCTTAGTCTGATCCAGTAGGACTATTTTTATTGCCTTTATTGTCTTATGTTCTAAAATCAGATCTCTTTTTGTTAACCTCTGCTTACTAGAATGTAAACAGTCCTGAGGGGCAAAGGTTGAACAAGGTAGGACAAAGGTCGACTATGTAGGACAAACGGGGAGGAAGCTAACCACCAGATTGCAAGAACACAAGCAAGTGGCCAGACAGGTTACCTGAACTCATTGGTAGCCTCACATTGCAATGAACAAGGACACACACTTAATTTTGCAGCTACTAAGATCATTGGCCATGCAGGTACAAAGATAGCTAGGGAAATGATTGAAGCCTGGGAAATGGACCCCTTGTCAGGAGCTTATCAAGTACTTAGAAGCTGAGGGCTTGGCAGCGGAAGGAAGCAATAGCCAATTGCCAGTCATCAATACACCAGTCAGCCAATAGGAAGGCACCACATAAACACAACTCAAAGCATAGCCCAAAGCACATATTCCAATAGAGAGAGGTTCCCTGAAAATGGGCTCCAAGCATGAGTCTGAAGCTCAGAAGAGTAAATCTCTGGACCAGGTAACCAACCCAGATTCAACCTTGAACAAGGCCATTTGAATCCATCCAACCTCAGCATTTTCAATAGCAGATCATAGCCATCAGCTTGGCTAGGGATACTTCTGGTGGAAAGATAAAGTAGGGTTCCCCCAATACACATCAGAAATATTTAGGTTGATATTTAGGTTGACTGCCTCAGTCTAAAGACAGTAAGCAATGGTATAAGCACAACAACTCTGGAAGGCCTTAATTATGGTCGCGATGGCTTATGACTCTCTAGGATTGTGTCCAATATTCAACTGACAAAATTAATGAGACTGTACAACCTCCGGGCTAGTTGTACATTAAAAAAAATAGTTAAAGTTTTAACATCCTTTTGAATGTAGCAGAAATAACATCTCAGCATATCAGAGTATGGCAGACTTCAGGGAATTGGACTTTATTTAACTTGGAGCCATTTGCAACTTCATGGAGTGGATGCTTATTATGAAAAAATAATTATGTAGTGCTCCCTTTTCCAATGACATCAAGCAACCACTGCTATGCAGTATCCCAACATTTAATACACACTGGAGTCCCTATTGCCAGGGGAAATATTGTTCATAGTAACAGAACCCAACAGAATTCCTTCATCTCATCACCGTGGCTTTCTGGCACGGAGACAAGCAGCAGAAACGCAAGGACTGATGCAAACAATTTGCTCATTAAGCAATAGCAGTCTCACTGTAAAGTTCATAATCATTTTATACAAACTAAGGAAGTTAACAAAAAATTGAATTCCTTACCTTAAGGCATTTCCTGTAAAAGAGGGAAATAGGTTACTCAAAAGCTCTCTGTTGTTGAAAGGGCAAATTAACTGCAAGAATGGGATGGAGGGATTAATTTTTTTTTCTTTTCAGTTTCCTTTTTCAATCATTGGGAAAACACAAGGGCATTTTAATATCGTGTTGCTTTTGGAAGCTATTCAGTTATTAGGTCTTTGTGGGTGGGTGGGTGAGCGTAGCATAAATTGTAGCAAAAGAGTTCCTCTTCAATTTCCCCAGCAATTTTTTTTTTGAGGTAAAATTAGGGATCTCTTTTAGATTGCATTTCAGTGAAGAACCACTTAATGTATATTTTCATGATTGTAATACTAAATACTGAGCAAAATTGCTGCTGTAAGGGAGGTAATAACTTTAGGACAGCAAGCAGGAACTCCTGGGATCTGAGCTTGTTTTTCTGCTTCCTTATGTTATCAGGGCAGCTGGCCAAGGCAGACAACTCAGTCACAGAAGAACATTCAATGTGCTTCAAATCATCTGTCTTCCAATTTCAGAAGATATGGGATTACTAATCCAGGGCCACTAGCAAAGATAAGACACCTGAGCTATGCTGATTGCTTCAGGCATTCAGTCTACGTTTGTGGCCCAGATAACTGGTTTCCAACGCTCAGCTATTGTTAAAGTTTCAGAGTGATGCTTATCCAAAGGCTTCTGGTATATATATAACAAAAAAAGATATCAGGATCCCCAGCTAAGACTGCATGATGTTTTCTAGAGTAACATGATCAAATTTTTCTGGCTCCTGTTCTGAACACATCACATTCTAAGTATTAAGACCATTTAAAATCAGATCCACACCACCAACAGCAATGCTTTGTCTTGCCTAGGCCAGATTTTGGCTCTAAAGATATTGACAGCTGTGCTGTAATACAATATAAAGTATTAGGTTTTAGTCTTATAGAAATTTAAGCTGATAGAATAAGTGGACTGACTTCTGAAAACATATATATATAGGATGGCACTGTTAGTAGCCAAAAGAGGCCATTGAATTATTGGGTTAATATTTTCATACTCAATTTATATATGTATAATGTTATTGCAATGCTTTTCAGTATTTTATTACTGCTGGTTCAATAAATGCATTTTTAAAATTTAATGCAGAGGGGGTTTTTATTCATTAAGTTGATTTTTATAAGATTGCCCATCTCTGGACAGCTCATAATATACTAAAAACAAAAAAGAAAACATTGAAAAAACAACAGTGGTCACCAAGAATAAACCAATCTAATCTTGAGGAGGGGGTATTCCAGAAAGCTCAAATATTCTTATTAAGATTGTCTACAATAACAACAACAAAATCTTTAAAGTCCAATTTTACTGTATCTCCTCTTCCTTCTTATTAGGAAATTAGGTAGGCATCTGCCTGAGTCACTTCTGGATATTATTTTACAGTTCTGAACTTAAAAAATGCTTTACCCTTTTTGCTTAGGGAATGAAACCAACATATTTCTATCAAAATAATCTTCCTTACTCCCTACATGCATGGCCACTTTCTCTACAACCTTGTTTTTAGAAAGATTGGAATTAGCATGAAAGTTATCCATCACATCTTTAAGCAGCAGTAGGACTAACTCCGTCCTCAACAATGGATTCACCATTGCCAGGATCCAACCTCATGCAGTCTCTCAGGAAGCCTTAGGTAACCATGATAGACGTGTGTCCAGTGCACAGATGGCTAAGCTAATACTTCCTAGAACCTTGTCCATCAGGACCAAGAGGATCAAACTCATTCCAGCTAACCAGGTCAGACCAAGCCTCATTTCCATGAGGATCTCCCTCAAGGCCTGAGTCAAGGTTGGAGTGAATCTGAGCAGCTTTTTTAATTTATTTTTTTTTAATTTTAATTCATTTATATCCCGTCCTTCTCCGAAGACTCAAGGCGGCTTACAAACTTAGCAGTAGCCTTCATTCTATGTATATGCCTGCTTATTAGGGCTTTCACACACACCCCAAGCGGCATTATTACAAAGTCAGCTTAATTGCCCCCAACAATCTGGGTCCTCATTTTACCTACCTTGGAAGGATGGAAGGCTGAGTCAACCTTGAGCCTGGTGGGATGCGAACCTGCACTAATTGCAGGCAGCTGGTGTTACTTAAGGAGGCATTAGCCCACTGCTCCACCAAGGCTTTATCCAATAGATGTTCTGGAAATTCTTTGAAAAGTGGATTATTGTTCCTGAAGAAAAATCTCGGTCTTATCCATCCCCAGGAAGAAATGGGTCACTTTAACCAGGGCTGCTGGGTGACTTTCACTTCCACTTCCATCATTAAGTAAGTTACTCCAGTCGTTAAGTGAGACATCATGTGATTGCAATTTGTGATATTACTGCTGGCTTTTTCATTGACTCTGCTTGTTGGAAGCAAACAAGTAGTGATCACGTAACTGCAGGTTGCTGCATGGTTGTAAACACCCACTGGTTACAAAGTGCCCAAACGTTGATCATGTGACCAAGAGAACAATGCAACAGCTGTAAATATTAGTATTGATCACAAAACCTTTTTCGTAACTGTTGTAACTTCAATTTGTAAACAGAGCAATCAGTAAATCAGGACCACAGTATGATTAGTAGTTATGATTAGTTATACTAATTTAATATGGCCCCCATGAATTCATTTCAGTTGCCAGTATCTTTATATGCTAAAAAAAGACGTAGTAATTGACTAATGTGCAATAAGATTATCTGTTCCAGAAAAGATTAACACTTCATCTGTTCTTGCAGAGGAAGTGAGCAAACATTAATACAGTAGTAAGACTGCCATTTCTAATGAATCAAAATATATATGTCCTTTTAATTCACAAAAACAGCTGTTTCATAAGATATCTCAAAAGTCTTATTTGAATTATCAGTGTATCCAAGTCCTATTTCTCTACATTTTTAAGGTATAACATTGAGTTTTTTATATATCATTTTTTAAAAAGTATATGCCACTATATGTTATTAGTCTCTTACTAAAAAAGGTTTTGTGGTACAGTTTTTTTTACATATAGTATACTTAGCACATTTCTGGACCATACAGTACTGTAAATTGCAGATTTAAAGAAGACTCAACAATACTGTAAGTAGAAATGTAATGAAAATTGCCAGGATGTTTCTTCTCTAGTAAGAATGTTGGGAAAGCAATATTAATTTCCATTTTTGACAAAGCATAAAAATATGCATTTCTTATAATGCAGAATATGTGCAAAAAATGGTTAAGATATCACCAAAATCATAAATCAAAATATGTAGACAAGATACATCTTGCCAAATGGTTCTGGTCTAACATGAACCTGATACAAAAAACCCTTTTAAACTTTTGCTATAATCAATGCATTTATCAAAACAAACTGGTAAAGAAAAGAGGACTGCAGTCCAAAGAAGTGATATTCCTACAGAAACATGATATTTAATGCTTCAAAGATGGAAATTCTCAAAAACCTTGTTCTAGTTTGGTTAAAATAAATTTGTAAGATTGACATGTTCACTGTTCATCTGCAATTCATCTAAGCAATCCTGTGTGACAAATGTAGCTTCCCCCCACCTCTCTTCCTTAAATAGCATCTTTAAAAAATAAGAACATTGCTAAACTGATCTGAAATTGCTCATTTTATAATTATGATGTTAAAGATGCAGAAATCCTTTCAGAGGATACCTACTGAGGTCATCCCGGATCTTCCATTTCTGGAAAGTTCCCAAAACAACTGTTACCGTATCTTGAGCTGAAGAAAAATGAAGCAGAGCTTTTGCTGTGCCCTGAAACTATTGATTCTTATTCTTGGTAGCTGTTACCTACATTTATGTTTCATTTTATTTTAAAAACATCTGACCTTTCCTAAACTTATCTCTGACTGGTTCTTTCATAAATATGCTCAGTTGGAGACTGGAGTTAAGTTTACTCTCCATCTCTTTGGGGGAAAAGCAATAGTTTAAAGAGTCAAATGTCTTTTCAGGAGCACAAAGGAAATTTTGGAGGAGGGATCTGTTCTCCAAAGGATTCATGACAGAATTAATCATTTTAAATGAGGACAATTTTGCCTCTTGAAGCCTACCACAGACTGTCTACCTTTCTATCTTTCTGCCCTGAACGGGGCTCTAGACACTTAACTGTCAGACCTGTCAAATGAAAAAAAAGGGAAGTTCCTGACACCCCTGATGGAAATCCATGCATGGCTTGCTTTGTGCAATGGTGATTCTAGTCAAAGGTTCAGAAATATTTATGCTTCCTATGGGCAAGTAGAAGTCAGGTTTTCTCAGAGGAGTCCATTGTCTAGAATCAGATATTTAATTCTTAAAATATTCTCATCCAATTAAGTATATGTTGAGTGAAGTGGCCTTTTTCAACATTAAACAAGGCAGGGAAAGCACACCTAATCTACCATAAAAAAAGGTCAAGGAGTCCTTGCGATTTTACTCCACTAGTTGTTGCCAACTATAGGGGGCGGTGCTTATCTCCTTTTTAAGGCCATTGAGCCAGCTCTGTCCAGTGACATTTCCATGGTCCCATGATATTAAGAAGTGCTGTTACCTTCCCACCAAATGGGTACCTATTTATCTACCCACATTTGCATGCTTTCGAACTGCTAGGTTGGCAGGGGCTGGGGCAAGGTGGGAGCTGACCCCACTCAGATCTCAAAGCTGGGCTGCTGGCTTTTCAGCTGACAAGCCCAGCATTTTAGCTGCTAAGCCATAGCACCCACCCCTGCAGTGTCCATAGGAGCATATATATATATATATATTCTATGAAATAATATGGGTGCATGTGTGAGCATCAGCATTTACTCCTCAGGTATTCACCAGGGTAGGTATATATGTGTTGCCTCTCTGTGTTTGTTTTGACTGTCCCCTCAAATTTCATCTCTGTGGTTTCGTGCATATATGTGTATTGGGAAGAGGATAGAGGGCTATGGGTGCTGTAGCCAGAAAAGAAGGGGCTATTTCAGGAATGTTTGTTCTCTTCAGCCCCTGACTGGCCCATTGTCAATTTCTCCCTTTTGCGGCGTGCTCTCCCATGCCAAATTTGGTCCCTTTCTGTTCAGTTTTTAGAGAGTTATCCAGCTGAATGGCAGGCAGGCAAACGGTGTCCCAGCCCCACTTATATTATTATTTTTTCCCAACGTTCCATCGGATGGCGGAGAATAAAAATTAAGGACAAAAATTCTTGAAAGTATATGTCAGGAAATGAGAGTCGTGGACTTGCTTTCAAAGGAACCTGCCTGGTCTCCCTCTTCCTCAAGTACAACCTAGGAATGAAATATGGTCCTCAAAGGAAAGCCTCGAGAGATTACCATATTTAGTCTACAAAACAAAAATTATTTAGAGAACATGACAAATTAAATGGTTTCTACCATTTAGAAGTTATTCATATTCCCATTTTATAATGTAAGAGCTGAGGCTGAATTATAATGACTTGTTCATAAACTGACACTGAGTTTATATAAGCCCAAAGATGCTGTTCCAAGTTTTTGGAATTACTTTATAATAAATTGTTTTTTCTTCACAATAGTTTGGCTTGAAGCACAGGCTGAGATGCATCATAAGTTATCAGGATGAGAAGGTTAACCCCAAACCTTGATCACGGTTTGGCTGGAAGGTTTGTGCTACAAACAAACTCTGCACAAAAGTTAAATCAAAGCAGTCTGGGACAGTTTGATCTCATTTTTCAAGTGCTTGGGTCTGGAAAACTTAAAATGTGGTTTAGTCCTTTTCTCCACAAATTACTCTTCTTGTCCTTGGTATTTTGTGCTTACCAAGTTCATAGTATTTATTAAAATATCATTTTGGCATTGTCTCTATAAAAGAGGAAGCTACAGATTGTGATCGCCAGAAATAAAAAGCGATGGTCAGAAATAAAATGAAAAATGTAAAGTTAATCAGGATATTTTTACAAGACAACATACATAGAACTGAGTTATAGAGTGGGCAAAAATAACCCTTGCACATTTACAGTTGTGCCATACTTGAAATACATCCCTTTATAGGCCATATTCTTTCAATTTAGATGGCCAGTTTGTCCTGTGGTCAAGGCACCAGGCTAGAAACCAGTCAATCTCTCATCCCAACCAACCCCATGGGGTTGTTATTTTGGGGGAAAGAGGAGGAAAAAGGAGTGTTAAGTATGCCACCTTGAATTATTTGTAACATAATAAAAGCAGGATATGAATAAATAAAATAAAAATAAATAGATACTGGAAAAATAGACTCCTTAACCACATGCAAACAACACTACAGGAAGTTAAGCTGTTAACCTCATTGTTGGTTCTTTGGGAACTTTTGAAGACAAAGCTGTGGGGGAATGAATGTTCACTATTGTGCTTATTGTACTATAGTATATATTTTACTGAGTTTTATGGGGTTTTTATGATGTAAATATTACACTATAACAATAATAGGACTATTCTTCCTTTATTCTCCACATGCACACGAACACACACATCCACACACAAGTAGAGAGAGAGGAACAGAGGGAGAGGGAGAGGGAGAAGGGGAGAGAGAGAGAGAGTTTCTTTTAGTTAATTATTATAGATTATCCTGAATAGTCAGGATACACTTTAAAAATAAAAAAGAAAGGAATTTCTACATCTTGGAGTCTAATTAATTTCTGGTTCAATAAACTTTGTTCTAAAGGCGCTCCTCTTATAAGAGAATTGTAGCTGAGGTACAGAATCAAAGCTCCTTCTCCTATCTGGGATTTCTGAACTTCATTTCATGAAACACCAGATGGGTAGTAGCCCATCTATGAAATCACAGGATAGGCTGGCAGAGCTCTCATCAATAATATATCACACCAAAACAACTAGCATCCACTTAAAGACGTTTGGATGAAAACTCCGAAGAATACATGCTATGGGGAAAAAAGACATTGAAAATCTGACTACCAACCAAATCCTTGTGAAAGTATGTTTTCATCACTTACTGCAATCAAGACCAAATATCAAAACACTCTGAATGTTACCCTAGTTCTAAGACTTCAAAAATCTTTCTATAGACATTGATGAAATAGGCTGTCATACGCAAGCCCATAAACTAAGACTTGTAGCCTATGTATTAAATGTAAGGGAAAATAACAGATATTATAAAAGCACACATTATTTCAACATTTTTGTCTTCTTAAAAAAACACTTGTGTGAGAGAGAGGGAGGGAGAGAGAAAGCAAGATTTGAAAATATAAGAAATATTGGGAAATCAATGTAGCCTTCCCTCTTTTGCAGCTCCAATATTAAAGCTTTATGAACTATGTATGTTTACAGCATCAGCCTACCAGATATTTTGTAAAGAATAATATTTCTGTAGAGTTGATTTAATAAAACTAAAATTACTTAGAAATCAATTGCCCTTAGCAATGAAAATTCTGTATCAGATATATTTTTCTAGCATGTTAACATAGAACTATGTTTTATTTTTTAAAGCAGTAAAAATATTTCCCTACCTATTGCAAATTAGGACTTAAATTGACTCTAATGGGATCATCCTAGATGTTTTATTACTCAAATTGTTAATTGCTCCATCTGGAGAGTAACATGCTGCTTCCATAGCATTCTAATTTCCAGTTGCCCTGAGAACCTCAAGTAAGTGCCGTATTTCTTCTTGTTTCTACAAAAGGCTAATCATACAAAGCTGGGATTGTTTGGTAGTCCATCTTATTTCATTTCACTTTACCAGAGCCAAGTTAAACATTGGCTTTACTCTCCTCAAGTTGAAATAGTGTCAACCAATGAAAGAAGAAAAACAGTTTCACTCACTTAGTTCTATACTTTGTATGAGTTTAGTTTTCTGCATGCTTTGCAGCAACTTTGAAATTTTAAGACCAGCTCACTAAAGAAAATGTCTAAAAATACCTATTCTTGGGGGGGGATTCTAATGGGAAAAATTTGACTGGCGGTCATATAAATTCAATAAAGGAGTAGTAGTAGTAGTACGTTAAGATAATTTGGCTAATGAATTAGAGACATTTCAAGCTTGGATCACTTCTTAGAGACCCAGCAACTCACATCAGTCCTGATGACAGATGAAGCATTTGTATCCTTGAGTTTAACTGATATGAAGAAGCCTGCAACATGGGATTTTGTTCTGATGCAAACTGTTAAAATTTGTTGTTGTTAGCTGCGAAGTCATGTCCGACTCATCACGACCCTATGGACAACATTCCTCCAGGCCTTCCTGTCCTCTACCATCTTCTGGAGTCCATTTAAGCTCACGCCTACTGCTTCAGTGACTCCATCCAGCCACCTCATTCTCTGTCGTCCCCTTCTTCTCTTGCCCTCAACCTTTCCCAGCATTAGGCTCTTCTCCAGTGAGTCCTTCCTTCTCATTAGGTGGCCAAAGTATTTGAGTTTTAGCTTCAGGATCTGACCTTCTAAAGAGCAGTCAGGGTTGATCTCCTCTAGGACTGACCGGTTTGATCGCCTTGCAGTCCAAGGGACTCGCAGGAGTCTTCTCCAGCACTTTTATGTAATATTTACACTAAGTTTTATTGGTATTTCAATGGTGTATACTGCCATAACACCCTGGATACTTTTACATGTGTTTGCATACTAAGATTTTTTTTTTAGTCCACTGGTTTTGATAAAATCCTGTTCCATAAATGAGTGTTCCCTAACTTTCTGTAAATGGTGATGTGGTTATATAAAAGGCCTGCTTTACCATTAGCAAGATAAAGCGCAACGTATAGAAGTCATGCTGCACAGTCTATATTCATTCCATGATAGCACTGAGATAAAGTTTGTCAGATCCTTTAGTTTCTTTCTGGCTGATCATTGTTTATGAGGATATTAAATACACTGGCTTTTTTTTTGCATCTTCTTCTGCTTCCTCCAGATTAAAAGGTTTCAAACACAATTCATAGCACTGAGCCAATGTATTTGGGATTTTGCCATGAATTCAGTACTGGAGTTTCCTGACGTTATACATTTCAGCTGAGCAGTAGATAATCTCAAAACTGAGAGACCAATTACCCTTGTGAAATCTCTTTCCTAGCCTGACTGGAGGCCAGCATGGAGCACTTGCGAACACCTTTCACAGTCTGACCAAAATATTTTTTGCAAGCAATCTATCTATTTTTTCCAATTGCTTTATTTTTCCCTTGCTATGTCTTGTCCACCTCCAAGGTCATCTATCATGATCATGTAAGATTCTGTGTGTCATTTGATCACTTGCAACATCATATTTACTACTTTAAGAATCTTAAGATTGCATCTGACAGAGAAGGGAGCAAACTCCGTTTCCAATTAAAGTCAGCCCCTAAGTGACAATGATTGTCATATTTACAAATATTACCAAAATGCAGCAAATCATATTTCCTTTGGACTCCTTGAAGTAAAATACAATTCATTTTTAGTGACATTTAGACATTTATGTTGCCATTGAACCATTTCTGTAGCTGGAGGGATATTTATTTACTAAGCATGTCACAAATGAAATTTAAAGGAAAGATTTGTTTGCATAAATACTGATCATCTTGATATTTTAATAGCCCCATGCAAATGTTCCTAACCTTGGAATATAAGGAAACTGTGAAAAGATGGTTGTGATTTGTATTGTTTCAAAAATTACAATATTCCTGGATAAATAACCATTGCTTACAAATGCCAACCCATAGTCTGAAACTGATGAGATTTATTTGCATTAATATGCTTTCATTAAGTCCTGAAAGAATAAAACTATTGTGCAGCAATGTTAAAAGCTTGATCGCTCTGTGTAAATGTAATCTTCCCTATAAATATATAACCAAAATTATGCAAAAAATGTCGTTCACTTGAAAAAACAAACATTTATATGATTTCAACAGTGAAATACTATGGAGCATATCCCACCTAGTGAGTCATAGATGAGATACTGCCTTGATTCATACTTTGTGCTAAGCCATGGCTTGTTTAATTATTTTTTTTCACTGAATAAACCCCAACTGTCCATAATTTAGTTCTTTGTTTTATTTATTAAATTGATTATGGCTACTACTCAAATAAACCCTGGCTGTTTTAGATTATTGAAATACCCAATCAAAATAGTTAAAACTTGGACTTGAATAATAACAGTAGTCTTGACTTGAACATAATAACAAAGATGATTAGGAGGCTCGATGCTAAAACATATCATGAACATTTGCAGGAACTGGGTGCGTCTAGACCAGGGGTCTTCAAACTTGGCCCTTTTATGACTTGTGGACTTCAATTCCCAGAATTCCTCAGCCAGGCACGCTGGCTGAGGAATTCTGGGAGTTGACATCCACAAGTCATAAAAAGGCCAAGTTTGAAGACCCCTGGTCTAGACTAACAAAGAGAAGCAGTCTTCCAATATTTGAGAGAAGAAGGGTAAATCTATTCTTCAAAGCACCTGAGGGAAGGACAAGAAGTAACTTATCAAGGAGAGAACCAACCTATAATTAAGGAGAAAGTTCCCAACAATGAGAACAATTAACCAGTGGAACAGCTTGCCTTCAGAAACTGCGGGTGCTCCATCACTGGAGGTTTTTAAGAAGAGATTGGATAGCCAGTTGTCAAGAATGGTATAGGGTCTTCTATTTGAGCAGGAGGTTCTACTAGAAGAGCTTCAAGTTTCCTTCCAATTCTGTTATTTTATATTATGATATTTTCTAGACCAGAGTTTAGATTCTGAACTGAACCTGGAAATCAGAAGATTGACCATGACTGGGAACAGAGGTAAAATAGACAATCAGTTTCAGGCTGTTATCATTTCCTGCTATCTCAAGGACATTTTAGCTTAGCCAGGGAAAAGGATCAAGACTGGCAGTGCCGTGGCTGGTAGATCCACTACCTCTTCTGGCATAACCTGATGCTCTTCTAGAATGCCCTCTTCCTCTTGGTCTCCTTGTCCCACTCACCCTGTCCCAGAGTCAGAGTTTCAATCCAGGAAAACCACTGGTCATTGAAGTTGATGTGGTGAAGAACAATGCATAGATATACTGTATGCCTGGCTCGTATGCCTGCAAGTTTAATTTGAAAAAGCAGTAGCCATTCTTCCCATTCTAAATCCTTTCCAAATGAAAATTGAGGTTGGGGGTGGATTCTGAAATACCATCATCAACCAGTATTAGGTAACTTTCTCTACATAAAGAAGACCGGGAAACGGAGGAAAGCAACCCCTAACAGCCTGTCCAAATTCCCCATTGCACATCTGCTACGAGAAAAGCTTAGCTTTATATCCTTTGGGTTGCTATATAAATAACTTTTTTTGAATGAGTGAATAAAAGAGACTGTGTGTGCACGAGGGAAAATAAATGTAATGTTAAGTGTTAATTTTGACACATCTGAATTCCTTGTTTGTGTGTGTGAGACAGTGTGTATACACCCACCCACACGCATAGTGTTGAGAGTTCATGAATATGGGAAGGAGGAAAAATACCCCATGAAGCTGAGTAGAACTTGTGGCTTGGACTCTCACTCTGCAGCACATAATAAAATGGGCTGTGTTAATAAAATGGGTTGTGACAGGCCATGGTGAGTGTGGTCTAACTGTATGTATTTAATAAAAGGGTTTACAAATGTGGTAAAAACAGGGATTTACAAGTGCAAAGCAGGTTTGGGTGGATATTCTCTAAAGGTTTCTGTATGTTAACTAGCCTGCCAGGCACAGAAGTCCTTTTCAGCTGGTAACATTTGCATGCAACATGATGTAATGAGACTTCCACGAGGTTTACACTTCAACATGAAACCAGGGTTTACTGGTTTACAGGGTTTACAAATGTTTATGTTAGTTCCAGAATGGAAGCCAAAACTCCTCTCCATTCCACTGGGAAGAGATATGGGGCATAAACCAAATAACATAATAAAGCTCTCCTATGGTACTTGTTTCCATATTGGCAAACAAGATTGAAGAAAATCTAAATGCAGCCTGCATTTATACTGCAGCACTGGGTTGGATACCTTCCCCACATTTTTCAGATTATCAGCTTTGGTGATCGTTTTTTATCTGCCCTGTGAATGAAAATTTGGATTACATAGAATGTACACTGAGAGCTTAGGCATCAGAGAGACAAATTCCTTCTGTGTCCAATCTCACTTGGCCAATAAAGAATATTGTATTCTATTTAGGTCTTGAAAGACAGCCGGTTTGGTGTGGTGGTTAAGGCAGAGCTTTTCAACCTTTTCACAGATTAGAATATGACACTTTTAGGATATGACAATATTCAAGTACTACCAGTGCTTAGCAAGGTGTCAAAAACTTGACTAAAAAAAGTGTAGGGGGATTTTGGGCTTTACTGGTTAGATTCATTTGTTGTTATAGAAATGGCTAATTTATAATATTATGGAAAAGTAAAAAGTTGAGGTTCAGTTTTAATGCTTCCTTCCTACTGCAACAGTAGAAGTCAGAAGTCAATGCCTTTTCTTTTCTTTTTACCTTCTCCCCTTCACTTTTCCCTTTTTCTCTCACCCTTTAGTCGCAAAAGCTTCTCTCTCACTCTCTCATTCACTCACACTTTGCTCGCAAAAGCTTCTCTCTTGCTCTCTTTCATTCACACTTTGTTCGCAAAAGCTTCTCTCTCACTCTCTCCTTCACTCACACTTTGCTCACAAAAGCTTCTCTCCCTCTCTCATTCACTCACCCTTCGCTTGCAAAGGCCGCTCGCTCACTCTCTCCTCACTGCTTTGCTCACAAAAGCCTCTTCTCTTCTCTCTCTTTCTCTGTGTATTATTTTTCCTCTCCATCTCCCACCAATACCTGCTCCTTTTATAGCTTCTCCTCTCTCCACCCTCCTCCTCCTCCTTTTCTCTTCCAGGTGCACTGGAAGCTCCAATCAGCATGCAGCCACGTGCGCTGATCCTGGGGCTTCTGCCGAACCCTGCAGCTCCAGCTGATCTCCTCCAGGCCTGTGTGGCACTGTTTTAGCTTGTTCTTTCCCCTGCCACATTAGGCTAGGGGTGTCATACCACCTGCCAGGTGCTAAAGTACCACTGGAGGTACGGGTGCTACCGATTGAAGCCCTGGGTTAAGGAACCAAGCTGGAAACTGGGAGAGCCTGAGTTATAGTTCTGTCTTAAGCATAAAGCCAGCTAGGTGACCTTGGACCAGTCACTGTCTCTCATCCCCAGGAAGCAATCAAGAGCAAACCATTTCTGGAAAACCTTGCTAAGAAAACTGCAGGGACTTCTCTAATCACCAGGAGTCAAAAGTGACTTCAAGGCACCTACAGTAAAATAAAAATGTCTTGGAAAGGTAGGTTGAAGCCAGAGGCCCTTATGGGAATTAGTGAAAACATGGCTTTTCCATAGGACCTAATTGTAGAGCCATCAATGTTTATATCATTTGATAGATTTAATGTGTTATTATCGCTATGCCATATTGTTTATAATTGATGTTTAACTAAAGCTTAATGAAACTGCATTGAACAACTTTATCTAAATCACTCCCCAAAAAATCACATAAAACAAAAATAAAGGTCGCTAGACTTGGATGGGGGATTACCAATAGCCTAAACTGGGAAGTAAAAAAAACAAAATCTTAGAAGTTGGCAATGCCAGAGATGTTACATACTGTATCAGCAGAGAAGAAGTTGATCATAACACAGATGAAGGCAAATATATGTGTCCCAGGATAATGTTGTAGGATCCAATCTGGGTTGTTTACTGGGACCAGAGTTTTAATCTTCCAAGCTTCCAGTCTCTTGCTGGAGCCCATCCTCATGGAACTTATCTCTCACCATTTTGAATGAGGAACAGCTGCAGCATGAGTCCAAAAGCTCAGAAGACTAAACCCCTCATCCCACCTTATAGGGTGGGAGCTGTACAAATTGGGGGTGGGGGGATGCTGTTCCAGAGAGCAGATTTCTTCCTTAACAAGGTGCCCTCCAAATGTGTTGGTTTAACAAATTTCAACTTTGTTGGCCAGCTTGGTTATATAACCATGAAATGGGTCTTTATGTTAAATTAGTGGTAAGACTATTTTTCATTTCTGTTGGAATAGAGGAAGAGAATTAGGGTAGATGGTTTGGGCTTTGAGTAAAGAAATAAAGTTGGGAAGTTTGCAGAGATGGGTAGGGCAGAGAAATACCAGTAATTTCCCCTAATCTAAAAGTAAATAAGTTGTGCACCTTGTCTAACGCTTTGTAGTCAATTAGGTTCTTAAATTGCTGTTAATCCTTTACAAGGATCCTCATGAATGAATCTGGAAACTTTGATCCGAAGATCATGGGATGTACCACTGAATTACTTAATGGAATCCAGCAGAAATTCCCAGCATTGGGAATGTTGAAGGAAGACATTCTACCACAATCTCATAGAAACTCTAAAGCATTTATGTGGGTAGAAAGTTCACAAACAGGCAATAAAACATTTGCAACAACCTTTCAGACTCTATCACCAACTTTAGTCCTATTGTTACAAAGAGTGAAAGAAAGATAATCCTACTTTCCTGGATTTAGAGAAGGTCTTTTCACAGGCCTGTGTTATTGTAACAAGAAACTATCAGAAACCTATAGGATCTTTCTAATTTTTGTTTATTCAAATTCAAGAAAATTGACAGTTTGGATGCTGAGTCTTGTGGATGCATTAGAGTAACTGCTAATCCTCCAACAATCTGTCAGATGTAATAAGATGGACTTGTCCTTTTCCTCCCTGCTTGCTTCCCCAGGCTGCTTCTACTTTAACTCATTAACGAATTCCAGCTAAACTTGTAGCTTTTTGCCTAGATTCAGATGGTTTCAAGCAATCTCTCTGTCACTTTCCCAAGTACTTATGGACAAGAAAGTCTGGGGAGAAATTTCAACCTATCAAGGCCTATTTATATTATCTCCTGATGGAAAATTGGTATGGAATGGCACTATTTAGTGGGACAGAGGTCCAAATTCCTACTGATAAGGGTTGTCAAATAATACCACATTTTAAATCTTCTTTATAAGTAAGTTCTTCTATCCCAAAGACTTCACAATGCCCTCAAACAATCCATAATTGGTATGGTATAATCATTATCCAAAGACATTGTTGGGGCTCAAGGTCCACAAAATTCTATATTCAAGCTGGAGATCACAGTAAGACATGGTCAGATCCAAGAAGTCAACCTTTCAGACACAGTAATCAGGAAAGGCTAGGAAAGAGCTACAAAAAAAGTTGTCCCACATGTGGTTCTAGTATCAGATTTAATGGTGTTAGTATTAACTCAGAAAGTGGGCTGCTTGGGGGAAATGAATAATTAGACAATTAGATGATCACCTTGGATTTTTCCCAAGCAACTTCTTTCTCCCTCAGGTTTCTATTTGGCATCACTAGACATGTTCTTTTGAGCTGGTGGCTGAACCACTATGTCAGGATCAGAAACCACAATCAAGGTCCGGTGCTACAAGGACAAGTTGTGTTGTGATTCTGATTACAACTTAATTTTCCTGATAACAGGAAAGCATAACTTCATCTGGTGCACCATCTTCCTCAATGAAGAAGTTTAATAAGGTATAGGCCTGCTATATCTAAGCTTCAAAGTCAAGATGATCATGGTGCTTATTCAGAGTTTTGCAGCATGTTGGCTTTAATAATATGAGATTAGTTTCATTACTGTAGTGATTTTGTTTGTGTGTATGTATGCATATTTTAAAGAAGGCAAGAATCATAGATTATTAGATAGGTATTAAGAGAATCTTCTACTTCAATACTGCTATAACTACTGAATTTGTTGTTTTTATAACAAAGAAATGAATCCAACAAATCTGTGAAGTTGTAATCTGCCTGGTTGCTACAAAAATGGGAGAGATAGTAATTTATACCTTTTTTCCAATTCAGTAAAAGATTTTTGAGAGGCTGCCAACAGAAAGCCTGAATTTCCCAACACTCTGTACTGGAGTAGCTGAGGAATTCTTAGCCATTCTACCCAAGACTTTTTTCCTTTAGCTCAACAATGGCAAAAATAAAAGGGAAGATGCCTTGAATATTCTTGCCCAAAACTAACAGTGTGATACAAAATGCATCAAATCTTATGCCAGTCCTGAAGAATAAGGCATAGTTGTGTGATTATATAACTTTTCATGTGATGAACGTTTTAATGAAAAATTTCTTTGTTAAATCAATAAAGCAAAACATTTAGATGTAAAAATAAGTATATTCAGAAAGAGAAAAAACAGAACCATAAATTAAAGCAATATTACATACAGAGCAACAAAGGAAACTAATAATCACATACAGAATTCTAAATAAAATCAACACAATCAGCCCAATTTAATTTATAACTATCTGAAAAAGATTAGTTTGAGAATCTGTTCAGATTTCATTGTAGAAAAAGTAGAGGGAGGGAGGTTTATCTAGGCTAGGGCTTCTCAACCTTTTCACCCACTTTTGTACCACTTTTAGGATATGGCAACATCCAAGTACCACCAGTCGCCTAGCAAGGTGTCAAAAACTTGATGACCAAAAAAAAGGGAAAAAGTGATGAAGTACAGGTAGTCCTCGACTTACAACAGTTCACTTAGTGACTGTTCGAACTTACAATCTCACTGAAAAAAGTGCCCCCCAAGCCACAGCCGAGCAAGACACCTACCTGCCTGCCTGACTGGCAGCGCTCTTCCTCCTGTCCGAGGTTTTCATTGTTGTGAGTATTTCT
This sequence comes from Vipera berus, assembly GCF_964194415.1. Lineage (NCBI taxonomy): Eukaryota > Metazoa > Chordata > Lepidosauria > Squamata > Viperidae > Vipera > Vipera berus. The sequence continues at coordinate 229,242,730 of NC_138203.1, read as the reverse complement.
GTTGAGGATTGGCAGCGGGGGTGGGGTGTGTTTGGTCTTTATTCCCCCCGTCTGCTGGGTGGTTGCAGCAGGTTTTGGTCACTTCACATGACCCTGGGACACTGTGACCGTCATAAATATGCTGCAACATTCCAGCTGATCGGCGCTTCTTCTGGGTTCAGCAGAAGTGCCAGGATCAGCGCCGACTCCAGCTGGAGCCTGGTGCTGATCCTGGTGCTTCCGCTGAGCCCTGACAGCTCTGCAGCTCCAGCCATCTCTCGCTCAGGCTTGTGTGGTGCTGCCACCAGTTCAGCTAATTCCCCTCCCCCACTACCACTTTTCTAGGATGGTCGCGTACCACCTGCCAGGTGCCAATGTACCACATGTGGTACCCGTACCACTGGTTGAAAAGCCCTGTTCTAGGCCTCTTGGTTGTATATGGTTTTACTGCTGTATTTCCTCCTTTGCTTTTTTTGAACACTTTGTTACATTTTATAAAATGTGGAGAACGCCTAAAAATCTGCTTTTGGGAGGATACTAACAATTGGTTTGGCCATCAAGCTAATCCCTCTATCTGTGATGTCATAGATTTAATTAGCTGAAAAGGTTCTTTGAAAGACAGATAATTCAGCATGAAGTAAAAATAATTAAGTATGCCATGTCAAGCCACTCCTTTCCCCCCAGGAAAATCCAGGGTTTGTCACACCTAGTAAATATATCATTTTTATATTTAGATTGTTTGGGGGGGTTTTAATTAGGTTTTTTGAATCCTTATTAAAAGTCATTGGGAGTCTTCCTTTCCTTTCCTTTCCTTTCCTTTCCTTTCCTTTCCTTTCCTTTCTTTTCTTCAGTTTCTCCTAAATCCCAGTGTATGCATTCAATTAATTGCTCTTGTCAATTAAAATTAAGTTGTACTTATGCAGATTCTTAAAGCAATTCAAAAGTGATTTTTTGGTTTCATTTCAGCCATAGTGAGAACATATTCTGAATCCCATCTGTAGAAAATATATTATAAACAAACTAAATGCCTGTTCATTTTTCCTGAACAATGCAACATTCTTCTGATGTTTTCAATCATTCTTCAAATATGGTGTGTGGGGTGGGTGGTAAGGGGGGGAACAATCTTTTTTCACCCCATAAAACAGAAGGGTTTTTTTTTCTTTAACCATATTACATGCAGAAAAAGAAAAATGAAATCATAGGAACTGTGGTATACATTAAATGACTCATACGCAATTGAATTATATCCCACACATGAGGAAAAATGGTCTCCACTTCTATATATGAACCACAGCTCA